>NC_079149.1:24379422-24742038 GCF_945859685.1 Eupeodes corollae | reverse complement strand
ACCCCATGTACACCACGATTCCAATGCTCTGGCATTGATTTTCTGTGAACGTTGATAACATAGAATGGAAGCATGTGAACATTGAGCGGCTGTTTTGCCCTTGGACATCTTGAGGTCAGCTCGAACAAGAAGAGCTAATTTGTTTTGGCTCCTTGTTAAGTTGGAAAGAAGACGGAAGAATTTCGTCAGCATTATTATATTGAATGAAATGTTTTTCTTTTTCGTTTCACTTGATGTTTTTATATTTTTCAGTTTGTTCTTTTGTGTATTTAAGCATACACTCTTTGAATTCCTTTACTTTGTCTTGGCAACTGCGCCAATCTCCTGTTTCGGCAATGCACTCCTGTTGGGGAAGAAAATCTTTCATTATTCAATCTTCTTCCATTGAAAAACTATGGACAACTTTTGCACCTGCACTTTGTAATGTAATTCAATGCAACCGGTCTTTTTGAGCATCAATTCAACAGGATCTTCAATATCTGACATTATTTAAAAACTAGTGTTTTCATTAAATTAAAATCTCAATCTTTTTAAAAATCTGAGAAAAACACTAATTTAACCCAAAATATATCCAACAGCAGCTGACAGAGTGACAGCTAAATCGAGTTCTAGTCTAGTTGTCAAAAAATCTATGTGACATATTTAGGGTGGATGCACAAATAATAGTCCTATGCTTTGTTTGCACTGAAAATTACAACTGAATATAGAAATCTTTAATTATTATTCTAATCCATTTGAATGTAAGTTGTTTTAAGTTGAAGCTTTTACATAGAAAAGCTACATGTAGGTGACTTGCGTGCTAAGTGATGTTTCAGTCATGTTTCATAGAAGAAGAGTTATTTATGCGTTTTATTTTTGAAAAATTGTAGGTTTTTTGTGATTAATATGAAGCACGTGGGGTTTCCAACTTGCATTCATTTGAATCATAAAAGTTAGGTATACAATTTTCATGTCATGTATAGTCTTGTTTATTGCTTTGTTAATATAAACTTGAAATAAGATTGAAAACTATGAACAATCAATTTTGTAACTGTTCCATGTGAAAATGAATAAACTATAACATAAATTGGTAGTCAAATGTATAATTCATATTTTAAATAAGAAATTTGGAATTTTTGCATGATCGATAGCTCGAGCTATATTGTTTGATGATTTAGATTTGTTAACAAGAATTTTGGGCAGACATTTTAGATCTGTCAAATTTTGAAGAGTGGGCATAAAATTCTCTCAGCGATAAGAAAACTGCCGAAAAAGTATGAATTTTCTGTCAATTTTATTTATTTTTTATTTTATTTTATTTATTTAATTCGATATGGCTATACACATTAAGATATAATATGTTATAAACTAGTGGTAACCTATTAAGTTTAACAATGAAAGCAATGAAATAAAAAAAGAAATAAGAGAAAAGAAAGATAAAGTTGTAGGCAAAAATTATACAATATTTATAATAAAATGTAATGATTGCTTGGAAATAAAAGGAGAAAATGAGAGAAAGAAGAGATAGAAAGAAAGCAGGAAGAGGTAGAGAAGAAGAGGAAAAAAGAAGCTATAACAGTTTAGACAAGAGAGGGAAGAAAAAAAATAAGATACTGATAAAAATTGACGTAATTGGGATTTAAAATTTGTAATGTTGTTTATTCTCTTGATATGGCGAGGCAAAGAATTCCACTTACGTGAAGCATTAATACAAAATTTTGCGCTCAGATGTTAGGATTGCATATCAGGGTTGAATCAACTGGTCAGACTTAACTGAAGAAGCCCTTCTTATTCTCTCAAAAAGGTAGGGTGGTTGGTGTGTAAGCAGGACATCGGAAAACAATGATAAGTTACGAAACTGAACACTTGTTCTCTAGTGGCATGTGAAGTAAACTATTTGAAAAATGAGATACTCTGTCGTATAAATGTATCTGATGATGCTGTTGAAAATGACGTTAAGCTTTACCTTTGCATGCCAAAATTGGAAGAATTAAACTTTTTGCTAGCATTGGACGCGTCTTCATAGGTTTATAAGCCTGGGAGACCCCAAGCATGCGTAATACTCCGTATGATTTTCCAATTAAAGCGTCAATATGCTTATCCCATGTCAAATTACGAGTAAAAATGACTCCAAGATTCCGAGCAGAGGCCACATATTCAATAGTTGCATTGTTTAAAATAATTTGTGGGAAGTATGACAAATCCAGAACTCTTTTAGATATAACTAAACCCTTAAATTAAGATCGATTTAATGTCAGTTCATTAAACAGTGCCTAACCTGATAGTTTTTCAAGGTCCTCATTTAAGCGGTAAGCACCATCTTCAATAAGACCAAGATCGCAGCCGAGATACATGTGTACATCGTCAGCATACATATGTAGTGTGCAATGTGAATTACGGAGGGAATGTCGTTTACATATAAAGAAAAAGTAATGGTCCCAGAATAGATCCTTGTGGAACTCCACTAGTGGTTGGAAGAAAGTCAGACAACCCGTTACCTACTTCAACTGCTTGCATTCTTCCGGATAAATAGGAAGAAATAAGTTTTACTGCATCAGAGGAGATGTTATAATGCTGGCGAAGTTTATTTGGGAGTTTGCTGTGAACCACAGTATCAAATGCCTTCGAAAAATCAAGGAGGACTAAAAAATTAACTTTATCGCCATCCAATGCTTGACGGAAGTCCTCTATGACATCAAGCAGAGCCGTAACACAGCTATGCTTCTCTCGAAAGCCACTCTGTTTTGGAGTTAAAAGATTGTTCTTTTTAAGGAACTCACCTATTTGATTTTTCAGGATCCTTTCAAAAACTTTTGAAAGAAAAGCTAAAATGGAAATTGGCCTATATTCGCTACACTTAGCATTTTTGGGTATAGGTATAACTTTTGCCAATTTCCAGTCAGAAGGAAACTCTCCAGTAGTAAGGATAGTATTGAAGATATGAGTGATATACGGTAACACAACTTTTGTTTAACTTTTTTACTCAGCTCGAAGCAAATCACACAAATTGTTTTTTTCCTAATGCGAAGCAAATCCAACGTACGAGGCTAATAAAAGTTAATTTACTCATCTGGGCAACGATTGTTGACAATTGATAAAGGTTGGGAACGGTTCTTTTGGTATCTCTTGATTCGTGTGCTTTTTTTCAGGACTAATTGCACAATTTTATTTCAAAATTTGATACGTGGTGAAGACATTCTAACTTTAAAATCTTGGTAAGTGACATTTTCCGTAAAAAAAACACAGAAAATTCTCACATATACTTTTCAAAGTGATGAAATGAAATAAATATTTGGCTTACTCACGTTTTCAATAAAAAAAAGGACGTGTTTTCTTTAATGTTTGTATTATTTTTATGTTTTTTAAATTATCCCCGTGTTACTTGACATTTCACTTTAACACATTTTATTGAAAAAGAATCCACTTTCTATCATTTTCCTCAATTAGTTTATCATTACAGAGCTTTCCAATTAGGTATTTTATTTTGATATTATAAAAACAGTATTCTTTAAGAGAAAGAAATTAATATTTATTCCATTGCGTGAAGATGAGTGTACGTCAATTAAATCTGTACAAATAACATATCAGCTAAATAGCCCTTAAAGCTACCATGACACATTGGGATGTGTTCTCGATGCGTAAATTGGTTTAAGTTCGGTTCAGTTTTAGTAAAGATGTAGTTTTAACTTTTTTTTAATGTGAAGACTGTATAACGGCGACGAAGAACTGAATTACGCTGTCAGGCAGGATGATCCATTCAACATAGACGACGAAATCCAACAATCCCGTCCTCCCGACTTAGACGAAGTAAAGATTGCCATATCTAAGCTGAAGTCTAATAAAGCCGCTGTAGCGGATGGCTTGAATGCCGAGATCTTTAAAGCAGCTGGAGATAAGTTGGTTAGGAGCATGCACCAACTTATCCGTAAGATATGGTCGGAAAAAAGCATGCCTGATGAATGAAACCTCAGTATTGTTTGCCCGATCCTGAAAAAAGGAGACCCTCTAAACTGCACCAACTATAGAGGAATAAGTCTATTTAACATCGCGTATAAAATCTTCTCGGCCGTAATATGTGAACGTCTAAGGCCCAACGTCAACAACCTGAAAGGTCCTTATCAGTGTGGTTTTAGACCAGGAAAGTCCACAGTTGATCAAATATTCACATTACGGCAGATCCTGGAAAAAACCCAAGAACACCAAATCGACACCCACCATCTTTTTATCGATTTCAAGGCCGCATATAACAGCATATACAGGGACAAGCTGTATAGATCCATGTCTAGTTTTGGCATCCCTGCCAAACTCGTCCGTTTGTGCAGGATGACCATGGAGAATTCACGCTGCTCCATAAAGGTTGGAAACAACTTAACAGAACCTTTCAATGTCAAAAAAGGTTTTAGACAAGGTGATGCGCTGTCATGTGATTTTTTTAACATCGTGCGTCAACACTAGAGGCACTATCTTTCAAAAGTCTGTCCAATTACTGGCATATGCTGATGACATTGACATAATCGGAAGAACTCATCGTGATGTCAATGAGGCTTTTGTGAGTATTGAGGCGGACCAACGTCACCATCGACAGACGTAGACTTCGTCTACCTAGGCTCCGCTGTAAACGCAGAAAACAACACCAGCGCTCAGATCAAACGCAGAATAACTCTTGCTCACCGCTGTTTCTTTGGACTAAGAAACCAATTGAGTGGTAAAGTCCTCTCTCGAGGGACCAAAGTGTTGCTATATAAGACCCTTATCATCCCCGTCCTGCTATACGGTGCAGAAGCATGGACTATGACAAAAGTGGATGAAAGCACCTTGGATCGCTTCGAGAGAAAAGTTCTTCGTGTGATCTATGGTCCCGTATGCATCGAAGGGGAGTGGAGGAGAAGATGGAACGACGAGCTGTACGGGCTGTATAGCGACGTAGACTTAGCCAGAAGGGTAAAAGTCCAACTACTAAGATGGCTGGGTCACGTAGAGCGCATGGAAACCAATGCTCCGGCCCGGAAAGTCTTCGAATCTAAACCCACAGGACAGCGCAGTAGAGAAAGACCGCGAATCAGGTGGGGCGCATAAGTGGAAGGTGACCTCACCCAACTTGGAGCGCGAAACTGGAGACATCTAGCTAGGGACCGAGCTATATGGAGAAGTTTGTTGGGGCCCTAGTTCACACAGGACTGTAGCGCCCCTTAAGTAAGTAAGTAAGTAAGTAATGTCAAGATGACGGTTTTTAAAGTGACAGCTGTCAAGATAGAAATGGAGGTAAATGAAACATCTAATTGCAAAACACAATTGCACGAAGATATGAATAAGTTATGAGAATATGATGCTTTAGTTAAAAAGGAATATATTACTTAAATTAGGAAAAAGATATTTAGTTCATCCAATTCTCACTATTTTATGATGAATAACAGGCAGTCAATTGAAAAACTCTGGCTTAGAAAAATTTTGCGAAAAATTAAATATGTGCCCTAGTTTCTTATGAATAAATATGTTTTATTTTTTCTTTAATTACCTAAGGTATCGTGCAAAATTCATTGCCTTTGTATAAGGTTTTAAAAATCATGAAGTTTAATTTAAAACAAAGAAAACCGTTACTTACGTATTCACATTTAAGCAACATGTAGTACAGGACTAAGGCTTTCTTTTGAATAAATACGTCCTCCGTTATTAATGTTACATGAAATTATTCCTTATTTAAATATGTAAATATGCATTTACTTAACAAATAATATCGTGATTCAAAATATTGCATTTTCCGGTGACCTTCTTCGATAAGCATTAAACAATCATGCAGTATATTTGTTCCTAATTTTTAAAGACGAAACAAAGGTGGTGGTCCTCAGCCACCTTCTTGCAACAGTTTATTTTATTTTTTGTTATATGTATGATTTCCTATAAGCCTAAAATTCTTTAGACAAAAACGAAAACTTTAATTGAACTCAAAAGTAATAAACTAGAAACTTAAACATGCATATTACATTGCAACATGCAGAAGTGTTTTCATTAAAACAGGGTGGTTCAAAAATGTTGGCTGGGTTTTAATCACGATGGAAGCATTCAGATAAATTTGTATTCGCAATCTAGTCTCGTCTCAAAGTATGAAAAGTATTAGGTTCTTTGTGCCCAGACTTCAATTTTAGTCTAAGGTAAGCACTATTTTCCTATATTCAGTCCAACTAAACTTAGAGCTCTGTCATGAACTAAACACGATCCTTATCAAATACTATAATGGGTTAATACCCTACATAACTTTTAGATTATTTATAGTTGATTTTTGTTTGTTTTGCATCACCATAGAAAATGAAGTTGATAAAATTCTAGCACGATTTAAATTCAACATGCATAATAATCATCCAATCTAACCCAAAAACGAAATTGAAAAACATTAATCAAAATATTGCCTGATTTCTTGATGGGGTTGTTTTTCTTTCTTCTTATTATGAAGTATTATTTTCACCATTTGAATTCCTTTGTTGGGTTTTGCTATGCAAATCTCAAGTTTTTTTTAGGGCATTGGATGTGTTATCAAATTTAAGGTAATTTATTATTGACAATTTCTTTAGACTCAATAAATAGGCTCATGTTTTTCTGTTGAAAGCAAACGTGATGACATTCTATTTAAAATGAAACATGACATTTTAGTACATTGACAGGTGTGCTGGTGGCGCTGGTGATTTCCCCTCTTCTTAATTTTACTATAATAAATTGCTTGATGGCTGCCTAGATGTCGCTTCGGCCATTCCCTCTCTTGAGAGTGCTATAGATTATGGTAATAATTATTGATTAATCTATCCAAGGTTAACGCCTGACGTTATTTAGATTCTATATTAACTTCTTTTCCATTTTATTTGATCAAAGAAAATATTTTTGTTTTAAATATTAATAAGTAATGACCACGACCTTGGCCTTGACTAATAAAATCCATACTCAATAACATTTTTAGAGATTCATGTAGTGTATTCATGATTTCTATTTCTAATAACTATGATTATTTCGGTACTTGAAATTTTGGACCTTAGTACACATTTTCTCTTGTTTAAATATAGAAAAAAAATGACGTTATTAATAAGTACTTTTATTTATATTTTTGAATCGAGTGACGAGAAGTAGGTGAGTGTAATAAAACTAATTACTATCAAAAATAAAAATTGTGCACAGATTAACTATTATTAATCATTCTGTATAAAAAAGAAATTAACTGATGGATTAGGACTTTCCTGTTAGCTGCTGGAATATGTTTTTCCTTCCTTTGGTATCCCTACAAGCTACAATAGCCATAACCCTCAAGAATTTCTATTAACAGGTTGATTTTTTTCCTTCTGTGCTGAAATTATTAGTTGTTATGTAAATTAAAGCGAACACGAACATTTTTCGAAAGCACCTACATACTCGTTTATATACATACCTCCTTTACCTAATTTAAGGAGTATATTTAATTTTTCGAGAGTTGGTCGTGTTAGTTTACTTATTATAACCAACAACGTATTATAAACCAATAGCCAGGCAAAAATACGTTGCTGATTTAAGACTTGTTGTAATTCTAAATCTGTTCGTAGTTAAGTAAGAGAAGTTGAATATTTCAAGAGGTTTAACGAAATTAGGCTTGTTTTCAAATTGGGATGACTGACAGGTCGCAAATGTTGCAGAAATAGATGGAGTTGGGCTAAGGAAAAAATGTAGGTCAATTTTTCACTATATTAATATTGATTACCAACCTTTCATCAACTAAGCATTGATTATAGCGATTATGAGAATTGTAAATGAGGAGATTTTAGGACGCTTTTATCATTCAAGGAGTTTTTTGTTTATTAGAAATGTTCCAAAACCTTTAAATTTCTAATTTTCTTTAAAAAGTAAAAATTCTTAATGCATATTCATTTCTTGTGAGTGCGGTATTTTGTTTTAATATTTAGCGGCTACGAGTTACCCCAAGCTCAACAAAATGAAATTAGAGGTTCTGAACCTTTGAAATTATTTCAAAAATGACATCTGATGCAGGCAAGTTTGAGAAGTGACTTCGCAATATAGTAAGCTAACAAAATGCAAGTCGTCGCTTTGAGCGTTAGTTTCTTTGGCCTGGGGGTGATTAGTAACCCCAGTGTGGCCGTTACAGCTGTGCAATACAAATATGCTTTTTTTAAATCGACTTTGAACTAAACAACCAAAACTCTGAGAAATTTTGAATAACTCTCCAACTGACACGATAAAATTAGCTAAAAGTCTTAAAATATCCACAAAATATGATCAATTGGTTTTTTAATCGTGGGTTAATGAGTGACACTGTCTAGACGGTATGTGGCTTGTATGGGGTGTAGCGGCTTAAGATAATTTGTGAAAGAAAAAAAAGTCTTCAGTGAAACGAATGTAGAGAAAAGAAGTCTAAAAATCTCCACATATGATTTCAGTGAAAATTAATTATTTTGTGAAAGCGTTTGTTAGTATTGCGACTGAAAATTTTTTTTTTCCTGTTAATGGCGATGACATTTTTGTTGTGACAGCTATTTAGCTATCACTTCTGTCTCATCGGACACAGATCGAATTATTTTTGATTTTCAGGATTTGACAAATTGCTCCATATTTTGAGTTGACAAACGCTCCATATTTCTAAAACTATGCCAACATTTGAAGCCGTTCGTCAACAACCTGATAGGTCCATATCAGTGTGGCTTCAGACCAGGAAAGTCGACCATCGACCAAATATTCACATTACAGCAGTTCTTGGAAAAAACCCAGGAACTTCAAAACTATACATACCATCTCCTTATCGATTTTAAAGAGCATCTCTGTCAAACTTATCCGTTTATGCAGAATGACTATGGAGAACGCTGCTCTATCAATGTCGGAAAAGACGTCACCAATTCATTTGATGTCAAAAAAAGTTTTAGACAAGGCGATGCACTGTTATGCAACCATCTGTAAGACGCTCAACATACCGGTTTTAATTTATTGCACTTAGGCTTAGACCCAGTCAAAGTAAGATGAAAACGTCTGAGGATGCTTCGAGAAAAAAATTCTTTGAGTGATTTTTGGTCCCGCCTGTATAGATGAAGAGTGGAGATGAAGATACTACGACAAACTTTACGGGTTGTACAGCTACACTGACCTGGCTAAAAGAATAAAGGTCCAACGACTTAAATGGCTACGTCCTGTAGAGCGAATGGACTTCAACACTCCAGACCTTTAGTTCCCCAAATCCAATCCCAAAGGACGACTGCAACTTCTATGAAGAAGACGTTTAGGAATTTCTAAAAAAGTCAACATTTGGTTTACCCCCAATATCCCGTTTATGGTCATAATCTAGAGTTCAAATCATTTTGGTGTGAATTAAATAAAAAATACAAAATGATTTGAAAACTTTATAAGAAGAATGACGTCTTTGGCATGTGGTAACATTTCGAAAAAGTATAATTGACAATGGGTAGGTCCAGACTACATAAGGGACTTGAAAGTAAGGCAAATTTCTAGTACCTAATTGGCTAGCCGGAAAACAAAAATTACCTTCGAGTTAACGCAACTTTATTGGAAAGCTGACCTAACTATCAGGTCAAGTCTGCCTATGTCAAAATGACAGTTAATCATGTTTTTTTCATTCAACTTAAAGTTGAACTTCATTACTCTAGGATTTATTTATGTATTTTCTGAGCAATTGTATTAAGGGGCCTATTATGTAAGACAACTAAGAACAAAGTTGAGTTGTAATCTGGCAATCACTATTACCGATCACAACTAGTTGACTGTCACAAGTCAACCAGTAGTCAACTAAAAAATGGTTGACTTTTTAAGTGTGTTCGGGGTATTATGTAAGCCAGTTGAGTTGTCTCTCAGTTGTGATTGTTGTCAAAATTCAGCAACTGATATTTACTAGTTGTGTAGTGCATTTGTGTGTACAAAAAAATAACGGTAGGCATCAACAGTTCATTGAAAACCATTGCTTTACACAGCTGATTTTGACACAAAACAAGCACATAAAAGTAGGCAACGTATTTGGTCTACTCAACTGAAAAAAGTTGTCTTACATAATACGATTTTTTTTGCAGTTGTATTCAAATTGAGTTGTCTTGATTACAACTCAACTAAGTTGAGTTGTGATCCATAATAGGCCCTTAAAGGTTATGTCTGAAAGCGGTCCCTTATAAAATTGGAAAAGAAGTAAGTAATATATGTATCTTTACAATAGAAAATACAATTGCGGATGGACTTGCACGTACAGCAATTGAAAATAAATGGGTTTCCCTTACACTATGAACTCCCTACCACAAATCTGAGCTTATTGACTTTATTTGATAATATTATAATGTATAATAGGAAATGCAACAAACCTGCAACAAAATGTTCGAGCTTTGCCTTATGGTTTTTCTTTTAACGTTATTAGAATTTTGCCAGGAATGTCAAAAAATTGCTCGTAAATCAAACAAATGTTCATACACTGCTCTTTTCTCTAACAAAATGGAAATAACGGTTCTTTTGAAATGTAAATTGTGTACTGTAATGATATTGAGAGATCTAGGC
Organism: Eupeodes corollae; assembly: GCF_945859685.1. Classification (NCBI taxonomy): domain Eukaryota; kingdom Metazoa; phylum Arthropoda; class Insecta; order Diptera; family Syrphidae; genus Eupeodes; species Eupeodes corollae. The sequence goes on along the minus strand of NC_079149.1, from coordinate 24,731,547 downwards.
TCAGTATGTCGGGGTGTATTGTTGTTTTCAATTGTTTTTATTTTAATTTTCTGAAGTTTATTTTGAAAATGGAGGCTTCTCATAAAAAAATACCTCTTAAAATAAGAAAACTGATTTCTAAACTAAGAAACGACGGAAAAAGTTATGCTGAGATATCGTCAACTATCGGTAGACCACGGTCTACTGTTCAATATGTATTCAAAACTTTTTGAAAAATAAAAGCTTTGACGTGGCTCCTGGAAGAGTTCGGAAAAAAATATTAGACGCTCATGGAACGAAAAATTGAAAGAATAGTAAAGGCTGATCCCAAGTTAAGTGCTCCCAAAATAGCTGCTGACATTCAAGCAAATGATGGAATATCGCTTATCCCTCAAACTGTTCGGAACTTTCTCCATTCAAAGGGATAAAATGATCGCACGCTACAAAAAAACCTACATATATATCAAAAGCAAACGTTTCAAAGCGCTTGAACTATGCGAATGCATACGTTTCGGAACCAGATGATTTTTGGAAAAATGTGTTATTCCTTGACGAGAGCAAGTTTAATCTCTTTGCGTTGGACGGTCGCAGATTTGTGTGGAGGGAACCAAACACAGCATTAGATGTGAAGAATTTGCAATCAACGTTGAAACATGGAGGTGGAAATGTTATGGTATGGGGAGCTATGGGGTATAATGATGTGGGAAATTTAGTTTTTATAGAAACAACAATGGATAAAAACAAATATTTAAAAATTTTAAAAGAAAATTTGAAAGCCATGGCTTTAAAAATTGGCCTAAAAGACGACTATTTACTTGTGCAAGACAACGATCCTAAACATTCATCAAGGATAGTAAAGGAGTGGCTTCTCTTTATTGTTAAATCGCTATTGCCTCATGCACCCCAGACCTTAACCCCATTGAGCATCTTTGGGATTATTTAGGAAGAAAGGTCTGAAAATCAAAAATAAGTAATAAAAACCAGCTAAAAGCCGGTATATTGGAAGAATGGAACAAAATGTCGCCGGAAGTCACTTCAAAACTAGTTCTCTCTATGAAGAATCGCCTTCAGTTATAAAAGCGAAAGGTTAACTACTAAAACTAACATATATATACATAATTAAGTTTTGTATCACTGTACGTGCAATTTTTTGACCTTTGATTCCCTACTTTGCCTAATTTTTTCATGAAAATCTGCTTTTCTTTAAATACCTTAGCTATTATTTTGAAGAATTACCTGTACGAACAACTTTTTGATATAGTGTATGTTGTCTAAACCTGCCCGGTGTTTTTTTTTACAAGAATTAAAGTTACTCGACTTTCGGATTAGAACGTAAAGCTAAATAAAAGACATCACAGTGATAAATTGATGATGAATATTTTATTTCCTTATAAAATGTAAGACAATATCATTCAATTTCCCACCTGGAACACATTTTTAACCACTTTTCTTGGGAGAAAATTGACGTCACTGAAATATGAAATATCGCGACCGGAAAACTTCTGAATTAGAAAAAAATATGTTTTGTAGTAATTCATGATATTTATTCCCCACGCCACCAGTCGACGCCGCCAAAAAAGATCATAAGCAATACTTGCAACAGAAATATTTTGTATTGATCATACATGACGACGATGCACTCATCTTTATGACATTAGGTATGCTTCCACTCTCACCAAATTTCTTTGCAATTTTACCGATTGGTTGAGTAAAGTTAACAATTCAAATGACACCTGACAATTGAGGTGTCAAATGTCAGCGCTACTAAATTAAAACCGCTCAAAATTTTTCAGGTCACTTATGGGAATTTATCAGTGTTGTCAAATCCCAGCCCTTTTTTCATTTTCCTCAAGTTAACCAGATCAAGCACAACAAACTTGAATTCAAATTTTAACAACTAAAGTGACACTATTTTCAACCGATAAAATGTCTTTAACAATAACAAAATAAAAAACAAAAACAAATGTATTTGTATACAAATTACCAAAAACAGGTTACACTTACTAAGAAAATGAACTTTCAAAAGTAATTTTATAAAAGCTAATATTTTTTTTGACATAGAGGCATAAGCCCACAATAATTTTCAATACCTTCGTTAATATTTTGCTAAGCGCAACTTTTCCTATGAAACAATTTATTGGATTCTAAGTTTATTGAATATTTGTAGTTTTTGTTTGTATTATCAGCCTAAGCTTTGTTAGGTTCTTGAGTGTTGATAATTATTCATTCAAGACTTCCATTCAATAATTTGTTTTCCTAGAAAAGTTTCGATGTTTTTATTTAAAATATAAATGTATTTAAGACATGCTTAGGAAAATCGAAATAAGAAAGGGCACAAAAGGTACCAGTTCCGCCGCCGCCGGTCGTTTTGTTTTATTATTTTCTCACAAACAATTTATGTCAGTCCCTATTTGATTAGCTTTTATACCTAAGCCGTATAATAAACATAAATAATTCTCTATAGCTTTATTATATCTTCGTCGTCGTAAGAGTCTCAAGACACATTCTTTACCACTAGTGCTACTAGTGGGTACACGATAAAAAGGTTTGTAACCCGAAACGCGTCCGCGCGCACCATTTAGCCTTTCTTAATATTATAAATCAATTTAAATACGTTACAAAACAAACCTTTGCCTTTGAACCCCTAATCAAGTTTATGTTGTAAAAGTTGAAGAAGAAAAAACTCAAGAATTTTTGTAAGTGGTTATTCGCATGACTGACCAAATGTTTGGTTTGTTAGTTTTGGCGCCCGCAAAAAGAAAATAACACCAGTCACGCGTTTGTTTACCTACCACAAGGTGTAAATGCATTCCATGCAATAAAATTTGCGTGCCATTGTAATAATATGATTACCTCACTTCACTTTAAAATGAGTAAAATGCATGCCTCATATAAGCTAGTTTTGTTTTGCCCGATATGGTATAAGAAATAAGGTGTGGTCCATGTATGGAGGAGGAACTTCTTGGACTTAGACAGTGACGGAGGCGAGGCAACGCCACGGCGTCTATAAGGCTGAAAAATGTCACGCTTCTGTTCGAGTTTTCAGATAATTAGTGCGGGCTTGTTAACATATAGTACAATATACAATCACGTGAGAGATGTAAGTTTCATGTAGTGTCCTTAGCTATAGGCTAGGTATTTACAAAAAAGGAACCAACAATTTGTGGTTTTTAGGTTAAGGACATGGCGATTGGAAGAAGTCCAGCTCAAATTCTTGTTTTCTTAGGAGCTTAAGGAGCTTTCATTTTAAAATAAGAGGTTCTTTTATTTCTTATTTATTAAATATATGTTAATAAAGTAAGAACTCAAACAATGGTTTGATAAGGTTGATTAAGATTGTATGCTCTGTTTTGAAAAAATGTATGCATACAAATAAATATAGATAAGTGATGAAAAACATGTTCTTTAAAATATTTAAAGATAATTATATTGAATCTTTATTTTAGTTAGATTTTAAAATATAAATAATTCAAGTTACATAGCAAACTATTATAAACGAACAAAACAAGAATATTTCATTTTCAATTTTAATAACTTCACTAAAATTAAATATATTAACAAAGTCCCGTTAATGAATTTAATATTTTAATTTTACCTCCAGGGAAAGCTTTTGTTAAAATGTCAGCAATCATTTTATCTGAAGAAATAGTTTTAAGGTTGATTTTATTATTAACTATAGTATATCTAATAAAATGATGACGAACATCTATATGTTTAGTTCGCTGATGATAGTTTTCATTAATTGCCAGTTGAACCGCTCCATGATTATCACAAATAATATTTGTTGCTTCCATTTGTTTATTAAAAATTTCTTGTTCCAATTCTTTGATCCATAAAGATTCTTGGACAGCTGAGCCTATCGCTTGTTATTTGCTTTTTCGATCCCCAGGAAATAGCGCCGTTTTGTTTTAAAAATATATATCCGCTCACAGATTTTCTTTCATCTTGATCATTTGCAAAATCAGTATCGCAATAGCCTTTTACTTTGGAATCTTCAAATTCATTATTCTTGTAAGTACATTTTTAGTCCGTTCTTCCCTTTAAGTATCTCAGAATTCTTTTTGCTGCTAACCAGTGTTCATGCCTAGGAAAGCTGCTCAAATTATTGACTGCATAGCATATAATCTGACCGCTTTAACTGAACTGCAAATAAAAAACTCCCTATAAGGTTTTGATACGAAAATTTTGTCTTCTCAAATTTATCTTTATCTTTCAACGGACACTGTTCTTTTGAGAATTCAACATTCAGATCCATTGAAGAAGAAATTGAATTACAATTTGTCATTCCAAATTTATCTAACAATTTTGAAATATATTGTTTTTGATTTATTGAAATTTGTTTACTATAATCGTACTAAATATGTAATGCCAAAAATGATTTTGCTTATTGAAGTTCCTTCATTTTAAAATTTTTTTTCATATGATTTCCAAAGAATTTCGTATATTTTCGTTTGTCCAAAAAATTAACAAATCATGTCAATATACCGTTAAAAGCATTTCTTTTGGATCGTTATTTAAATTGTATATTCTTACACTGGTCTGTTTTCAATTTATTTAACCCAAATTCTGATAAAATTGATTGAGTTTGATGTTTCACATTTTAGCCGATTGTTTAAGACCATAAATAGGTTCATTCAATTTTAAAACCTTTCCTTTTGGAACACTCATACCGTCAGGTGTACCTAAATATATTTCATCATTAAGATCCTCTTGTAAAAACGCTGTGGTGGCATCTAAATGTTCAATTTAAATTAAATTTCAAAGCTTGAGCTAATTTGGCCCTTCCGATTCTGCCCAAAATTGTAGGCCCCTTAAATTCCTGACAACAATACTCGCACACAGGAATGGTTGAGAGTTGTAAGTCACTACGCCCTGGTTCCCAACGGACTGTTGCGCCACCCAATTTTTTAAATCAACGATCTTCCACGTATTGTTTTCAATTAATGATTTATGTTCTTCTTCAATAGCCTTAATCCATTCTTCTCTGTTAAGATTGGAAATAGCTTCATCATAATTTGTAGGTAGGTTTTCAACATTCTGAATTGCCAAAATTTTTACATAATCCGTCATAGTGGTTTACGAATTCTAGTTGATCGTTTAAGAGTTTGATTTTCTTTTTTGTTATTATCCTCACTTAAGCTGCTTTTTAACGATTCAAAATTATCTGATTCAGTTTGTAATAGTTCTTTTTCAGCTTATATCCTTATTAAATTCTGATTATATGACTCATTATTCTCTTTATTTGTTTTTTTATTTGTATTATTTGAATTATACATTTGTAATTCTGGAAATATTTCGTCTCGGCTGATGATTATTTTTCTTTTAAATGGATTATAAATTCTGTAAGCTTTAGTTTTTTTTACAATATCCTGACATCATACATTTTTCTGACTTTGAATCCCAATTCTTACGTTTTTCTTTTGGTACTAAAGCCATTGCTACACATCCAAATACCCTTAAATATTTCAAATTCTGTTTAATTCCGGTCAATATTTCTCCTGGTAAACTATTGTTTAAATACTTTCTAGGTGTTTTGTTTAAAATGTACGCAGCTGTATAAGTTGCCTCTGCCCAGTATAATTTTATAAACATTGCATCTGTTAGTAAAGATCGTGCCTTTTCAACAAGAGTCCGATTCATCCGTTCAGTCTTACCATTTTACTGCGGGCTATAGGGTGCAGATGTTTGAAGAATTATACCACTTTCTGCGCTGCATATCTGTTTCATTTCCTTGTTTATAAATTCAAGTCCGTTGTCTGACCTCACTTTCTTTATTCTCTTGCCTGTTTGATTTTCTGCTATTAGTTTAAATTTCTTGAAAATAATTAAATATCAGATTTATGCTTCATCATATAAACAAAAACCATTGATTTTTGTTTCATTGGCCCACAAACGTCTGTACGAACTAATTCTCTAGTATTTCAGTTGTAACATTCTCATATTTTGTAAAGGGTTATTTTGCTTGTTTTCCTTGAATGCACGAATCGCATTTCTTATCTTTTGATGTTATGTCAATTTCTACTTCATACGACTTTTACAAACGAATATTTTCGATATTAACATCCGTTACATATCCTAAACGTTTATGACAAATTTCTTTCAAATTTACGTCAAAACCTTTGTAATCATTTTCAACATTCAATTGAAGCATATTATTTGTTGCAATTCCTTCTTCAATTATCATTCGATTTTGATATATTTCACATTTATTTTTGAAGAATTTAACGGTTAGATAACCCTTTTTTAGTTAATTGACTAACTAATAATAAAATAATGCAAATGTCTGGCACAAGTAAAACGTTTTGAACAACAATTTCTTTTATTGTTATTCTTTTATTATTTAGAAAATGAATTGGCACATCACCTCTTCGAATTGCTTTTAATTTAGAATTGTTTGCAACAGTAACAAACTCATCAATTAAAAATGTTTTGAAATTAATAAAATCTTCTTTTCGTCTTGCCATATGTTCAGATGCTCTTGAATCAATTAGCCAATCTTTAGATTCAAAATCAAATTCGGCAGCAGATTTCAGCGCCATTGTCCTTTTATAATTCATAAAACCTGACTTAGGTTTTTCTTTGCAATATTTCGCTATGGCCCTTTTTTTTGACATTTAAAACATATTATATTCTCCTTTCGGTAAGCTTCACGGGAATAATTTCCCTTATACATTTTTTCCAATTTCATTTTCGTATCATTTTTACTGTAGTTGTGATAGTCTTGCAGTACTTTAGCTTTTACAAGATCACTAGTAATTTCCTAACCATTGCTGTCTAGTGCCAGTATCATAGGTTTTAATCGTTTCGGCAAACCATAGAGTAATAAACTTCCAATCCATTGTTCATCGACCTTCATTCCAATTTGGTTTAACTTCTTTGTCGTATCAATAATTGTATCAACATATTCTCCAACATTTGCACAATTATCCAATTGCGTCGTTGTTAATTTTCTAAACAAACCACAACGCCTTCTTAAACCAGAATCGTCATATGTAGAATCAAGCTTATCCCACATTTCTTTAGCAGTAGTACATCACTGAATATGTCCATTAAGATTCGATGATATATGAACATACAACTTATCTTGATATAGTTTTCTCTATAATATCTTCATTGGTATCAGTGCCTAAAACTGATTTCCAATACCCTTGAAGTTTTAACCCATGTTCCACAGAAAATTCCCATTTATGGAAATTATTATTTTCTGTTGTTTATTGCACGTAATGCTTATAGTAAGACGCTGCCTGGACCCATAACCTGAAGAAAAACACGTCCTTTGTGTTTAAGATATTTAAAGATAATAATCTCAAATCTTTATTTTTCGTTAGAGATTTAAATATAAATAGTTCAAGTTACATAGCAAAAAATTATAAACAAACAAAACAAGTATATTTAATTTTCAATTTCAACAATAAGAGTAAAACAAGTAACAAAATCTGAATTTTTTAAAATAATACAAATTTTTGTTTGTTGCAATTTTGAATTTAAAAGATTTAAAAATAATTATTATGTTTTATTGTTTTACAGTTTGCTGATGTTACTGCTTCTGAAAAACAATGATATGATTACATTGTCCGAGACTGTGAATTTAAGCTCCTCATTAGATTATCATATGGATGAAGGATATGACAAGAACCAAAGACCAAGTGAGTATAAAGGTAGTGTATTGAAATTTTATAAGTCAAAAAATTAAAAACATGAAATTTTTCAATAAATACATTTTTTTTTTCACGCACTGTGGCGTATGCGTAACATTTACTTTAAATAATAAATAAAGACAAACAAAATCCACTTTAATATGCTTGCCATGTACAGGAAGTTGCTTATTATTATTTTATGTTTTTTTTTTCTTGAATCAGAGCCAAATTGATAACAAATTATACTGAACACAAATTGAATCATTAGATAAAAGGGTTTTTATTCAACAAGAGGTTTCATTTTAAATGTCCTTTTTAAAGCTGTAAAAAATTGACATTTGACAAGTAAACTAAAAGTAAATAAAAATAGAACTATACACTTTTTATCAAAATTGTTAAACAAAATAGTAAAACATTGTAATGGAATAACTACTTTTAAATCAATTAAATCAAAACAGACAATTTTTTTTAGTTTTAGGAACTTTTAGTTCAGTCAAAACAAAGATCGATAACCTCGTTACGATGGGGTCTAAAGTTTAGTCTGATCAGTTCTCAAATGATCTTAAAAATGGATCCAATGATAGTTTCGTTATATTCGCTGGTAAAATAGTTTCTGTCGTTGAGATTGAACACGCAAGAATTTCGAGAGAAAATCATACAAAATTCTTAAAAGTGTTACATACAACCGACCGTCATTTCAAAACTACTCTTTTCATTGGGATGGTTCAGACGGTTATGAGTTCTAATTTATGTCACCTAAGTTTTTCATACAACCAATTTTAATTTAATGAATGATTTCAAAAAATTCCCATGTAAAAGTATTTTCAACATTTTTCGATGTATATAAATATGTATTTATTTATTTCGATATGAAATGTGATGTTTTAAGTTCCTACTTACTTTTTTGTTTGTTTTTAATGTATGTAAATATGAAATGAAATCAATGAAATGTGATGTTTTAAGTTTCTTTTTACTTAAATTTTAATTATTTATTTTTATATTAATAAAAAAATGTATTTAAAGAGCACAAACATTTTTTCATTCTTTAAATTACATGTCTATTGATTAAATCTTCCATTAACTGCTGCCGCCTTAAACTGCTTGAAGTTCCTGAATAAGAATCAAGCTCTGGAAAAGATTCATGCTGATGGCTTTCCTCTAACTCATCGTTGTTCTCTACACACATGTTATGTAGTATGCAAGCGCATGCCACTAAGTTCGGAATAGCTTTGAATTATTTCCAAAAAGTTTTTAATGCTTTGGTGATTTGCAGGAACATTTTCAGAAGTTGTGGAGCTACAACTAGAACTTGAATCATCATCGATTAGATTCAATAGGGATACAATTGAATTGTTTGATTCTTAGCTTTCATCACTTTCAAATAAAAACTGCAAATTATAAAGTTTTTAATAGAGAAAAGAAATAAAAATTAAAATGAATTCTTACATCAACCAAAGCAGCTTACATTTTGGTTATTTGTTTATATTTTTTTTGCTTCGAAATGTCACTTTTAAAAGAACGAATTTGACACTGCTACCAAATTTTAAATAATAAAAAATATGATGATCCAATGCTGTTTTATTATGATATATGGTGCTGTTTTATTATGATATACGGTGATAATAAAACGCGGCTAATTGTTTTTTCGTTGATGATCGAGCTTTTTTAATATGCCAAACCTTTCATTCTCATCAGTGACGGATATTACTTGGTGAAGCATCTTCTTCAATTGAATCGCATTCATACTCCAATTCAAGGTCAAGCCACCGTGCGCAGCTGACAAGTTCCAATCATTAACAACCAGCTTTTTTGTTTTAATCGCATACTCCATTATCTTTCTCGGTAGCCTATGCTCCTCTGTATTTAGTAGTCTTACAATGTAGTTAAAATTCAGCTTAAGGGTTGAAATAAACAGTAACGGCAGAAAGAATATTTTCCTTAAGAATAAGGCTTGCAACTAGCTCATACTTCTGTTCACCCCAAACATGTGCACCATAAAAAAGGATAGCTTGGGCAGTCGCATTAAACACTCTATATTTTAAGTCAGTCGCTATTAGCTTTTTATTATAGATTCTTTGCCAATTTACTCATATTGCCGATTAAGCTTTATTTAGTTTGCTTTTGAGATGTTTTTCTGATTTAAAATTGAAAGTGAACTACGTTACGTTAATAAATAAAAAAAGGACTTAACAACGTCTAAAGCTTTTTCGCCATATTTTCATTGCTCGTCTCTCGCTATTCTGCCAGGTCCATTATTAAAAACAAGGACTTTTAATTTTTCCGGATTAATTTCTAGATTCTACACTTGGCAATATTCATCCAGTTTATTGATCATCAACTGTAGAGCAGTCTGTGACTCCGCAAAACTGACAATGTCATCGGCATAGGTACATGATCACTTTGATCTGCTTGTTAGCAAATTCCACTCCACATTTGAGATATTCAACCAAATCATCTAGAAAATGTGCAAATAACAAGGGCCTTAGATTACAGCCTTGTCTCACTCCTTGGTTCATTTCAATCCTCTCTGATTTATAAATGTATACTAGTTTTGGTACAGTTTTTTAATAATGTTGACATAATTAGTTGACACTCCTAGGTTAAATAGCTTGTATAGTTAAGCTTTTCTGTTGATAGAATCCAAAGCTGCTTTGAAATCAACAAAAAAGGCGTACAGTTTTTTATTTTGGTCGGGTTTTCACTGCGCAAGTGAACGAAGCACAAAGATATTATCCACTGTGGAATAAAATAAAATAACTTTGAAATTCGTTAAACTTGTTTGCACCCAACTGCTTAGCCTTTCGTAAGGAACGATTGTGAATATTTTTAAGGCTTAATTCAGAGCCCATATTCCTCTATAATTTCTTGGGTCTTTAACATCAACCTCCTTGTGGATTGGCATTTTTGAGCATAATGTTAAGCGTCTCTGTTAATTTGATCTTAAACAAAATTGTGCTATTTTTAAAGAACTCAGCTGGTATAGCATTTGATCCAGCGGCCGTACCAGCTTTAAGACTTTGAAGAACAGAATTCACTTCATTTACAGTTATACTCTTATTGAGTTTCTCAATCGAAGTTGATTTTCGTGCACAACTCCAAGATATTTGTATTTAAGAATTTAAAAGTGAAGCGAAATGATGACTTAACGCCTTCAATGACACTGCCGCTGCAACTTTTACTTTAGAATTTCCATTTATTTCCTCGTTATAGCCCAAAACTCGGCTGAATCTTTACTTCGACTTAAGAAAACCGCTAAATTTTCTTCTTAGTTCTTTTTTTCTTTAAATGTATTTTTGTAAAGTTTGAAATGATTTCCTTGCTCGCAGAGCATAAGTTAAATGTGTATTGGAAAGAGGAATGCTGCTGAATGCAAAGTTTCTTTACGTCCATATTCTTTAAATTTAAAGAAACGCACCTACCCTATATCCTATGTTGAATATAAGCAGAGGGGTTGCTGAGGTCCAATAATGCCCCCCAAACATACCTCACTGTTTATACCCGTCTCAAAATCCAATCACACAAAACCTTTCGGGCTTTTATTTTGACTTTTCTAAATTTGGGCGTTAGGACATTGAAAGTTGATTTGGGAGATATGACATTTTATTTGGACTTTCTGACGTTTTCTTAGTGATATTTTTTATGACGTTTCTCTTTTTGAACTCTATGGCTGCGTGGAGTTAACAAATCTGTAAAGTTATTTGTTATTTTTGTTGCTAACTTCTTAAGTTTAAGGAAATATTTCAACTGAAAGACTTGTCTTGCAAAAAACTACTAATTTGAACTTGAAAATGTGGACCTATTTCGGTATCCGTGCCCTTATCAAAGCGCACAATAATTGTAACCGATCACCTTTTTTTTTTGACAGGAGGAAATCTTCAAAAGACGTTTGGCAGTATTTGACACCAAATAGTGTCACCTCTTCATCAGGACCAATCCTTCCGTTTTTTCTTTCTTAACTTTGTACAATCACTTTGCGGGAAGTTTAAACTTTTAATGCTTTCCCATTCCCCATTCAAGACGGACTCCATTTCAGAATTAATATGACTTTGCAGTCTCTGGTTGTGCGATACAGCGTATTTTTTAACAACTTCTATAACCATTTCCATTTTGTAAGTCATGATGTAGATCGGTGTTTCTTATGTACCAAGGTGCATTAACTATTCCAAGAAGGACTTCGTTTTGATATTTTTTTGGATGATTTCGGTATTTGTTTTCTTTGTACAGCCCCATAATTGGATTCCATAGGTCCAAACAAGCTTTAGTACTTGATTATACATCATTATTTTGTTTTGGATTAATAAATCAGAGTTGTTACCAAGCAACCAGTACATTTTTCTATATTTCAAGTTTAGTTCTTCTCTTTTCTTTTTGATGTGCTCTTTTCACTTAAGGTTTGCATCCAAAGTCATTCCAAGGTATTTGGCCGTAATGGCGTTAAGGTACAGCTTGATTATTAACGATTATTGGAATATTGTTTATCTTTTTATTTGTAAAGTTTATATGTGAAGATTTTGTTTCATTGAGATTGATACGCCATTTTTCGGTCCAAGCTCTCACTGTGTCGACGGCATTTTGTAGTTTTCCTGCTGTCTTAGAGACTCATTTGTCGGGCACCAAAATTGCGGTATCATCTGCAAAAGTAGCCATTATGGTGTGATTACCAACTGGAATATCCCTTGTGTATAGTAAATACAGGGTAGGACCTAGGACACTTCCTTGTGGTACACCGGCTTCTATTTTCTTCAATTCCGAGTATTCTTGATCGTACCTTACTCTAAACAATAAACAATCGGTCTGAGATGTACGATTTTAATATTTCAAAGTACTGCCTGGGAAGATCCCTTTGCAAAAGCTTGAGCAACATCTAAGAAAATAGCTGAACATACTTGTTTTTCTTCTAATGCTTTTTCTATTATATTCGATATTCTATGAACTTGGTCTATCGTGAAATGCTTATATCAGTTATAGCAAACACTTTTGCCATAATTGGTATAAGCGATATTGGTCTGTAAGCCGTCACTTCTGTAGGTGGTTTACCTTGCTTTGTTATGACAATTACTTCAGCAATTTTCCAATGGTGCGGGACATACCGGTGCTTAAGGCATGCATTTATTATATATTGGAGTTTTATGAAGGCTTTCAATGGCATTTCTTTTATGACCTAAGCAGTAATTAGATCGTAACCTGGTGATTTTTTATTTGGTAGTTGATGTAAAAACATACTTTTTATTTCTTTAAGTCTTACAATTTGTATTTCACTTTCATCTATCTTATCAACAAACTGTTAGTTATTTTCAGCCGCGTTTGATGAGCATGGCTTAAAACCATTTGCAATATGTTTAGCGAAAAGGTTAGCTTCTTCTTTCGGGTTACCGATCCATTTCCCATCTTAAAATTTCAAGGGCGAGTTTTGTAACTGCGGTCTCTTCAGGCGCTTGGCTGCTTCCCATAGCGAAAAATCGGTTGAAGCATCAGTCGTTAACTTCCTTAGGAATGTACTGAGTGAATCATGTTTGAATTTGTAAATTTGTTTTTTAAGAATGTTGCTTATACGGTTAAACGATGTTTTATCATCTGGAAATCTAGTATTTTGCCATTTTCTTCGAGCTCTTCTTTTCTCTATTATCAACTCTCTTATCTCTAAAGGATATTTTATTTCATTTTGTCTTCTATTAGAAAATGTTGGAATACTTTCTTCAGCGGCCTGTTGCACATCAGCAATAAATTGTTCCACTTCATGGTCAATTTGCTCGATTGTATCCATGGGAGATCTTAAATTTATAAAACTTAAAAGCCTTTCTCTAAAATCATTCCAGTTTGGTTTATTATTTACAAGCTTTGGATTACTTTTTTCTAGTACTTCCGATTCATTTAGTGATAGAATCACTGGAGTATGATCTGATGACAGGTCATAATAAACTTCGACACTAATGTTATTTCGTTTGATTCCTTTAGCTACGAAAAAGTCAATAACGTCTGGTATTTTGTTAGTATCGGAAGGCCAGTAAGTTGGCGACCTGGAGGAATAGAATTTGCAATAATTGTATTTAAGTTATTTTCAGCCGCGTTTGATGAGTATGGCTTAAAAACACTCGCAAGATGTTCAGCGAAAAGGTCCACTTTTATAAATGCAAAAACCACTAACACCAAAAATACATTTAATAATTTTCTGGATTAGTGTTTTATTTGTGGATGACAATCCCCAAAAATCTGATGTTTCAAATAAGGAAATTGATTTGTCCATAAAATGTTTAAACACACAATTATGATGAGAAAGAAAATTAATATTAACTTAAATGAAAGGCCACACCTTTGTAAATACCGTGAAAGTTTCATTTGGTTAGGTTTCATTACATTCTAATTTAATAATATTTACTTCTATTTACTGTAGTAATTTTTAATGTTAAAGGTCATTTCACATTAAAAGAAATAAAAAGACATTCGCCTACTTATAACAATAAATATATTTAGGGATTGAGGATTAAATTTGAACTTTTAGGAAGATTTAAGTCCTTAAACATATTATTTAGGGTTTCATTTTTACATTATGAAAATAACAATACATTTTAAAAAGAATCTTTATAAATTGTGTATTGTACCATTTTACTTGTTTAATCTTGTCAAATGTCAAAAGTGACAGTTAAGTTGACAGCTTTAGTAAGTTATGAAGCCCGTAAATTTGTAAGATGAGAGCGGAGTCTTAAGAAACCAAGCTATGCATTGTTAAAATATTTATCTGTTGGTTGACTTTCCTGTATTTTGACGACTTTTAAGAATGAAAATTGTATGGTCACGTTCATCTTTTAGTTATTTTATATCAAACGAAAATATAAAAATTGTTTTCAAGAATGTAAAGCTGTCCACTAATGCCTATTTTCCGAGAAAAGGATTCACTTAAACACGCACAAAATTATGTGGGATCTTTTTTCCATAGCAAATTGGTTGCTTTGTTTATTTTACAATTAATCTTCAAAATATCGACATACACCTAAAAGGTTTCCAAAATTTAAGCAATCAATCATTAAAAGGCCTTTCAACTCAATTATTGCCACGAGGATAAAATTCCCGCACCATTTTTGCTAAATGCCAACAAAAGAAATCAACTGCCTTTGATATAATACTGACCTCTAAGATTTCTTATATATGTTAACTTTGAAATCATAATAGTTTATTTAGCTGACTAAAAGGAGATAGCGTGTTAATACAAATAATATAATAAACTTTTATCGCTTAATTAGTTTGAAACAGAAATGTCAAAATCAGACGATACCTACCCAGTACGATAAATTTTCAAATTCTTAAAATACCTCTAAGCAGTTTTTTTGCACAACTTCCTTCCTGTTTCAATGTTACTCTTATAACTTACACTTTCAATTTAAAAAGCTAACTTAAAGTTGAAGGAGGTTTTATTTATCCCTGAAACTCTCGTTACCAGTTGTGACTTTACTGAAAACGAGACGACATTCAATAATTCATCCACCTTCAATCTTTTAAAGTAAGAGGATTGAGTGTCGACGGCCATTTAGGACAAACATCCAACCTACAATCTTCCAGCCCACTTATTACTACCACCTTGCTTCACTTCCGATTAAAATGCGTCTTGTATACCTTTTCCAGCCTCATGCATGGCCACTGACCAGGCCAAGCCACTGCCAGTCCAGTCCATTGATGATGGACTCTCCTCCTTGTACAGCATAGAATGGATGGCGCACCTTTTCATTGATTTCAATATTTATGGTATCTCACCTTTTTTACGCGGGGTTCATTTGGTCTTCATTGTAAACAAAAACGGGGGCTGATGTTTAAACTTTCTTTTTTTCTATTTTGTTGTCTTGACTTGCTAGCAATTATATTGAAAGTTATAAGATTATTTATAGATTTTAAGCTGAAGGGCATCAGATAATAATATTTGAAACTCACTTTTTTTCTTATTTTATATAATGTATATTATATATATTTACACTTTACAGATACAACAACATTTGTCGATGTGGGACTTTTTATTAATCGCATTTCGGCAGTGGAAGAGAATAAGGAAGTAAGGATTTAGCCAATTGGCCAATACGTCAGCTATTTAAGCCGATTGATTAGTTGTCTAAAAAATTTCAGGAAATTTCATTTGATGTGTTCCTGCAAGTCATATGGACGGATCTAAGGATACGACCGCGTGAAACTAATTTAACAAGAACGAAAAATTTTACAGAATTACAAATTGAAGAACGACAAAAAATATGGGTTAGTGACATACTTTTAAATTTTGTATTTTTTTAAAAATCCCTTTTTTTTGTTCAATAATTCTGTTTTATTTTTCAAGGTACCAGACTTGTATATAAGACAACTCAAGGAAATGAAAATAATAAAATTATTTGAAGATATATCTAGTTTACGACTTTATCAAAATAGTACAATTGTTCTTAGTATAGGGTAAGTCTAAAATCTTTTTTTTTTTAAATTTAAAATAAGTTTTAGTTATTTTTAAAGTCGTGTTTTTAAGAAATTGAAACTGTATTCATTACCCCCATTGGAAGTTTTTACACTAAAACATAAAATCTTACAATTTAACTCAAAATGTCGAAATTTATCAAATGAACACTGGGTAGTTTCAGAACACATAATGACCTGCCAAAAAATTCCAATGATTTTTTTCAATAATGAAAATCAATGATAATTGACCCCCAAGGAAAATTTTTAGGCGCCATTGAAAACAAACATTGGAATTTTGTTGACAGGTCGTTTAAAGCTAGCATTAAAAATGTCTGTCATTGAAAATTCTTTGTGTGATTTCCGATCGGTGGGTACATAATTTTCATTTCTAATTAACGGGAAACACTGTCAAATGTCGATTCAAACATTTTTCCGGATCCATTTTAAAAAATGTCCTTCCAATTAATGCAACATTGGAAACTTGACTGGAAAGTTAGTCAAGAAAATTCTCCCTTACTATTTAAAAAGTCAAGTCTACTTATGTCAAGATGACAGTTGATCATATTTTTTCATTCAACTGAAAGCTGAACTTTATTACTCAATGATTTATTTAATTGTTTGTTTTAATTTAATATGTTGTGTCAAAACTTTCCTTGTCAAATTGAAAAAGAAGTAAGTAATATGTAATATTTCCTTACAATACAAAATACAAATCGTGATGCCTAATGATTGTTTTGTAGACAATTATATATTTGGTAGTTTTTGTTATTAATGAAGTAAAGTTTAAATGTAAGACATTTGAAAGACCAACTAGCTGTTTTGGTCAAAATGTACGTTCAAAGAATGCATCTTACTGCAAATTAAGTCGCTAATGTTGCCAATTTAGGTTTTTCAAAAAAAAACCTAGAGGTTTAAAAAATTACGTCAAATAATAATCGAAAAAGGCTTGTCCCTATTTATGTGACACGAAGTGTAATACGATGATAAGTTTGTCGTGTTATGAGAAAAAGTTTTCCCCTTTCGAGCTTACAGAACATTATTTTGTCACACTTCCCAGTAATTTTCATTTCATACTTTTTAATTCGTGGCATGATGGTTAGTGCGTTGGACTGTCATGATTCAAGGGGCCTTGGGTTCAATCCCTGCCTGTTTAAAAAAAAAAAAACAATTTTCGCGGGTACTCCCTCTAGCGATGACTGACTCTTGACAAATCCTTCAAGAGTAATTCTTGTCATGAAAAAGTGCTTCCTCAAATTAGCCGTTCGGATTCGGCATATAAACTGTAGGTCCCCTCCATTCCTGACAACATTACTCGCACACAGGAATGGTTGAGAGTTGTAAGTCACTAGGACCTGATTAACACCGGACTGTTGCGCCACCCAATTTATTTTATTTACTTTTAATTTCGAAAAAAATACTAGGATTTTGCATTAATAAAAAAAAAAAACAATATCCGCAGTATAAATACTACCGACAAAAGTTAAATGTTGGTACGATTGATATTGCATTTGTGTCTCGATGGCTGTGTTCGTCGAGTAGTTGTGCATTTAAATCAATCTGTTACTGTTAGTATTATTTAGTTTTGTCAATGAAAATGAACTAACGGCTTATATTTCAGGAATAGAAAAGATAATTAAGTTTTGCTATGTTTCCACTAAAGGTTTATCTCAGTTTAGATAAAATAAATCTTTTTGGTGTTTCCACCGCACAAGAAGATTTAAAAATGATTAAGATTAACAGCACTTTCTAAAATGCAAATGGTGTTTCGATGTTTCTTATGAAGTGGAAGTGAGATATTTTGATTCGTGTTAAACAATGAAGAGCTTCAAGCTCGCTTCAATACCATATGTAGTAGTCTGCGAACAAACCCTCTTCTTGAAGTTTTTATTTTTTTTTATAGAATCTCACTTTCCAGAAGTTTTTTTACCTTTTTTTCTTAAAAATTGTCCTTTTTATTAGTTCAAGTTAATTCTTTTATTTTTGATGAAGTTAATTACAACTTTTGGTTTTCACAAAACTTTCTTCTATTTGTAAGTTTTTTTTTTAATTAATATTTTGACAGATCTTCTTTTAGTTGTGCCAATTTTTAAATACAAAAGTCTGGCTACTGCCGACGCGTTTTTTTGACATTTTCTACTATACTATTTATAGAATGCTAAAAAAAAACAAGGATATTATCGACTGTAAAATGGCAGTTGAGTATAAGAAGTGTCAAATTCCAGCTCTACCAACTTGAAACTTCGAAATACTTACTTACTTACTTAAGGTGGCGCTACAGTCCTGTGTGAGCTAGGGCCTCACCCAACAAACTTCTCCATCTAGCTCGGTCCCTATCTAGATGTTTACAGTTTCGCGCTCCAAGTTGGGTGAGGTCACTTTCTGCGCTGTCTTGTGGGTGTGGATTCGAAGACTTTGCGGGCCGGAGCATTGGTTTCCATGCGCTCTACGTGACCCAGCCATCTTAGTCGTTGGACTTTTAGCCTTCTGGCTAAGTATACGTCGCTGTACAGCCCGTACAGCTCGTCGTTCCATCTTCTCCTCCACTCCCCTCACACTCGAAGAACTTTTCTCTCGAACCGACCCAAGGTACTTTCATCCGCTTTTGTCATAGTCCATGATTCTGCACCGTATAGCAGGACGGGGATGATAAGGGTCTTATATAGCGACACTTTGGTCGCTCGAGAGAGGACTTTACCACTCAATTGCTTTCTTAGTCCAAAGAAATAGCGGTTAGCAAGAGTTATTCTGCGTTTGATCTGAGCGATGGTGTTGTTTTCTGCGTTTACAGCGGAGCCTAGGTAAACGAAGTCCTTCACTACCTTAAAGTTACGTCTGTCGATGGTGACGTTTTGACCAAGACGTCGCTGTTGTATGTCCTTTCTTGACCACAGCATGTGCTTTGTTTTGCCCTCATTGACCGTTAAACCCATTTTTGCCGGCTCCGCGCAATACTCACAAAAGTCCCATTGACATCATGCTGAGTTCTTCCGATTATGTCAATGTCATCAGCATATGCCAGTAATTGGACAGACTTTTGAAAGATAGTGCCTCTAGTGTTGACGTGTGAGCTCTGCACTATTCTTTCAAGTACGATGTTAAAAAAATCACATGACAGCGCATCACCTTGTCTAAAACCTTTTTTGACATCGAAAGGTTCTGTTAAGTTGTTTCCAACCTTTATGGAGCAGCGTGAATTCTCCATGGTCATCCTGTACAAACGGACGAGTTTGGCAGGGATGCCAAAACTAGACATGGCTCTATACAGCTCGTCCCTGTAGATGCTGTCATATGCGGCCTTGAAATCAATGAAAAGATGGTGGGTGTCGATTTGATGTTCTTGGGTTTTTTCCAGGATCTACGATAATGTGAATATTTGATCGACTGAGGACTTCCCTGGTGTAAGACCACACTGATAAGGACCTATCAGGTTGTTGACGTTGGGCTTTAGACTTCACATATTACGGCAGAGAAGATTTTGTAAGCGATGTTATGTAGACTATAGTTGGTACAGTTTAGAGGGTCTCCTTTTTTTAGACAATTGTCTAAGAACTACGACTTAATGGTGATAATTTTGCAGTCATAGTTCGGAAAACGCAATTTTGCAACAAAAGCTTCCTGACTATGTTTTTTCTTGTAGACGTGATTTAACACTGTTTGGCTTTATGCTATGGGGCCACCTGAATGTCAATTGTCCTCACTAAATTCAAAATCTCTAAATAGAAAATTTAATTAAAAAAATATGATTCTAATACCACAGTCACGAATAAAATATGGCCGATATTGTTTTTATTAATACGTTACTTTCCTCTTTACAATTAAGTTAAAATCTATCGATTTCGCTCAAAAAGTACTCATTTTTAAAAATTTCAAAACAAAACATCTTATTGTAGAATTTTTTAAATTATTTGATTTTTTTATTTACAGTGCTACCATTATTATAAAATGTGATATGGACTTCGTTTTGTACCCGTTAGATGTACAAAAATGTCCAGTAGATTTCAGTAGTTGTAAGTATTAATTTTTAATTTTTTTTAATTTCTCCTTAATCACACTTTAATTCTTACTTTTTTTAGATAAATATTCGAGGCATGAAATGGAATTCCATTGGAAACGAGGCAATGCCATTACATATCCAAATGATTTTGGCAATGGCTTTTTTCGACTGCCCAAATATGTTGTATCATTTCATCCTGAATTGGATATGCGTATTATAAATTATGGTGATGGTAAGCTCGAAAACATTCAATGAAGTAAGACTTCATCTAAATTTTGGTAAACAATTTTTTAGAAGACCACTCCTCAGCCCGTTTGGAAATAACTCTCTCACGTGAAGTTAAAAGTTATCTTCTTGAAAATTACCTGCCATCGACATTATTCGTATCAATGTCCTGGGGAAGTTTTGTAGTTGTCCCAGAAGTTGTTCCTGGTCGCATGGTTCTTCTGGTAACAACTCTTCTATCGTTAATAACAATGTTTGACACCGTACGCAATAATTCTCCAGATGCTTTGGAATTAAAGTGCCTCGAGGTAAGAAAACAAAAAAAATGAGTAATCATTTAAATTGAAATTAATTATATAACTACAAAAGCTCATCTAGGATATACATAGTTTAATTTGTTTTTGTCCACATTTATCCACATTAATCTATATACCGCACCAAGGATGACTGAGTTTATTTTGAGAACAGAAGTACACACCCCCGAGAGTATTGTATGTAGCTTTCAAAAGTGTCTCTTCTTGACATTGTCCATGTCCAGTGTGTCCACTGTCCAGTAGTTATTTAATTTTGCACAAAGCCGGTAGATGGGGGATTCACTTTTTTGTATTTATTTAATTAAACATAAACTTTAATTTTTGTTTCTACTATACTTTTTTATACTTAGAGTAGACGGCAGTGATGGCGTGTATAATAAATAGATTAAAACAACATGACCTGGAAAAATGGTCCTATTAAATTTTATTTTTTGCAAAATTTAATAGACTTTTTCTTTTTGTTGTTGTTGAGGATAAGGCTCCATTAGTACATCATGAATGTTATTACAATTTCAGGTGTGGTTAATATCCTGTACGCTCTTTGTATTCCTCGCACTTATGGAGTATTTTATTGTCCTGTTTGGGATACGTTATGACAAACACTGGCGTACTTCAAAAACCCTCATACCAGGATTGGTTTCGCCACCTATAAATTTGGCAGCAAGTGGAATGAGCTCGGAAACTCCAGTAAGCATCAGGCTTTTCTTTAATACGCATAGAACATGCAAATGTTTTGCTAAAAATACATTTTTATATAATTTAAGATGACAACATTTCGTGGTCCTCGAAAGAATGGCATTGAACACGCTGCTAGGGGTTTCCAGTTGAACAGAGTAAATCCCGAAACAAAAACAATCAAATCAAATAATTCCCTGAGTCCGAATTTACCTGCTTCGTCAGAACATCCAAATTCAACGCAAACGCAACCACAAATATCGGAGAATGAGGACGCCAGCACAATTGATCCAACAAACAACAGCAATCCAATGCATAGAAGAAGGTACAATGACTTCTAAGGATACTGGACGGGTTCAGACAACTTTAGGGTTTTATTTTCATTCTTTGAACGTCAATTTAGCAAAAGGCATTAAATACAATGTCAGTAATTTCGAATTTCGAACATGACTTCCCCAAACTTAACTCAATGGCATGCATATTTTGTATTTGTACAATATATTTCTTATCCCTTTTTTATTTTGACAAGAAACCCTTTTAATGAATTTGCGCAGAAAATAAATTAATCACATAGTAATAAAGTTCAGCTTTCAGTTGCATACAAAAATACAATCAGCTGTCATTTTGACATAAGTAGATTTGACTTGATAGCTAAGTGCATTTTTCTTGACTAACCTTACAGCCAACAATCCAATAAATTGGCCAGTTTTAGGCGACATAAGGGACTTGAAAAAGATACAAGTTCGTAGAATGTGATTCACCAGCTGTCAATTAAGGCAATTTTATTGGAAAGTTGACTGGAAAGTTGGTAAAAAAAAATCTCCCTAAAGCAGTATTCATAAAAGCAGTATTCATATTCTTGCACATGAGCTACGAACTGCGAACAGTGGATGTTCGCATGTTTTGACTTTTCATTCACACGAGTTTTATTTCTATTCGCAGACAGCTACAAATTGTCAATTTATAATTACCCTTTTCAACAAATAAAACAAGCGAACAATTTATTCGTTGCAGTATGGATGGTATGTGGAACGCGAATAGAGTTTGACAGTTCGTAGCAACCACACTGCAATTCGTTACTACCAAATTGTTTTTACAAAATTGTCTTGTTTTAGAGAACAAAATTCAAATTGAATTATTCTAACATAAGTGTCAATCGGATTCTTATAATTTTAATGTGTTTTTGTTTGAAATTGACTTTTTGAAATGTGTCAAATCACGTTAGTTAGTACCCGTGGCATGATAGTTAGTGCGTTGGGCTGTCATGCCAGAGGTCTTGGGTTCGATCCCTGCCTATGCCATCTAAAGTCTTTTCACGGGTACTGCCTCTTGCGAAGAATTGACAAATTCTCCAAGAGTAACTCTCGACATATAAACTGTAGGTCCCCTCAAATCCTGATAACATAACTCGCACACAGGAATGGTTGAGAGTTGTAAGTCACTAGGCCCTAGTTCTCAACGGACTGTTGCGCCACCCAATTTATTTATTTTAAAAATCACGTTTGTTCGTCCATTGCAAGGCCCTTAACTATCAAGTTAAGTCTACTTATGAAAAAATGATAGTTGAGCATATTTTTTCATTCAGCTGAAAGCTGACCTTCATAACTCTATAATTTATTGTGTAAAAGGGTTCCTTATAAAATTGGAGAAGAAAAAAGTAATATTGCTTTACAATACAAAATACAAATCGTGATGAACTCGACGTGAAGAGTGTTTTGTAGGCAATAATGTTTTTGGAAGATTTTGTATAATAAACTGAAGATAGAGTTTAGTGAAGTAAAGTTCTGAAATGTATGACACTTAAAAAACTCTCTAGCTGCGTTGGTCAAAATTTACGTTCAAAGAAGGCAGTTGACTGAAAGTCGATTAAGTTGTCTGAACGTGTCCAATTTTTGACAGCTGGCCAATCACATATTAGAAACTTGGTTTACTTTCAAGTTTCTTATTTTGTCCGAACCTGCACATTTTATTTTATAGAATAAATCTTAATTTTATTTTCCTAACATAACATTTTATGAATCTAGCTTTTACAGATTCAGGAATGCTGCTGAGTATGCCCTTCTCTATGCAGGATCACAGCGTGGACGATTAGATCAGATATCCTTGGTTCTCTTCCCATTGAGCTTTCTGGTCTTTGCTATTGTCTACTGGGTGCTGTATCTCAGTGAATCACGAAAGAAAATATGATACGATACAGTAATGTTGTACAGTCTAATAAGGTTCTATTTTATTAAATTCTTCCAATTTATAGTTATATTTTTTTAAGCTTTACTCCTTAAGTTAATTTAAAGATTTATTTTATTTTATTATTTTCATGGAATGTGATACTGTACAATATACCAAAGATGGAATTTGTATTAATTATTTCAAGTTTAAACATTTAAGAAACTACTAACTTTTATCAATTTACTCCATATTCCTATCTTGTTGAATAGAATTTCAATTTCGCCAATATCTTGGAAATATGTCTATCAAAACAAAAATGCTGTGTAAAAATATTAATAAATATACAAAACAAAAATATTCTTCCGATATTATAATAATATGAATAGTAACAATCAGAAATTCAATCTGTTTCTTAAAATCTTTTGATTATTAAAATATAACTTTTAACTAAGTAGACCAATATTATTTATTTTATAATTAAAATAAAAATAACAATTAATTTTAAAGTCAAACAAAATCATATGTTTACACAATAAGAAAGAAAAATATAAATAAAGTTTTCCAATTGTTATGTGCCTTCATTATCAAATATCAAATATTATGTACTATATTTAAAATATATTTGAAAACAGAAAAAATATTAAACAAAATTGTAAATTTTTAAAATAAATATTTTACTTGAACGCAACAAAGATAAAATAAAAATAAATTTAAAACAAATGTATTCATTTATTTGTTTATTAGGCAAATGGACAAGTTGAAAAGAACTTCGGAAAAATAAAAGGTGATTTTTTTAAAAGCTATAGGAAGTTTTTCCAAAAAAAACACATACAATTCAGAAAAATGCATGAAATCGTCATTTGAATCGATAGTACCGTCCATATAATTTAATGTTTAAAGATTATTTCATGCAAATGTTGACCTTGGCTGCGCCTCAAATGGTCCATCGCTTAGTCCAATTTTAGCATACTCTTTCCAACATTTCGGACGGTATCTCACGAATAAATGTTCTCTTAAAATGCGTCAATTGAAACGGGCTTGTCTGTTAGATATGACGTTTAACATATTGTCAAAATAAATAAATTGTTGAAGAAACCCTAAAAAATTATATATGAAAATAAAGGTTGTGAACTAAGCCACTTATTGGTGCCAAAAAAATGAATACCATCATTGAATTTTAAAAGATATTATTGAACAAAAGTTTGCCTAAAAAATGCTGTTATTCAAAGGTTTGATTAAAAATAACTCAAAATACATAAATTCATTTAAAAGATATTTTTGACACCTTTATTTTAATACCTTTTTGATTTTTCTACCTTTTCCCTATCCAAAGATATTAGTATTTATGTCGAAAAAATGCTGATTTTTAATGGTTGGACATTTCGAACTTCAATCTCAAATATCTCGGATCTCCCATGAGTTATCGACAAAATATTTTTGCAGATATATCCCACTTAGAACACCTTTAATTTGATACCGAATTCATTGGTGTACACTCCGGGCCGGATGTCCCTTATAAAATGAGCAATCCCCTTTTGTTTGCTATTCATTCCTGATAAGAAATTGAAGACAAATATCAAATTTCTTGCTGAATTAAATTAATTTTTATTTATAATTAAATTTTAGTAGAAACGAACTTTGATGGATTGCAGTATCTTGTTAATAAAGAAGCAATATTGAACGCAGCTTTTGTGCAGCCATATTTATTGTACGTCAGAAACCATTTTTTATGGGTAATGCTTTAAAACTTTTCTTATTTGCATTTAAATTTATATTCTCCCTCGATGTCTTGAATATTGGAGCTAATAAATAAATAAATTGGGTAGTACAACAGTCCGTTGAGAACTAGGGCATAGTGACTTACAACTCTCAACCATTCCTGTGTGCGAGTACTGTTGTCAGGGATGGAGGGAGAATTACTCTTGGAGAATTTGTCAATTAATCTATCCTAACCCTAAGGCTTCTCAAGAGTAAAATCCAATTCAGCTTCACTTTCACAATTTCATCCGCAATCCATTATTTTCTTTTTGACCATGAGCAACTTCAAATGTCACATTTGACATTAGAAACGGTTAATCTGTTGTTGATTTACCTTTAGTGTCGGTAGTTATTGGCATCCCAGCTGTTTTTGATCAGCTGATTATTTTAGATGTAAAACATGCCTGACGTTTACGGATTGAATGCGTTTTGCGGAATTAGTGCGTTCATTAATGTAACAAAGAAAAAAGACGATTGTGCTAACGCAACTTGTGGACGTATCTTAAATCGAAGTGCGAATTGCAAATCGGCACCAAGAATTTAACGTATTTTTCAAAAATATGAAATTTTTTGAAACTTCATACAAAGTCAAATTAAGACTCATAAGCATTTTATAACTTATGAAAATTGCCAAAAACTAAGTGAGATACTGAAACGATTTAAAATTTATACAGAAGACAAAAAGTTGTGCTTTACAAAATCATTGAACTTGACTTGATTGTTAGAAATTGATTCAATCTCATATATCAACATCTATAATCAATACAACGTTTTCTTTATGCCTTCTTTGTATAATTTGAACTTTATAATCAGTTTCCTCTACCAAATAATTGTTTTTATTATAAATTATTTTGTACTTTATTTTTTCATTTGTTCATTTTTCCTTTAATTATTGTTTTATATATGAGCCGTTTATTTTGAAAGTAGCATAAGTCACTTTTTCAAAAAAATCGAGTTAATGGCAACACTAAATACAATTGAACGGCATCTTTTCATTTTTAAAAAATTTGCACTAAATAAGTTGAGAACTATTGAGATTTCTTCGAGAGAAGTATACATAATTAACGGTATAACAAATATCTCGACTTAAAACAAAAGTTACTTATGCCAGTTTCAAAATAAACGGCGCATATATATATATACATATATATGTTCTAATACTATTGTTTAAATTTATTGTAGTTAAATACTTCATATTTATTAGAATTTTTACAGCGAACATTTTGTTTTTGGATTTACCTATACGTGAACGCTTTACATATTAAAGTATATGTATATACTATAAGGAAAAAAATGTGTTTGAAAAGAAAATTAAACATAAATTAAAACATAATTTAATAGAAAATGAAATATGCGTTGCTATTAATGGATATCTGCAATCGGCCTGGTATAGATTTTAACAAACTTTGAGAGTTTGCGGAGAAATTTCCTTCTAAAGGCTTACGACCTCAGCGATTGTCTCTTCGCGCGTTCTTGTCAAGCATGTACTCCTTTTTCGCTTTATTTAGGCCTACAAATTTTCTATTATGTTTAAGTTGGAGCTTTTAAATGACCAATCTAATGTATTTACTTCCTTTAAAAAAATAGTTATCATCTTGGCTTTGTGACAATGTGCGTTGTCTTGCTGCAAAATGAACGACGATCAATTTATCACCAGAACTAAAAGCGTGGTTATTTAAAATATGCAAATTTTGCTGCTTATTCATCATTCCATCGATTGCTACCAAGTCTCCAGTGCCATTAAAGCAAATACATCCTCAAAACATGACGGTGCCACCACCATGAGGTAATCGTTTATACATAGTTGCTACTTTGCTTCGCATTTTCCTAGGGATTCTGCAAAAAGTTTTATTTTTTTATTCGTGGTAATCAAAATAGCTTTCATCAGTCAACAATACTTTTTCCCAAAATGATGAAGGCTTGTGAAAAAATTCGTTGGCACACTGCAGGCGTTTAAGCTTATTTTTTTTTTTTGGATATTTGGGGTATTGATCTGGCTATGCAAGGAGCAAAGTCAGCCTCCTTCAATGGATTCCTTACAGTTTTTTTTTAATTTGAATTTCATAATCCTTTTTTATTTCAATTGCTACAGATATTTGGGTTTTCAGCACATTTTCTTTAAACTTTCTGACTCTTAAACGGTCCTCTTTCTTGGAAGTCTTGCGTGGTCGCCCTGAACGTGGAAAATTTCACGTAGATTTGTTTTTTTTTTTTGTCTGCTTATTAGACGGTTTGACGAGAAGCTTTATATAGTTTCTAACAAATTACAGGAATAGTTCTTAGTCACCATCTCAATTCTTAAATCTTGGCTAACTTCCGACGTTCCGACTTCCGATTGTTTGTAAATGTCGTCGAAGTTAATAAATTTTATTAAAAAGATACAATATAAATAGGAAATCTCAATTCTGATAGCACGCGACACGAAAGAAACTGCAAAGATTACGATGTCAAAATACTTTTTCCAGTTAGTTATGGCTCAGTCTATTCATTAAAAAGGTCCCAAAAAGAATGCATGAGAAAAATAAAATAATTCTTGATTTCAATTTTTTCTAATCAGAGGCAAAACACATAAATAACAGTTACCTTTAGTGTTGAGAAGCTCAACAAATGATCAGAAGTCATGTGGCTGAATATTTTTTTAATTTTGTACAATTTGTTTGCATCTAAATAAAACTTACCTAAATTTAGTATATTCAATTCAGATGGATTCTAGTGAGTTTATTTCAAGGCTTTTTGTTATAAAAGCAATCATTTGCTTTCATTGTTTATACATTTTCATTTCAACTAAATTTAATTTTTGTTTTTATTTTATTAAATAAAATTGTCTATAGAATAAAATAAAAATGTGTTTAAATAAACTTTTAATTTTTTATTTCTAAAATAAAACAAAATTAAGTAGGTTAGTAGTAGGTGTGTAAAATAAAAACAAAATCAATATTTAAACGAAAAAATAATAATAAATTGAATTAAAAAAACTAAGGAATTTGTAAAATTCTATAAATGTTTTGTTTGTTTTTTTTTTTTTAACTTAGCTGTTTTGTCGTTATTCTTTTATCTCTGGAATGAAAACATAAATTATCTTATTTCATAAGAATTATTGCAAGTTTGCTATTTTATTATTTTGGCATATAAGATGCATACAATTTGTTGTTTTGTTTATTTATTTTCTTTTGTCAATCGCATAAGGTACACAATACTTTTTGAACCATTTTCAATCGGTCCAAAGAGCTTCTTTTAATTATTTTAATTTTATGATCCAATCTTAATATTTCTGTTATACAAAAACACTTGAAAAGTAAGTATATTGTTGGTTTATAATATTGGAAGAAAGATAAGGGAATAGGGGGTGGGGGTATAGGATATGGGATAATGGAAACTATAACTACATAGAAATAATATATTATGTAAAAGTATATATATATATATTGTATGTATATAAAAAAGGAATGTGAAGGAGTTATATAAATTATAGTTTTATTTGCCATTCCAGTAGCAGACTTTGCCATTTTCAAATGCTAAATTAATTCGCGGGTGTGGCAGGATTTTTCCGATTTTAATCAGTCCAACATTTTCATCTTCAAAGTACTAAACGAATTAGAAAAGAAAAAGACGACAAAATTAGGATACCTACATTTATAGAACAATTTAGATTTGTATTCTTACCAAGCACTGTTTGATGAACTTGAGGAACTTTTCATTCATTGCAGCGTTAATGGCCGGTAATCGTTGTAAGCTGAAAGATATTTATAATCGTCAAATAAGAGTCAATACTTCCATTTTTTAATGCTAACCTTTCATCGTTGCACAAATTCCGTACAATGTATTCACAAATCCTTGTATTGCAATCGACATCGAATAGTGGGACGCCAAAGTTAACATCAAGCACAGTCCAGGGCTCTCCAAAGTCTTCCTTCGAATGAGAGTCCAACGAGGAGAGCCTCTCATCAGATTGCATAGGAATTTCAACTGAACCTTGGGATACCAGTTCCCTGGTAGGTTCACATTTGGCCAACTCAGATGCTAGCAATTCGTTGCAGTCTTCCGACATGAAGACATTTGATGGCGAACCATGCTGAGGCGTCACCGAAAAGTAATCTTCATCTGGACTCTTCAAGTCTGCCCGTTTAGTCGGTGTTTGGCGATTGAAGCTGGTCACTTCGGAGGGATCTTGGGGTGAAGTTAATTCCGGGGTAATGGTTTTATTAGCTTTTTTTGTAGAGACTATGTTTGCAGAAGGTTCGGAGGATGGCGTCTTCACTTCAACCGCTCCACCGGGTATACTCTTTTTCTTTACCCGTGGACGCTCCATATGCACATCAACATCATAGCTATCGCAACCAATATCAGCCACTCCAGTGTTTACAAAAGTTATAAAACCACAAGTATTCTCCAAATCAAGTTGATTGCGCAAATTTCGAACAGCTTTGTGCTCGGACCACATAGTTTGACGACCGTCTTTTTCATTAAACGGAAAAGCTTCATAGCGCAGTTCACCTGGCGCACGTATTCCATAGCCTTGCAACAGAATGCAACCATTCTTAAGTTGATCATTAAGATTCCGGAAATTCTCTGAATTTATAACATATGAATCGCTATGTAGGATATTGACCAGAAGTTTGCCATAACCCAAGAACAGGCGGGGTAGTGATTTCAGTGTGGTTCCTTTACAAAGGAGTAAACTTGGTGGCCCATATCCAGATATATGATAGTAGAATAATTTCGACCACAAATGAGAGTTCTCAGAACTCCTATAGAATTGGCCAAAAAATGGAATGTTGAACACATGTGTTGTTAAACCAGTGAGAGGCGATGCCGATATGATAAATCTGTAAAAATAAAAAACGTGAGATAGAATTTAATATTTTGAAAAGAATTTTTATTTTTTGTTGTTGTTCTCTTTATACAATAAAGTGGTCAGTTAAATGTGCCTCAAGATTAAATAAAAATAAATAATTTTCTTATGATGCCAAACATTAAAGACGACTCGACGACGAAATTGTTTACGAGAAATGGCAAAACAAATATTGATGACGATCAAAGTAATGCGTAACTTTTGCCGATGTAAAAATAGGACGACCGACGTTACGTGCTAAAACAAAAATAGATGGATTTGGATGACTAAATGTAATACAAAAATTATGTATACGCCAGAGTGCTTCTCTTCTTTCGTACGCTTTTATTAAAGACAATAAAATTCAAATTTATTTACGGTGTAGATTTTTAGTTGAAAAATTAAATCGAAAGTTCATGTGAAGTTAGATTGATATTTTTATATTTTAAGATATTTCTATAAATCAATTAGGCCCCCCCTTTTGTCTTTTTAAAAAGTGTTTTATTTTCTTCTGATTTGTTAACATTAATCGGAAAATAATACATAAAGATACATTCAAAACATTCTACTAATACTTAAAATCTCATACACATCTTAATTTTGCTTTTACACGTATTTTTATTATTTTGTGCTTGCTTAAACAATTATAATAATTATTTTAAACATGCAAAAACTATAAAATAAATATGGTTAAAAATAGAAATAGGAAACCAGTTAGTTTTATGTGGTTGTCAGATGATTTGTCGTGATAATATTTGGGATTAGGTATTTAAACAAATTGAACTACGAAATGAGTGTAAAGAAACGAAGAAATATCAATCACATTTACAATATTTTAGCACGTTCATAATAAACGAAAAGAAACAGCAAAACTTTATTGTTGACAATAATAATAAATGTCATGATGCCACTTTTCATAGTAATTATACTCTGAAGATTCTAACATACAGAATTGTTTACTTGAGAGCGGTATTCCATTAAACAATTTGGAAAATATTTTGTTCATATAATGAGAAGCATAGACTCCATTAAAAAGTCTGACTGATCTCACAATAACAATTTTGGTGCATTTTAAAAGAACTTGGTTATTAATTTTTTCACTTTTTACTTTTCATCCATTGGACAAGGTCAAATTTTAAAGTTCTATAACCTGAAAATATGTTTAATATTATCAATGAAGTAGCATCAAATTCAATATAAATTTATTTTCAATCTGAATCGTTTAAGATTTGTATAGTATTGTTTATCTTCAACAGTTAAATAATGACATGAAATAGTAAAATTGGGTAGGTTCTGATGACATAAGGGACTTAAAAGGCAAGTTTCTAGATTGGCACATAAGAGACTTATGGCTGAATCACAAACACGCTCCAGCTTCGGCTTCGTCTGCGTTATGGCTGAATCACATACACGCTTCAGCTTCGGCTTCGCCTGACGTTTACGAGTTCAGCCATAGGAATTCAATGCATGCTATCACAATGTAGCTTCGACCTCACGTTTTGTTTGACAATCGTAAGGAAAAGAATGTAATGTAACGTAATGTGACTCCAAACGGAAGCTCTAGTTCAATTTTCTGAACATTTGCTTTGTCTGACAGCTCATCAGCAGGAAAAAAATGTCAACAAACAAAATATTTGCTCTTTGGAGGGATGAAATAATAGAAATGTCATTCAAAGCAACCTCGAAGCGGGCCTAACGTAACGGAGACGAAGCCGAAGCTGAAGCGTGTATGTGTTTCAGCCATTAGGGTAGGCCTGCTTCAAACTTGCTTTGAATGACATTTCTATTATTTCATCCCTCCAAAGAGCAAATATTTTGTTTGTTGACATTTTTGTTACATCCGTTGAGCTGTCAGACAAAGCAAATGTTCAGATACATTACGTTCTTTTCCATACGATTGTCAAATGAAACGTGAGATCGAAGCTCCATTGTGGTAGCATGCATTGAATTTCTATGGCTAAACTCATAAACGTCAGGTGAAGTTGAAGCGTGTTTGTGATTCAGCCATTAAAAGTAAGGCAAGTTTCTAGAATGTGACTGGCCAGCTACCAAAAAATTGCCTTCCAATTCAGTCAACTTTATTGGAAATGACAGTTGATCATGTTTCTTCATTCAAATGATAGCTGAACTTTATTACTCTATGATTTATTTATTACAACTTCATTTAGTGTTTTTCGTACAAGGGTTCCTTGTTAATTTGGGAAAGAAATAAGTAAAATTTCTTTGCAATACAAAATACAAATAGTGATGGAATTGCAGAATGCTAGAAATGTTTTTTGTGGACAATAATGTTTTTGGTAGTTTTATTTACTATGAAGTGAAGGTAGAGTTCTGAATTTGAAGTTCATGACACTTGAAGTCTCTAAAAATATATTTTTCAATTTTCTCGACGGAAATTAATTTTCTTGAACAGCTGATACTTTTACGTTCAAAAGTGAACGAATCGTTCCACTGATATGTGTTCCAATTTCACACAATTCCAATGACAGATTTCTGTGCCTTTCAGTCAGGAAACATTTTTAATGATAGCTATAAACGACCTGTCAAAAAAATTCCAATGTTTGTTTTCAATGATGAAAACCAATGATAGCTATAACTGGCGCCTTAACAGTACTTTTTTGTATTTCGTTTCTTGAGACTAAAAGAAATTTTTTTGAATTGTTAGTACGACGCACAGAGGGGTACCTTGTATGAGAGATCGGACAGAACTCTATAAAATCTAAACTAATGAACCGATTTTGATGAACTTTTCAGGAATGATAACCAATAGCAAATCTGCAACAGAAAATTCCGCCCATTTCCACACCCACTAAAAGAGAAAATTGCTTTTTTCGGAGAACATAATATAAAAACAAAGATTTGTTTACCAAATTTAACGTATATTACGAATAAAATAATAAATGCATTGTAAGTTACTAAAAGTTTAGTTTTAATATGCTTAAAATTGAATGTTTGCTTGTAAAAAAATGTTAGTGTTAGTGTTAGTGTTTTCAAAGCTTATCGTTTTATTTATTATAAAATAAATTCAAATAATAAATTAAAAAATAATTCAAGTAAATAAAATAAAAACAAATTTATTTCATCCTAAAAAGCTATCTAATCTTAAATAAATTAAATTCAAATTAGTTCAAATAAACTTAATTTGATATGTGCAAATCTATGAAGAAGTTAGAAAAAATAAAGATCGTGTAGAAGCTGAAATTTTAAATCTTTGAGAAACTGAAATTCAGTGCAATGGATTCTTGATTAAAATAAAACATGTAACGTATTTTGAAATGACAGAAGAAAAGGCTTCATGGAGTATATCCTGCACTTATCATGCAATACCATACCCCACTGACTGCGGAAATAAAAAAGGAAACTAAAACCCATATACCAAATCGTTTCGAGAAAAATTGGAAAATACTTATTGACACTGTCTAACAAAAAAAGAACTGAGACTGCAAACTCTTGGAAATAATCAAAATAGATAAAAGCTAATTTCGTACGATAAATATAACGGTTTGAATTTGATACTTTAAAGTTTCTACATATTAGCCGTGTTTTATTATTTTCAAAACAAAAACAACAAGCGATATAGCTTTCCATTGAGAGGTTTTTTATGAACCAAAAATTTGTTCGTATTCTAGTCCATAGATGGCTTTGAGAATAGATGAAGAGAAAGAGACGAAATGCAAAATAATTGCAAGCTAAATAATATTTTTTTCCGATGATCTATATGATATTGTTATAACCATAAAACCCTATTAAGAGAACCTTTCACTTTCAATTTAAAAAAGTTCGAGTACTTTCTACGGAACTTGTCGATATTATTCTGTTTACTCAGTGCTGGGTTAGTTAGGGGTTTTTTCATATAAGCGTCTTTTTACCATATAAGATCGTCAGAACTGGTTAAAGCATCTTGCACATGAGCTACGAACTACGGATTGTAGATGTTCGCATATTTTGACTTTTCTTTCACATGAGCTTTATTTCTATTCGCAGACAGCGACGAATTGTCAATTTGAGGTTAAAGTAGTTTTCACATGAGCGCGACCAACGAACGACGAATGAATTACAAAATGTGAGTTTATATACGTTTGAAGACATATGTATTTCCACACAAATTCTTAACAAAACGATAGCAATATAGTTTCTCTTTGATTTATGATACATACTTTTACTTTTCAATATAATATATTAATAAATTTAAGAAAACAAATTTATTCGTCGCGAAAAAAATTACAGTTGATACGAACTGTCAAACTTTATTCGCGTTCCACATAATCCACACTCGCAATTTTATATAATCGCGCGTACTTAACCTTAAAAATCATTCTTATTTTGGTTTCGGTGGTGAATGGTGTTCGGCTGTGGCGTCATTCGCGACGAATTAAAAACTCTCATGTGAAAGAAACGTCAAAATCGACGAATATTCCTTCATTCGTTGGTCGTGCTCATGTGAATAGTACTTAAGTATTGAGAGCGAACAATTTATTCGTTGCAGTGTGGATCGTATGTGGAACGCGAATAGAGTTTGACAGTTCGTAGCAACCAAACGGCAATTAGTTACTACCAAATTGTTTCTACAAAATTGTTTCTACAAAATTGTCTTGTTTTATGGAAAAAATTCAAATTTTATTATCCTAACATAAGTATCAATTGGTTTCTTATAATTTAAATGTGTTTTTGTTTGAAATTGACTTTTTGAAATGTGTAAAATTACGTTTGTTCGTTCATTGGTTGTTCGCTTTCATGTGCAAGGCACTTAAAAGGCATAAATGTAAAATTCCATAATCTAAATTATTAATTTATTGTTATTTTTATGTATGACTTCGCAACCTAAATTCTCTAAAAACCACATTCGGACGTAACCGGATGAGATTTTTACTGGAAAATGTTGCTGAAACTCTACACTATCTATTGAAGATAGTTTGGCAACAGGGGCAAACAGAGGAAGTAGTTAAAACCTTATGCGAACTAAAAAAAATAACAGAAATAGAGTGTTTCTTTGTCAAAAAATATCTTATCCAATTCATTTCAATAAAATAACATACGGTATTGTTTTTAAATTTATTTCAATCAGAAGAAAAAAAATTGTTTAAAACTTTCAAATTTCACAACTGATCATTTAAGGAATGCCAATATTTTCTCATTTTTCACGATATTTGAACTTTGAGCGAAAATCTACTGGTCTACAATTTTGTTTTTGGAAAACGGTTTTCATTTT
Organism: Eupeodes corollae; assembly: GCF_945859685.1. NCBI lineage: Eukaryota > Metazoa > Arthropoda > Insecta > Diptera > Syrphidae > Eupeodes > Eupeodes corollae. The sequence continues at coordinate 24,696,335 of NC_079149.1, read as the reverse complement.
CGGATTCTAAAATCAATCTTTATAGTTAAAGAGCCTTGCACATGAGAGCGAAAAACGAATAAACGAATGGACGAACCAACGTGATTTTACACATTTCAAAAAGTCAATTCCAAACAAAAACTCATTTAAATTATAAGAAACCAATTGACAATTATGTTAGGATAATCAAATTTGCAGTTTTTTCTTTAAAACAAGACAATTTTGTAAAAACAATTTGGTAGTAACGAAAGTGTGGTTGCTACGAACTGTCAAACTCTATTCGTGTTCCACATAGCATCCACACTGCAACGAATAAATTGTACGCGCTCAACTTAACCTCAAATTTACAACACTCTTGTTTTGTTTGTTGAAAAAGGTAATTATAAATTGACAATTCGTCGCTGTCTGCGAATAGAAAAAAAGCTCATGTGAAAGAAAAGCCAAAATATGCGAACATCCACACTTCGCAGTTCGCAGCTCATGTGCAAGATGCTTAAGAAACACTTTTTGTTTAAAAAAAAATCCTACTTAGATGCCCCCCTGCAACCCCCCTGCTTGGGGTCACTATAGAATTAGGGGTGGGTGCGAATATGGATATATGCAAAATACTTTATGCATTTGAGCACTTAAAACAAAGAAATCTCCAACAAAACAAAAATCAATTACGGCAACACTGACCAAAACACAGGGAAGAAATGTCAAAATCAACCATTTTTGCGTGTTTTGTATGTGAAAAAGTAAACTTTGAAAATTAATTTAAAATAGAAATATAGCTCTGAAATTGCTATAGTTATTACTTATTTGCACATATCTATCAAATAAAAAACCGTGAGCCGAAACTCGTGCTGCGGTAATGGAAAGTTGAGCCCACGAAAAGCTTGATTTATATCCTAAATCAAATTAATTCATTTGTTCAAAACAATTTTAACATAAATTTTTAAAACTTTTAATCACTTACATATTCCAAAAAACAAAAATATCCATACAACATACAAACTTTCTTATTGTTTCTATAATTAACTTTTTATTTTTTTATCTAAAATTCATTGACACACCCTGTTTAATTTATCCAGACAAACTTGTTTTGTTTCCATTTTTGTAAAACAAGCGCTGAAAGCAGCCTCTCGCGCTGTCATTCGACTGTCAAATATTTATTAAAAGTTGTGACGTTTCTTTCGACTTCACAAAAACATACAACAAAAATATGTATATCAACTTTTATAACATTTTTTCATTTTCACTATTCACTCACTACAATTTTATTTTCAGCATACATTTTAGTCGACTCTGCCTGCCACAGTCGCACATCTAATTTTGATCTCATTAGTCTGAGATCCTATTGTAATAAAATTAAATAAAATAAAAATTATACCTACCACCACACTATTATAAAATTAATATTTGAAGAATAAAGAAAAAGAAAAAAGTTCTATTAGAACCTGCTCTTTGAATAAAAATCGATTTCTCACAGCCCTTGTACAAGTGCATATCATATCACGAATTAACTTCAATTAAAAAAGAAGGTCTTGCTGTGGAAAAAACCTTAAAGTGTTAATTTATTCACAGTTCAATCAAAAAAAGAGGAATATCAATTAAAGAAGAAAGAAGATGTTTTCAATATTACCAAGAATATCACGGCAATCGGCGGCGTTTAGGTGAGTATCCAACTAGGTACACAGGGTACAGGGCTAAAGTTGCTACCAGCAACAACAAAAAGAATATTAAAATATCTATAGCTTCAAACAAAGTTATGTCTTTCAATCAATTGGGATTAATTTATAAAAGATTGTGTACACAATTGGCAAACTGGTATTTGACAAATAAAAAATAAAAAGAAGCTAATGGAATTTTTCTTCGATTGCAAATAGCAAAAGACCTCTCACTTTGTGTAACTCTAACTTCATCCAGTTAGACCAGAGAGACGACCACAAGAGTTAGTAAAGTAAAAATGAAAAAAATATTAAAGGCAAATTTTGATCTTACATAAGAATCTCGTTGCCTTTAAACCTCGTTTTTAAGTGAAAGTGAATAGGGGTGGGTGTTGAATTGAAGTGTGGATGAAAAAGACTGCCCATCGTAGTCGTGTACGTGCTTCTGCGGCAAGTTAATTTGTTAAAAATCAATTTTATTTTATCTTTACAAAACTTGTAATATTTTTGTTTAGTTTTTTTTTCTTAAAAAGGGAAAAGGCAGGCATTTGTGTTATTTTGTTTTGACTTCAAATAATTTATGTCTAAAAACTGCCAATTTAGAGACAATAGAACATCAATATGTTTGTTCGTTTTGTATTATTATGTAGTTACAATGTATGCATTCATATTAATAGAACAAGATACCAAAGAGAACAACGTGATAAATACTGTAAAAAAAATTGAAATTATGCAAAACAAAAAATCTTGACCGATTTAATTCCATAACAATTAATGTAACCGCGTATACAAAAACACAACAATATAAAAGTTACATTTATATGTAAATAGTTGCTATAAAACACGAACACAAAAAAACAACAATAACCACAAAAAATAATAAAGAATCAAAATTTTATTGAAATATTTTGCGACGTATCGATTTTTTCAGTTCACGGCCGGAATACACGACGAAAAAAAAAAAAAACATAGTAAATACAAAAGTGAATAGGAAACACACACGGTAGGCAAAAGACACTTAAGTTATGTTAACTTCCTTTTTTTTAAAGAGGGTTTTTACATATATAAGATGTAAATATAAAGAACATAAGCAAGTTGAGAAAACAGTTTAATAAGCTTAGATCTAGGTATACTCTTATGTACACAAATAAGAAGGAAACACTTTTAAAACTAAAATACTTCTTTACAACATACATTTTTAATATGTAACTATAAGATTTAATATGTCTCTTGGTCGTTATATAGATAAAAAAAGGTGTGTACTTATGTTAAGTTTGAATAGAAGAAACCTTGAAATCTAAACAAAGGCTTGGAGGTGTTTTAGTCCAAGGCAAAGCATTACATAAGTCAGATCCTTTGTCAGAGAAATTAAAATATATTTATATGTAATATATTTTCCAAAGTCGTGAGGGACATTTCTACATTCGGTATTATTCTATTTTTTTCTGCTATATTCTTGAAGTTATCGTTTCGTGAGAAAAATACACTTCTAAACAAGTCTCATGAACCAAGATTTGATGGTATTTTTTAATTGAAAAATTCTATAAGTCGAGCTTTATTTTGATACCGAAAATAGGAAAAGAGAATTCATACAAACATACTAAGTCTTGATGGACATTTCTTCATTAGATATTATTCTTTTTTTGCTATATACAAGTTGAGTGCGAAAAATACACTGCTTGGTATTTTTTAATTGAAAAATTCTATAAGTCGAGCTTTATTTTGAAACCAAAAATAGGAAAAAAGAATGGATAGAAACATACATTGAATCTGGTCTACCTTCTGAGAAGAAAAGAGACCTTTAGGAGTTTAACAAAGCACGAGTATTTTGTTTGTCCTTAACAAAGGAAGTTGTTCATACAAAACTAAGAACTACAGTGGCCAAATTCGAATAAACAAACAAAGCCAAAAGTTTTGTGTTTTATAATTTTATATGAATGTTTAATCAAGAATTAAATCAGCCAAGGCTATGAATATGTTTATACATCGAACCTTGCATCAGGTACAATGATGTCTTGTTGCAACCTAACGCTCAAACCATCTTTTAAAAGGTTTAAGTATCACAAAGTTAATGATCGATGGGCAATGTGTTTTATTGCAAACACTTTGAGATGCGTGATAAAAACTGTCGCTAAGTTGACTAAACAAAGAAGACACATACTCTCTAAGTCTAAGGCTCATGGTACACAATCTTGTGTCCATTAACAAAAATAATACTCTTGAACTAAACTTTTCAAAGTTGTTAATGTTAATTTGCGTATTACCATTTATTGCACCAAAAGTTCATTTATTTTGAGGTCTATTCAGTTCATGTAAAGTGACCAACAATGTTAGTTTAATAACACACTACTTCAAATGGTTTTTGCTCGTAATTGCAGTCTTTTAACCCCGTGGTATACTTCCAAAAGAAGTCAAAAAATTGACACTGCATTGATATTCTTAATCGCTTTTAAATTGATCCCGAAATTAAATTTTCAATGATGGAAACCAATAATAATTATAACTGCCCTCTAAAGATCCCAAATTCAATCATTTATAGCATTCATATATTAATTCTAAGAGAATATACTTTTTGGAATACATATCTTATTTTGTTTTAATAAATTTAACAAGTAAACAGATGTTTCCTTTGTGTGCATTCAAATTTAAGTTGAACGACTGATTCAATTAAGAGAATGGCGTTTGCTTACGCGATAAACATAATTAAGCTGGTTTTCATTAATTGAATTGTCAGACAAAATGTTTGTTGGAGGGGGACACTTGCTTGATGTACATATCAACAAATATTTCTCCTGCTAAGAATAGAATTTGAAAAAAGAGATAAAGGAAAGGAGGTATACCGATAGCTACATGTAAACTTTTGCTAAAAGAAACAGCTTTTGCGATAGCAAACTCTAGGTGGCACAATTTACCAAAATGCGCAGCTACAAAACTCATATGGCCTTCACTGGACCTAAAACGCTCTAAAGACTTGTTATCTCAAAGCAGACTTCATATTAGCTCTCTGATAGGTGTTCTTACGGGACACTGTCTTATAATGACTTCTGCAGGAGCTCTATGGGCGAGGAAGAAGAGGAAACCATCTCTCACCTTCTCTGCACTTGCCCTGCTCTTTCACTAAGACGCAAAATTCATCAGGGAGACTTCTCTTTTGATAATCCCAGTGAACTAGCTAAAAAGAATATCAAATATCTTCTTCGCTCTATAAAAACCTCAAAATGGTTCGACTTGTAAAAAGTAATTCTCTAGATTTATGTCTTTTCTTTTAGCCTAAGTGTGTGGATTCTTAATCCGCAGCCACTTTAACCTAACCTAACCTAGAAGAAAGGAGTGCGCTCAATAAGAAGACATTTCATATACCGTTTATAAAAATATATCGAATTAAAAAATTCTATTGATAAACTTTTCTTTTTTTGTAGATATCATGAACGCTGCATTAGTTCGGTTGTACCAAGTGCCAATCTACCCGATTGTGGAATTGTTAACGAACCCATTTTATCATACGGCAAGGATTCCCCCGAGCGAAAAGCTCTTAAAGCTACCCTCAAATCGACCGCTGATAAATGCGAAGAAATTCCCATTGTTATTGGCGGGCAAGAAATTAAAACAAAAGATGTACGCTACCAGGTGATGCCACACAATCATTCGCACAAAATTGCCAAATTCTATTGGGCCGATCAAAAGATAATCGAGAATGCAATTGAAGTTGCTACCGAAGCACAAACTAAATGGGATCGTACACCATTGACCGAACGAGTTAAAATATGGAATCGAGCTGCTGATTTAATGGCTGGAAAATATCGTCAGGAATTGAATGCCGCCACAATGTTGGGTCAAGCTAAGACTGTTATTCAAGCTGAAATTGATTCAGCAGCTGAATTAGTTGATTTCATACGGTAAGAGAATTATTTTTGTTAGAATTATGTTGAATTTTTGTGTTTATATAATCTTCAAAAACAAAACAAAAAAAACAACAAACAAACAAACAGAATGAATGCGTATTTTCTGAAAGAATGCACAAAATACCAGCCAATTAGCGAAAATGCTAAAGTGACTAAAAATTCGATGAGATATCGTGGTATCGATGGTTTTGTTGCTGCTGTTAGTCCTTTCAACTTCACGGCCATCGGTGGCAATTTGGCCTATACCCCAGCACTAATGGTAAGCTAAAAAAGATTCTGAGAATAAAAATCCTCCTAATCTTGATTTACAGGGTTGTGCAGTATTATGGAAGCCATCGGATACTGCGGTGCTTTCTAATTGGCGAATTTTTAATGCTATGCGAGAAGCAGGCGTACCAGATGGGGTTGTGAACTTTGTTCCTGCTGATGGACCAGTTTTTGGTGATACTATTACTAAATCTCCTTATTTAGCTGGTATCAATTTTACAGGTTCTGTTCCGTAAGTGGTTTCTATTTTTGTCTTTCTTCTTTACTTGATTTTGATATAAAATTGTGTAACTTTAAAATTATAGAACATTTAATCGGTTGTGGAAGCAAGTTGGTAACAACATTGACAAATACAGAAACTTCCCACGATTGGTTGGAGAATGTGGAGGCAAGAACTTCCATTTTATTCACCCATCGGCAGATTTGGAGACTACTATTGCAGCAACTATTCGAGCTGCATTTGAATTTTGTGGACAAAAATGTTCAGCGTGTTCAAGGATGTATGTTCCAGAGTCATTATGGTCTAAAGTAAGTTTCAACCAACATCAAAACTTATAAACCTAATGTTTCTTTATTAGATTAAACCAGGACTTATTGAAAAAGCTTCCAAATTGAAAATTGGAGATGTTCAAGATTTTTCATCCTTTACATCAGCAGTTATCGATGAAAAGGCATTCCAACGCATCAAATCATACATTGAACATGCGAAATGCAATTCGAACACTGAAGTTCTAGTAGGTGGAACTTACTCAGATAAGAAGGGTTACTTTGTGAATCCAACGATTGTAGAAACTAAGGATCCTCATGATAAATTAATGACGGAGGAAATTTTCGGACCAGTTTTAACTGTGTACGTTTATAAGGATAGTGCATTGGAGGAGACTATGAATATGGTAACCACATCAACACCATTCGCACTAACTGGTGCTGTTTTTGCCACTGACGAGTAAGATAAAAATATTCTAGAATTTTATACATTTGATTTGATTTTGCTTTAATTATTCGTTTGGTTTGTTCAACTTTTAGGTGTTTCTTAACTCATGCCCTGGATAAATTTAAAATGGCAGCTGGTAACTTCTACATCAATGATAAATCAACTGGTGCCGTTGTGGGACAACAACCTTTCGGAGGTGGTCGAATGTCTGGTAAGAATTTATTTTAAGATTCTTTAAAAGTCCGTACCTATAAAATGTCTGTTATTTATTTTTTATTTACAAAGGAACAAACGACAAAGCTGGTGGACCACATTATGTTCTCCGCTGGACATCACCTCAAGCCATTAAGGAAACATTTGTTCCTCTGCCAGATGTTGAATATCCTTACATGAAGGAATAAGACAATACGAAAATTCTCTCTTAATGCTCGAATAAATGTTAACTATTTAGATACACGTTAATTAAAGACAATAAGAAAACAAATAAGGTAACAAAAATAAAAAAACTGAATAAAAAAATTGTTGCAAAGGGGGCTAAGTTATAGTTTCACATATTTATCATAGCATTTCACATTATTTAATTTAATATTAATACAAAAATAAATTAACTATAGTCGTGAGTGTGGCTTTGTGTCTAATTAAAGTGTAAATCTATAACAGAATACAAATTATAAAGAATAAACATTTTAAAATTAATATAATAATGACAAAATGTTTGGAACTTCTTATATTTATTTGCAAATAAGTATTCTGAATTGATTATGAAATATATGTTATTAAAACAAACTTTTTGGGCTTTAAACAGGTGGTAGTTAACCTATTTTATTAGGGCGCCAATAAATGTGGATCATGTGATTTTGAACCAAAACTGTTAGGATAGGTTTGGTTGGAATTTCTGATAAACAAAAAGCAGCTGCCAAATAAAACGAGACTCAACAAATTTTGCGATAGAAATTTGTGAAATCTTAAGAACACTGTATTTGATTTTGTTTGCTTAAGTGGTGTTGCCGGCGAAATTTGTATTTGTTTTTTTTTTACGAACACAATATAAAACAAATATTTAATACAGAACAACATATGTAGGTACATAAAAACAGAAGAAAATCGAAAGCAAAAATTATAAGAAATAAGAAAACGTTGAAGAACGAACCAGAGCACAACAAAATAAATAAAACATGTCTACATTCTAAATACACACATTTTGGTCACCATCGTCATTTTTGTAGAAGACATTTAAAAGGAGTTGAGTTCAACGTTCAATTCAATACAAATCTTGTCATTGTCATTGAATTGTTACTGAATGCAAAAACCACGAACAAAATTTTCCATAATGTTCCAAACACTTGTGCAAACCCTAATCGAGTTCTATATTCAACAAAGTTTAACAATAAGAGAAATTGAACAAAAAGGTGTTAAATGCAATGTGACTTGGTTCTCCTGAAAAATAATGTTTTTCTATGTACTCAAAAAAAAAGCTGAGAGGAAATTTAAAGAGAAGACGTTGATTAGAATTCAAATCAGTTAAAAAAAAAGTTATGTGACGATTTTGAAGATATTCTAACCAAAAGTTATAATTTTTTGGGGCGAGAGGGTTTTATGCCTAATTAGATTTGCAGAGATTTTTGAAAATTTGGTGCCTCCTTGAAGTCGGCTCTTAATCACACTGGGAATCATTTTTTCCGAACCCTCCTCTTCTCGAATGAAAACAAATATAATTGACCCTAGCGAGGTAAACTTTCAGAGCGAACAATTCTCAAATTTAATAATAATAAAATGGTAGACATATGCATTCAAGAGGACACAAGCGTCCACAGGTTTTTCTCAAAACCCACCTCTGTCTATCAACACTTACTCTCTTCCCGCGGTGAACATCGGGTGCCTAGTACCTCAAATGGAGATTGGGTTCCAACCCCAGTAGAAAATTGTTGGGGCAGCAAACGAGAGAGGGGGGAGAGGTGTTTCCACTAAGGCACCTCTCTTTATCCAGACGGCAGCGGAAGAATTCCCGAGATAGAATCAACGGTGGCGTCTATATGTATTTCCAGTAAGGTTAACCTACTTAGTGAACACCTTATGAGGCTTCTTCGACATATTCGGAGCCCAGGTCTATAAGGATCGATATCCGGCTCCCCGTCCTTGGAGTTATACTAAGGATTTGGCCCTTTAGGTTGGGAGTAGTGCCGTTGGGGTGACTTCCTGACTACGTAAAAACATCATAGTTGCTAAGCACCAACAAGCCTCGGATACGGATGGATTCACTGTTGAGAACCCACGCAAAAAAAATACGGACAACGAACTTCGGATCTGTACGTGGAATGTTAGGTCCCTTAACAGACCACGTGGAGCCGAACAATTAGCGGAAGCCATTAACTGCTGCAATGAAGATATTACCGCTCTCCAAGAATTGCGATGGACAGGGCAAACGCAAACTAAAAGACTGCGATGTCTACCTAGAACAAAGACAGCGTCTATTTGGGTGTGGATTTGTTGTTGGAACTAGACTCAGGCAAAAGGACAGTGTGAGCGAGCGCATCACGACAATCTGTATCAAGGCTGAATTCGCCAATTTAATCCTAATATGCGTGCGTGCCCCGACAGAGGAGAAAGATGAAGACATATTCTTCGAGCTCTTGGACAAGACTAATGAGCAGTGCCCTGGCTATGACCCCTGGTTTGACGACGAATGACGGCAAGCGCACGCAGCGAAACAAGAAGTATACAAAACGGCGCTCCACAGGAGGACCAAAGCTGTTCACAAGCTCTACGAGCAGAATAGGATAGAGGAACACCGGCTTCCTAGATGGAAAAAAAAGAGAGCATGAAAAGCGCGATCGAGGAGATAGAGGGATGTCACAACAGGAATGAGGTTCGTAAATTTTACCAAAAGTTAAAAACAACCTCCCAAGGGTACAAGCCACGAACCGAAGCCTGTAAGGATGATCAGGGGAACATCGTAATAGAACCGCAGTCTATGTTAAGAATATGAAAAGACCACTTCTCCAAATTATGTAACCGAATTCCGCTGTAAGGGAGATAGAACCACTCAACCAAGACGACGCAGATCAACATTAGACTAGGGAAGTCCACAGTCGATCAAATATTCACATTACGGTAGATCCTGGAAAAAAAAACTCAAGAACACCAAATCGACACCCAACATCTTTTCATCGAATTCAAGGCCGCATATGACAGAATATGCAGGGACGAGCTGTATAGAGCCATGTCTAGTTTTGGCATCCCTGCCAAACTCGTCCGTTTGTGCAGGATGACCATGGAGAATTCACGCTGCTCCATAAACGTTGGAAACAATTTTACAGAAATTTCGATGTCAAAAAAGGCTTTAGACAAGGTGATACGCTGTCATGCGTATTAACAAATGATCTGTAGAACGTCGATAGCCCTTTATGGCTGAATCATAAACACGCTTCGGCTTCGTCTGCGTTACGGTGGGCCTGCTTCGAGGTTGTTTTGAATGACATTTCTATTATTTCATCCCTCCAAAGAGCAAATATTTTGTTTGTTGACATTTTTTTACAACTGATGAGCTGTCAGACAAAGCAAATGTTCAGATAATTGAACTAGAGCTTCCGTTTGGAGTCACATTACGTTACATTACGTTCTTTTCCTTACGATTGTCAAACGAAACGTGAGGTCGAAGCTCCATTGTGATAGCATGCATTGAATTCCTATGGCTGAAGTCGTAAACGTCAGGCGAAGTCGAAGCTGAAGCGAGTTTGTGTTTCAGCCATTAGGTGTAGAAGTTTCCTAATCAGCATTGGTAAATACATACACTGCCCGACAACCGATTAGCGCCCTCTCTAATCATTCAGTGTAAATGGAAATAACTCGGAAATTTTAAATGTATAATGCTCAATATCTTTTTTTTGACTCTTTTTCTTAAAAAAACTTGAGTTCTGCAAATTAACCGTTATTTTGTGACAAAAAATAATGTATTTTTCGTGCGACAGCCGATTAGCAACTCTACGCTTAATAATTTGTGTATGTAAGTAGTCGTGATTTTCTTTTTTTAAAGTTATTATTAGTTTAATTTAAATAATTTTCAATTAAGGCGCCAGTTATAGCTAGAATTGGTTTTCATCATTAAAAACAAACATTGGAATTTTTTTGACAGGTCGTTTTTAGCTATCATTAAAAATGTCTGTCATTGAAAAATGTTTCCTGATTGAAAGCCAACGAAAATTTTTCACTGAAATTTGTCATTGGAATTGTGTGAAATTAGAAAACAAATCAGTGGAACGATTAATTTCACTTTTGAAAATAAAAGTATCAGCTGTTAAGAAAATGAATTTCTGTCCGGAAAATAGTAGTTTTAGAGCAAAATCAATGTGCAAATAAACTTTTTTTTCTCAAAAAAAAAAAGGAAAACACCGTCAAATATCGATTTAAACATTTTTCCGGATCGATTTCAATGACAGCTAAAACTGGCGCCTAAATTTAGTAAATATGGGGAAAGCAAAACTATTAAATGAAGCCGAAAGGGCCAAAATAAAGGCTTATGGTGAGTGCGGTCAATCAATCCATCAAATTTCTAAACAAAATTAACCGCAGCCGCAAAGTTATTTTCCCATTCTTAAGAAATGAGCATAGCTATGGAAAAAATATGAAAGGCCGGCCATCTTCTGTCATTACAGCAAATCTTGCTGGAAAAAACCGGTGTAAAAGCAAGCGTCCGGACGTCCAAAGAACTACTTCCAATGCTGAACAGTTAAAGCGTCTTAAAATAAAAAAAAAACACCTATCAACCAATTTCGAAAGACGCAAAGCCTCGATTTCTGCAGAGCCGCTTATATTCTGGACGAAGGGGTGACAGCATGTTGTCTTTTCAGACGAGAAAAAATTTAATTTGGAGGGTCCCCATGACAATGCTTACTACTTTTATAATCTTCGATAGAATAGCATACTTTAGTTCGACTGCATAGCTGTGCTGGTAGTGTCATGGTATGGGGAGCTATAACGTACTATGGCACTATTGAATTGCAATTTTTTACTCATCGTTTGAATACCACAGCATACAATTTTGTACTAAGAACGGCGTTCCCTGCAATCAAGGATATTTTTAGGTCCTTAGAATGGAAGTTCCAACACGATAACGACCCTATCCACACCTCTAGGGTCGTAAAGTATTTAATTGAACTCCAAAAAGTACCCTTACTGATATGGCCGCCATACTCGCCCGACCTTAACATAATTGAAAATGTTTGTGGGTGGCTAGCACACGAGGTATACGAGTCTGAAAGGCAATATCCAACTGAAGCGGAACTCATTGAAGGAATAAAAAGTGCCTGGCACACTATTTCTCTGGACTATATCTATAAAGAAATTATATGATTCTTTACCCAACAAGATGTAGGAGGCCATAGTTAACCGTGGTGGTAGGAATAAGTTGTAAATGTAAGGACTTCAAATTAAAAAAAAAAAAACATGGAAGTATTCTCTGCCCATTTTCTTATGTTATTTGGCATTTTCAAGTGGGGGTTCTAATCAAATATTCGGAAAAAAAGATGATTTTTCTTATTCAATTTTTTTAAACTCCGTTAAAATGTTATTTATTAAGATCGTGCGGCAACTTTCATTTCTTTCATGGCAAAAAGTTAATTTCAAATGTTTAATTTGATTGACTGATATTAGGCACCAAAGACAGGAACAGTGCATATTCAATGCTTTCGACATTATCATTCTCATCAGAAGCGGTTTTAAACCGACGCAGAACTACTTTTTGCGATGTCATCTTTTCTTGAAGATATTGCGAAACAGGACAGCGGAAACCCCGATTTACGCAGATTACTACTTTTCTATGTAGAATTTGAAACAAACAAGTTTTACTAACAGGGTTTTGTATACCTTTAATATGCCAAAGACACAGTGTGAGCATTAGGAAAAGAGGGAAAGTTGGATAGGAGGTGTCGGTGTACATTGATTTTGAATTCCTGAACTTTGCAATGATAGGGAAAGATAGAGCGTGGCAAGGCATTCCACATTCGCGTACTACGGCTAAAAAATTAATCTCTGTACTTCATAGTACGCCTGAAGTTGGAATCAAGGGTAAACTGATGGCGGGTATTTCGATTAAATTGTTTAAGGAAAGGAATACAACTGGTTATTTCACTAGAGCATAGTCCGTAAAAAAATAACGGTAAAAAAGCTCTTCTTTGAATACTGTCCAAGAGGTTTAAATAAGTTACTGGAGCACCAGCCCAGAGATGAGGGTTATATTCAAGTCACGGACGTATGTATATAGGTTTTGGAGATTGTAGCCAGATCAAATGGAGAGAAAAATGTCTTGCAACGTCTCAAAAAACAAGAAGGGTATATCTCGCTTTAACGATACAAGACAGCATTGGGTTTTCGAAGCATTAAATTTTATTCTCCATTGTACAATGCTGTGTAGGTCGGAAATTAATGAGCTTATCATATTTTGCCATTGCAGCTCCACAGCCAAATAGGAGGGTTTTGAGTCTGGAAACGAATATGAAGAGCTAAGAGTGCTATCGTCATCGAAGCAATGTATTGGATTAGAAGTAGCAGACAAAAGATCATTTTTAAAAATGAGGAATAAGGTCGGAGACAAAACGGAACCCTGGGGCACACCAGCATTTATTTTATAGGTTTCAGATTTGAATCCGTCCAAAACAACTTGAATTGAGGGATTCGAAAGAAAATGTCTAATCCAACGAAGAAGAGATTTGTCAAATCCAAAAGAACGCATTTTCGATAAAAGAGCAAGATACCAGACTTTATCAAATGTTTTTGAAATATCAAGTGCAATAATCTTAAAACAATGTAAAGATTTGTTCCACTGTTCGGTGAGATGAACCATGAGATCACGAGTGGACCTATTGCTACGAAAGCCGTATTGCCGGTCATTAAAAAGCTTCCGTTCCTGAAGATATTTCTTAAGCTGATAATTAATCCAAGACTTTAGAAAGAAAGGACGTTAGTGCCATCGGTCAATAATATGCGGGGAAGAAGATTCATCTTTTTTTGAGATTGGCTGAACAAATGCAGTTTTCCAACTACTCGGAACGAACCCAAAAGAATAGGATAGATAAAAAAGCTTACGCAGTGGTTTTGCTAACCAAATTGACATATGATAACAGTTTTAATTCAAATGGAAGTTTTGAGCAACAGCTTCTTAAAGCTTTGTAATAGAACTTATGGCAATACATTTTGTATCGAAATGTTTTATTTTTAAAGTTTAACCTGCTGCAAATAAATTCCAAAATTTTAACAACCAATATTACTTTTTAAAATAACAAATTGAAATACTTAAACAAAATATTTACTAATTAAATTAAATGGTTAAATTTAATATTTTTTGACTAAGTGCTAAAGACAATAAAATTAATGTTGTTATAATTTTGATATAACTGTACATATATCACGTTTAAAAATTTAACCGGAATGCTCGGCGTAAAGTAATATGAATATCGAGTGATTTAATATTACGAATAACGAAGAAAACAAACACACAAAACCCTAAACACTAAAAAAACAAACTTACTTGTATTTCTTTTCCAAGAGCCGATCTCTAGTCTTATGATCTAAGCTCTCCAAACACTCTAATCGCAGTAGATCCAGTCCACCAGGAAGCACATTCCTCAAAGCAATTATAGTTGATCGCAAAATAATCTACAATTTTATTTATTTTATTTTAAAATTGAGATTTAAATATTTATACTTACTGCATGAGCAAAATATCTGCTAACATCTCCCTCTCCCTCAGCATCGAGCAACGATACCTTCTCCAACTCAGCCAGGAATGTATCCATACTCTCGTCACACAACTTGCCCACTTCAAACATAGTAACTGCATGATTCTTAAGTCCTGGCGACAAATTACCCATCATTAAAAATGCCGTCAACGTCGAATCAAACAAAAATCCAACACGTTTTCCACTCTTCGGACTGGGGCTTTCTTTCAATGATTTATTTGCAGCTTCACTCACATCCTCCAGCTCTGAACTCAATTCATTCTCTGAACTACCCTTGTCAGTGGTTGTTGTTACTGTTCTCTTCGTCTCTTGCACTGGCGATGGTGTGGGGACATTTGGGAATGAAAAATCACTATTGTTCTCATCCGAAACATATTCAATGGAATTATTGTCTTTTTGTTGTTTTGGACTATTCTCCTGTGTAATGAGCCCGGTGCCATCTTCATTGATCAACAGTGAGTGATAATTCAGTGGGGTAACTTGTGGACGATCATCTTGATGTGCTTCACGTTTGCTCTTGTCCCAACTTGGATGATAAATTGCCGTGAAACTATCATCGAGGGGATCCTTTCGCTTAGCAAATCCCAGACGACAGAAAAGCGAAACTGCTTGTTTGACGGTGTCCAAGTCAATTTGAAGCATATTGGCCAACTCAGACATGGTCATATGTTCATCGGTGCTTACAAAGATTTTGTAGAGAAGATTCTCAAAATAATCGCCACTAACACGATTCATTACAAAATTACGAAGTGGTGGAATGCATATTCGATCTTCTCCACTAATTGGTACATCCAAATAGATAAGACCTTTCCTATAACAAAATTATATTAAATTGTTTAATAAGGTTCTTTAATTTTTAATCATTTGAAATAACAAACCTATAAAGACTATGAATAACAGCATAATCACATTTTCCAGCTGTCTGGGAGCCAAAATCAATCAAATCATCGATAAGACTTCTCTCAGCATCATTTACGTACTGAAATTTTATTGAACACTCTTTTTTGCAACTTTTTTTTTGTTTGTTTTTTAAATATCTTACCCTAATATCACTTTCTAAGACATAACCAACTTCTACTTTCCACCATGGTTCAATATTGATTCTGATTGGAAATTTGGGCAAAAATGTCATCGGATTTGGTTTGCTAAAGAGCAACTTGGACGTATTTGTTTTGAGATCGCTTATTAATGCCAAATATTCATTTCGACCAATTCCAAGAACTCTTAGACCTTAATTTAAAAAGAAATTCATTAAACATCACTTATGAAAAAAAAATATCGTGGGGGCTTACAATCAGCAGCTGTGAAATTTGGCAATGTATCATAACTTTTATCATTTTTAACCAAAGTACTTATTACATCCAAATAATAATTAAATGGAGTTACTCGTAAACCTTTTGTTATTATGTCAGCCAAATGATACGGGAATAGGCAAAGACAATTGACGCTTTTTTGCACAAGTAGCTCATAGTAACGTTGTTCATTGCGAAATACTTTTCGAGCTAGAAACAAAAATGTATACAATTAATTTTCAAATATTGTTATTGAAGTGAGTTATTTGATTTTGTGGACTTACCTAAATTCCCACGATGTCGTAGTTGATTTTTCAAGCTGTAATTGAATACGTAACGTTCATAGTCTTTCTGATTGTTGTGGAGAATCTGTAGGACAAAATATCAAACATAAATTTTGATAAACTTTTATACAAGTTAAAGTTATACACCGCCTTCGAAATATTGCTATAAGCTTTTTAGACTGTGATGGGAAAATATAAACTACCATCTCTATTTTCAAAAGATTGTGAAATATAGTTTTAAATGTTTTGTTTTTGTAACGAAAGATGCTGAATTGATTTTAGAACTTTGTGAAGAAATTTGTAGATACCTTTTGTTTCTTTAATTTTGATCGCCTAAAAAATACAAAAAAGAAAAACATTTGGATTCTACTTAAATGTATTTCTTATTTATGTTTAGAGAGGCGTCGCGTCTTCGTCAGGAAAGAAACTTCGGCTCCATCTGCAGTCTTTTTCTCAACTAAATACAGAACAGCAATGAACTTCTGGAAACTATGTTTATTATCAAATTTTAGCATGTGAAGTCGAGTCTAGCCAACTCGTATCTTTGTGATGTCATAATAATCAGCATAGAATACAATTTATAATTAATAGCCAAACTGATTAATCTTTAACCCTACTTATGTTCCATGTATGGCAAAAGTTTTGTTGTTTTCTTCTTTTTTTCTTTGAGAATGAGAAAAAAAAAACAATTCTGCAAAAAGATAGACCAAGCCCTGATAACACCTTTTTTGATGAGATAGTTGGAGAGAGATCCTAAAACTAACATTATGCTCTTTTTATACCGGTGCTCTCACGCAATGAAAACTACTTATAGTAGAGCTTCTAGCATCGAAGGAAGCAGTGCGTTCAAACAAGATTATTATCTTTACTCTGGTCGAAAAAGAACAAAATACATAAATAAGAGTACCAACATCTAGATTAAGATGTGAATGAATTTATAAATAAACTAATAAACTATCTTTGTTTAGACTTTATAAACGAAGTGTTAAGTCTTTTATTTTTGTTTACAATGTTTAAATTTCTGGTTGTTTGAAATGGCTTAGTTTGGGAATTATAAAACAATAAAGTATAGTAAGGTGTTTTAAATATGCATTTATACAATTAAGTTGTAAAAATTAATTTCAATACATTTTATTCCATTATTTAGGTGTTATCCAGTTTTCCTGGACTCAAGTTAATGTCTTTTCACGTTTACACAATTTTTTTAAAATTTTATTTAAAAAAAAAGCTTTTATAACTTTAACCTTATTTTTTGATTTGGTTCAAAAAATCTGTATTTACAAATATGGATGCGATATGAACGAATCTAAAAAATCAAGTTTTTACCAAATTAACACCGCCTCAAGGCGGGGTTAGGTTGTTACATGAAAAAAAACACACACAGGTGAAGTTATGGAAATAATAATTTATTGACTGAATTAATCTGAAAATTAAAGTAAGAACAAAAGAAAAGTTACTGAACAATGTGTGTATAGTTAGATATTATCTTAACGTTGATGAAAGTGAAAAAACACGACTTTGTCGTTGAATTGCAGAGATTCACTTTGCATTTGGTGCAATATGCCTGCGTTTCTGATGATGATGACGTTCGACGACCTCTTGGTTTTTTCGTTTCATTTGAAACCATGCACAAAGATTCAGCAACTTCAGAGCGAAAGTTTGGCAATTCGATTTTTACTCCATTGTGTACCCTATGTAAAGGATGTAAGAATTTACAATCGCCACATCTAACAGATGGAAAAAGATGCGGTTCGTCCATTTTCGGGTTTTCATGTGAATATGATACCGACCGAGAAGACCATCCATGAAATCGACACCGTCCATATGTCGATTGTATTCTTTTATTATAAATGGGCAGTCAACTTCTATTTGTTGCTTATTTTTTCTATCCCATCGCGAAGATTTGGAGGGTGGTGGAATAAGCTCTCGAGAAAGAAATGGTTTTACACCAACATAAGTCGAAAGTAGTCGAACACTTTTGTTGTCCAACCACAAAACGCTGCTTATATCTATGCCGTAGGCTGAAGCGACATATTCCTCAGAGTACCCTCGCTCTACTTATCGCTTCGTCAACTCAGCATCGCTCGACAATTTGATGTTTGGCACTCGAACTATATATACTACGGCTTCTTAGATACGTCAGCAAACCCAAGGACGTGTAAAAATTATCAAAATATACAATATGGTTCACGTTGTCTGGAATTTCGCTAGACAAACGAACAACGACATTTGGCGAGGCTCCGAGATCCGGAGCATTTCCTGGTACCACATTGTCTCCTGCACCAGAATAAATATCAAAGGAATATGCAAAGCCCATATGATCACATAAAAACAAACAGCTTGGTTTCCCACTTATGTGGTTTGGCTGGCATATATTGCTGTGTAGGGTTGCCACCCATTTTCATAGCACACATCTATTCGTCTACACATAGACGATGAAGCCTCAGAACAGACCCAAAGCGTTCGTTGAAATGGGTTATTAGTGGTCGAACTTGATGCAACTTGTCGCATCCAGGCTGGCCATTCGGGACCATAGTCGAATTGTCATTGAAGTGCAAGAACTGGCGAATTTGTTCGAATCTTATTCGTGACATTGTGGTTCGGATTGCGTCCAGCGAATATCTTCCCCAGTAAGAACGAACATTTGGAAAGCGATATACAGACATGAAGAACATGATTCCAATTGTCTGTCAACTGGCGAACCTCTTGTAGATTGGTTTCAATTTTCTGGCACGCATACAAATTCATTTAATCATCTAGATATTGCATGAATTCATCTGTCACAAAGTAATGAAAGAAATAAAATGGTGTTTTCAAAGCTTTTACTTCAGGAGGCAGCTCTTTTACTTCACGAAAAACGACTTCATTTAGGTACAAGCAGCTGCATATTTTTTTTTACACAACATGGATTTGAATTCTTGATTATCATTCTTCATTGCATTCAAGACACCAACGAATTTGCCTGTATTCGAATGATCTGGGCACTTTCTTGTAATTCGTTGTCATTCCAGTCGCGTTTACGTTTGCTATAACGTGAAGGGGTAACATTAGGCTCAGATATGATAGCGGGACTTGTTGCGGAATTAGATCTGGCGTTTGATTCGAAAGCAACAAATGAAGCAACAGACGTTGATGGCAATGATGCTAAAGCTAACCTTGGCTCTTGGTGACTTATACGTCTAAGGCGCTTATGTCGACGCTTGCATTTACTGCATCAATCAATATTTGACTTGAATTCATCAAACAATGATCAATCAAGAGTTCATCTCCAGAGCAAACAAAATCTGGATCGTCAACATTGTCGTCATCGTAAAAATCATCTTCTCCTCCAGTATCTTCTGGACTTGAAATTACATTCATCAACGAACAGCAATGCATAGAACAATATTAAAACTATAGGTAAAGCTTATCAAATTGAACAAGAGATCATACCGTTACCTATAAACACTTGTAAGCTTTACCCCGCCTAGAGGCATTGGGTTAAAGACTTTGCTTTTTTTTCTTATTTAAAAAGTATCTATTCAAATATTTTCCTAAAGGAAAATTATTAATAGGTGACATTTTTTCAACACTATTGAACTTATATTATTTGTATTCAAAGTACAGACCAATAGACGAAACAAGTTAAAGTTGAGAAATTTCAGAAGAAATAAGTGACTCGAAATGTTAACAATTAAGTTTCGCAATTGAAAGTCGCTAGTAAAGGGTAATTTATTTGTCCTTTTAAACTTAAAGCTTAAAATAAAACAACAAGTGATAATTTTGTATTAAAATTTTTTCACTATAAAGTAAAGGCGTGGCAAAATCGCATCGTCACCTCATCGCGGTGCCCGTTGGATACCCAACTAACGACAAGCGTTGGATCCATTGGATCCATGAGCTGAGTCACCTGAGTTATCTTTTCAGGAACTAGGAGCAAAAGAACAGAAATACGATTAAATCCAAGAGCGTCTGACACATATTGTGCGGCACACTGGTCTGCGTCTGTACCCTGTGGGGCGGCTGAATATAAACTATGGATAGAAGTAACTGACCTATTTATAGAACGAACACTAAGTTAACAAAATTATGGCAATGAACAAAACGACAAGATTAAATACCCCAGGTGTCACTCCAGTGAAACTGGTAAATCCACTTTCTTACGAGGTTGGTCCTAAGGATTCTGGGAGGACCAATTATTGCTTACAAATATTGAGAGACGGAGTTCAAAGATGCAAAGAACTCTCCCAAACAAATTTACTTCAGGGGTTACATCATCAACAACCTCAAATAATACTATAGATGTTAAAAACATCAGCGAAAAAGGAACCAAGATCAATGAAGAGATCGACATCACAGATCAACAGAGTTCTAACAAAATCAAAGAGAAAGACCAATCAAATCAAAGAACTACTTTGAAGAATAGCAAATTGAAATAGCGGCAAGAAAACAACTTGAAGTTCTAGTTCAAAGTCTTCAGCTGCAAGTGAAAAAACTCGAAGAGAAAGTTTCCTTGCTTGACAAGAAAGATTCAGAGTCCACGATTCAGTTAAGTCCAAAATATATTGAACCTGAATATCAAACTGATGAAGAAGTGCTCTTGTTTGAAACTGAGAAAAAGAAAAATAAGAATACCACGTAGTCCCGAGACTCGTTCAAGAAATCAGAAAAGCTCTAAAACCGAAAATAAAAAAGAGTTGATTACAGGAACTAAAGTGGTAGCTGTTGCTAAATCAATATCTCATGCAAAAAAATTACACCAATGCCAATTATGATCTCAGGATTTGCAATTTTTGGAGATCTTAAGAAAATAATAGAAAAATGTACTAAAAAAGCTTGCAAATACACATCGTACAACAAAGACAACTGGAAAGTCACAGTCGAAGAAGCTGACGAGTATAGATCTGTCACTGAAAAATTGGGCAAACACAAAATAACATTGGACTCATATGAAAACAAAGCTACAAGGTCAATAAAAGTGGTAGCCAGTGGTCTTTATATATTGTACAAAAAGGCTTTCAAGCCCTTGATGTAGTCAATCTTTTTAAGACAATTAAAAACTCCTCTGGAGAATCGATGACAAGTAAAAGGTTACTGCCTTTATTCATGCTTACTTTTGACTGCAAACAAAGTCTTGAGGAGATTTCTAATGTAAGATCAATCTTGGGTATAGCTATTAAAATTAAAACACTTCGAAAATCTAAAGTTGCTCCGCAGTGCAAACGTTGCCAAGCTTTTGGTCATACCCAAAAATACTGCAACCGAGAGTTTGCTTGTGTAAAGTGCGAAGGAAAACATGCAACTAAAAATTGTCCTATGAGCAAAGATCAGAAAGCAAAATGTGTGAACTGCAAGGGTAATCACCCGGCAAGCTATAGAGCCTGCCCAGTTGCCAAAAAATTCCAAGAGTTCAGAAGCAAAAATACATCTGCTAGAGACAAACCGAGAAACACAGTAAATACCGATTTAACTGCTGCAAAACAATACTAAGAAGGAACCGCCTAAAATGGCTGTTCAAAGTAAAAGCGATGAAAAGAAAGCATATTCTCAGATTGTTAAAAATGTGTGGAGGAATGAAGAGACTTCCATAAAAGAAATGCTACAACTTATTCTTAAAAGAATTGATAAACAGGATTTGAATATCATACTGCTAATCGAAAAAGTCGCTCTTAAAAAACAATGATAGACAGAACACTTAAAATCGCTACATGGAATGTAAACGGTCTTATACAACATTCATCCGAATTAAAAATCTTTTTAGATCTAGAACATATCGATATTTGCCTGGTGTCCGAAACTTATTTCTCCAATGGGCAAAGTCTAGATAATGTAATAGAAAACTATTCATGTTACCACGCTCCACATCCAGCTGACAAGGCAAGAGGTGGATCGGCGATTCTTATAAAAGAAAGCTTAAAACATTATGAAGTATCCAAGTTTATTAGTGAAAATATGCAAGTAACAACTATTAGTATTGGTATGAAAGTTTAAGATAGCAGCTATATACTGCCCACCAAAGCGCTCCCCGACAGAAGATGACTATACAGATCTATTTAATCTTCTTGGGCCTAACTTTCTTGTTGGCGGTGACTTCAATGCGAACCACACCCATTGGGGTTCAAGACTTATATCAACAAAAGGCAAAAGACTTTTCCAAGCAGGCCGTAAATACAATTGCGAATTCTATTCCTCCAGGTCGCCAACTTACTGGCCTTCCGATACCAACAAAATACCAGACGTTATTGACTTTTTCGTAGCAAAAGGAATCAAACGAAATCACATTAGTGTCGATGGTAATTATGACCTGTCATCAGATCATACTCCAGTGATTCTATCACTAAATGAATCGGAAGTACTAGAAAAAAGTAATCCAAAGCTTGTAAATAAGAAAACAAACTGAAATGATTTTAGAGAAAGACTTTTAAGTTTTATAAATTTAAGATCTCCCATGGATACAATCGAGCAAATTGACCATGAAGTGGAACAATTTATTGCTGATGTGCAACAGGCCGCTGAAGAAAGTACTCCAACATTTTCTAATAAAAGACAAAATGAAATAAAATATCCTTTAGAGATAAGAGAGTTGATAACAGAGAAAAGAAGAGGTCGAAAAAAATGGCAAAATACTAGATTTCCAGATGATAAAACAGCGTTTAACCGTATAAGCAACAATCTTAAAAAACAAATTTACAAATTCAAACATGATTCAAACATGATTCACTCAGTACATCCCTAAGGAATTTAACAAATGATGATTCAACCGATTTTTCGCTATGGAAAGCAGCCAAGCGCCTGAGAAGACCGCAGTTACAAAACTCGCACTTGAAATCTCAAGATGGGAAATGGATTGGTAACCCGAAAGAAAAAGTTAACCTTTCCGTCGAACATCTTGCGAATGTTTTAAAGCCATACTCATCAAACGCGGCTGAAAATAACATACAATTTGTTGATAAGATAGATGAAAGTGAAATACAAATTGTAAGACTTAAAGAAATACGATCTAATTACTGCTCAGGTTATGAAAGAAATGCCATTGAAAGCCTTCATAAAACTCCAATATATAATAAATGCATGCCTTAAGCACCGGTATGTCCCGCACCATTGGAAAATTGCTGAAGTAATTGTCATACCAAAGGAAGGTAAGCCACCTACAGTAGTGACGGCTTACAGACCAATTTCGCTTATACTAATTATGGCAAAAGTTTTTGAAAAACTGCTTTTGAATAGACTTAGCAAAATCATAGAAGAAATCCCAAACCATCAGTTTGGCTTTAGAAATAAACATTCCACGATAGACCAAGTTCATAGAATATCGGATGTAATAAAAAAAGCATTAGAAGAAAAACAAGTATGTTCAGCTATTTTCTTAGATGTTGCTCAAGCTTTTGACAAGCTTTGGCATGAGGGACTTGAGTACAAACTGCAAAGGGATCTTCCCAGGCAGTACATTGAAATATTAAAATCGTACATCTCAGACCGATTGTTTATTGCTTAGAGTAAGGTACGATCAAGAATACTCGGAATTGAAGAAAATAGAAGCCGGTGTACCACAAGGAAGTGTCCTAGGTCCTACCCTGTATTTACTATACACAAGGGATATTCCAGTTGGTAATCACATGATACCGCAATTTTGGTACCCGACAAATGTGTCTCTAAGACAGCAGTAAAATGTCGATACAGTGAGAGCTTGGACCGAAAAATTGCGTATCAAACTCAATGAAACAAAATCTTCACATATAAACTTTACAAATAAAAAGATAAACAATATTCCAATAATCATTAATAATAACTGTTTGGACCAATGGATTCCAATTATGGGGCTGTACAAAGAAAACAAATACCGAAATCATCCAAAAACTCCAAAACAAAGTCCTTCGTGGAATAGTTAATACACCTTGGTACATAAGAAATACCGATCTACATCGTGACTTACAAATAGAAATCGTTACAGAAGTTGTTAAAAAAATACGCTGTATCGCACAACCAGAGACTGCAAAGTCATACTAATTCTGAAATGGAGTCCGTCTTGAATATAAAAAAATCATGTTCGGAGATTAAGAAGAACCAAGCCTCATGAGCTTATGGTCTAAAACAAACATGGGAAAGTTTTAAAGTTTAAACTTCCACCAAAATGATTGTACAAAGTAAAGAAAGAAAAATCGGAAGTCGATCCTTCAAGATTGGTCCTGATGAAGAGGTGGTTTTAGTGGTTAAGAGTCTCACACTACTTGGTGTCGAATACGGCCAAGTGTCTTTTGAAGATTTCCTCCTCTCAAAAAAAAAATTCACTATAAAGTTTGGACTTTTGAAATGTGGAAAACAATGGGCAGGTTCAGATGACATTAGGGACTTGAAATTATGGCAAGTTTCCAGCATCTGATTGGCCAGCTGTCAAAAAATTGCTTCCAATTAAGGCAACTATACTGGAAAGTTAAGTGTCATGAATGTCAAACTTACAATTTTACTTCATTAACCTCAAGCTTCAGTTCAGTCTACAAAACACTTCTTGGGACACTATTTTTAAGAATTATTACTAATTTATTTTCGAATTTGACAAGGAATGCTTTCACATAAAATATCCATAACTTTACTTTCAAGTTTCTAATGTAATCTAAACTTACCCCAAGGTTTCTAGAAAAAAATCGAACGGTATAAAATCGCATTATCTGGTCAATAATTGACGTCACCAAAATGTAAATTTACGCTATCAGGAAACTTCTAACGTAATAAAGCTACAATAGGTGGTACTGTTGCCCTTTCTTGTTAGGACTACATATGGTCCAAGTCATTATTTTCAATCGGAGGTCAACAAAAAAAACAACAAGTATTCAACCAATAATCAGCCATGAAACAAGCCTCTTCGGAGAAGATTCAAAAAGTGCCACATCTCTCTTCTTAACAAAAATATGTACAATGAAATTTGGAGTTCGTTAAAATTGGTAGCACTTGGGTCGAATATGGTCTCACTATTTTATCAGCTTTTAATGGCTAAAACAGATATGAAGCTGGTCTGCATGCATCTCTGAATGTTGTCTGTGTCTAAAACACAATTGTATATTCTCTGCCATGTAAATAGGCAGGTTCAGGCAACATAAGGGACTTCATTTGCGCTCAACTTCATTCCTTGAACGTAAATTTAGACCAAGGAAGCCTTGGAAGCATAAACTTCAAACTCGGAACTTTACTACACTAACCTTTTGTTGATGCAAAAACTACCAAAAACTTAACTGTCTACAAAAACTCCTCAGGCAAGCTAATAGTTCATCACGATTTGTATTTTGTATTCCAAAGAAATGTTAATTATTTTCTTTCCAAATTGACAAGGAACCCTTTTCCAGAAAGCATTAAATGAAGTTATGCATAAAATACAGGGTGACCACACAAAAATGCCCATATTTCTCTTTGAAATAACTCGAGAACCAAAGCACGTACAAGAACGATACAAATTTTATTCGAAAATACAGATTAGACAAATTATTTATGAAATATTACATCCATTAAATGATGCCCGTTTTGGCTTACACAATCGTTTAATCTTTTGACAAAATTTTCGAAGACATTTCCTAACATTTCCTGCTTAATCTCAGAAATTTTTTGTCGAATGCGCGCTTTTAAATCCCCCAAATCACGTACACGAGTCGTGTAGACACGCCCATTCAAATACCCCTAGAGGAAAAAATCCGGAACCGTCATATCGGGAGAACGAGGCGGCCAAGCGAAATCTATCGATCGAGAGAGTAAACGAGTACCGAACGCTTTTTTCAACAGAGCGAGCGTTTTGCAGGCAGTATGGCACGTCGCATCATCCTGTTGGAATAATGTTCGACTCAAACGACGTCTACGGCGAAGTTCGGGGAGGAGGAAGTTGCTTAACATGTTTCTGTACCGCTCTCCGTTTACCGTTTACCGCTCCACTACCGCGCACCAAACTGTCACACGCCGGGTTATCTTCGGCCCAATACCTGAAGTTTTGCTTGTTTACGGCGCCGGAGAGCTCAAAATGAGCTTCATCGCTCATTAAAAGATTACCCAACATGATCTCACCATCTGCCAATTTTCGAAGCGTTGTCTGAGCGAAGAGTAAACGTTGTCTGGAGTCGGTATCTTTCAATTCATGGGTTATCATGAGCTTGTACGGGTGAAAATTTAAATCTTTCACCAAAGTTTTACGCACTGATTCCCTTTTTAGGCCCAAAGAAGACGCGTGTCGTCGCGCTGAACACCGCGGACTAACCTTTTTTTTTATAATAAGCGCACACTCAAGGGGATATTTTACCCTTATTATGTCGACACAGTGTGAGCACTAAGAAAGGGAGAGAGGGGTTGAAAGGAGATGTCGGTGCACATTGGTTTTGAAATCCTGAATATTGCAATAGCTGGGAAGGACAGAGTGTGGCAAGGCATTCCACATTCGCATAGTACGGCTAAAGAACAAATCTCTGTACTTGACAGTACGACCGAAGATGGGCTCGAGGGTATATTGATGAGTATTCCTAGAAGCGCGAGTATTACGGTTGAACTGTTTAAGGGGAGGAATGCAGCTGGCTATTTCTCTAGAGCATAAACCATTAAAATAACGGTAAAAAAGCGTGAGACAAGAAACATTTCGACGATGTTCAAGTGACGTAAATGATCTTATGATGGTAATATCACCAATCAATCTAAATGCTCTACGTTCAATACTATCCAAGAGGCTTAAGTAAGTTGCAGGAGCACCAGCCCAGATATGGGAGTTATACTCAAGCTTTGGACGTATATAAGTCCTGTAAATAACAGCCAGATCAGAGGGGGAGAAAAACTTCTTGCATCGCCTTAGAAAACCCAAACATCTTGCGGCATTTTTAGCGACATCGCGTATGTGATCGTTCGTTCCACAAAAGGTGTTTGGTGATACACATACCAAGAATATCGAGATGTTCAGTTTCCTCGATGCAAATGCCATTTATGGATAATGGCAGGGGGGGTATATTTCGCTTTAACGATACAAGACAGCATTGCGTTTTCGAAGCATTAAATTCCACGCGGTTTCTTATTCTCCATTGTACAATGCTGTTTAGGTCAGAATTTAATGAGCTTATTATATTTTGTCGTTGCACTTCCACATCCGAAGAAGAGGGGTGTGAATTTGAAAACGAATATGAAAAGCTAAGAGTACTATCGTCAGCGAAACAATGTATTGGATTAGATGTTGCAGACAGGAGATCATTAATAAAAATGAGAAAGAGTGTTGGAGATAGAACAGAGCCCTGGGGCACACCAGCATTTATTTTGTGGTTTTCAGACTTGAATCCATCCAATACAACTTGTATTGAACGATTCGAAAGGTAATTACTAATCCAATGAAGGAGGGATTCATGCAAACCGAAAGCACGCATTTTCGATAAGAGAGCCTGATGCCAAACCCTATCAAATGCTTTTGAAATATCAAGTGCATTAATCTTACTTTCTTTAAAGCGATGTAAAGATTTGCTCTACTGTTCGGTGAGATGAACCATGAGATCACCAGTGGACCTATTACGAAAGCGATACTGTCGGTCATTAAGAAGATATTTCTTGAGCTGATAATTAATCAGGGTTTCCATGACCTTGGAAAGAAGGGACGTAAGTGCAATCGGTCGATAATTAGACGGTGAGGAAGATTCGCCTTTTTTGGGAATAGGCTGGACAAATGCAGTTTTCCATCCGCTCGGAACGAGCCCTGAGGAGTAGGACAGATGAAAAAGCTTACGCAGTGGTTTTGCCAGCGATGAAGAACACCTCTTCAGAACAATAGCGGGGATACCATCCGGACCAGCAGATTTGTGTATGTTAAGATCTTTTAGGACTCTCGCTACAGTACGAGTGCGAAAAAAGATTTGCCCCATAGAATCATTAACTCGCTCAAGTACAGGCGGAGTCATAACACTCACTGGCAGAGTTGAATTGGCGGCGAACTGCCTAGCAAAGAGATTTGCTTTCTCTAAAGAGCTAACAAATGGAATGTCATTCACAACGAGCGTAGGAACCGAGGAAGAGAAAGAATTCCTCATATTTTTTACAAATGACCAAAAATTTTTACTGCTTTTGGGACATTGCAGTATTTTTTGCCGTAATTTCTGGTCATGTAAAAATTTGGTCCGTCGAATATGGGTGTTGCAGGCCTTCCTGGCTTGCTTGGACTTATTCCGGTTTTCCTCAGTTGGATTGGCTTTAAAACAACGGAAACTTACCTTCTTAACCCTGATAACCTCTTTACAGCTCGCATCGAACCATGCGTTTTCCTTAGGTCTGATGCTTTTAACCCTATTCGGGATAAAAGTTCTCATTCCCAGGAGAATCAAACTTGTGATCATATCAGCGCTGGCGTCAACGTCACTATCGAGGAAGCATAGTGACCAGTTAAAGATCCTGAAGTAATTATTGAGACCGTCCCAGTTGGCTTTCTTGTATTGCCAAACGGTTCTCTTAGGAGCTCTTTCTTTAACTGGAGAGTTTTTACACGAGAAATTTGCTGATATGACACAATGGTCAGATGTGCCTAGAGGAGATAGAACACTAATAGTGTACTTACCAGGGTCAGAGGTAAGAAACAAGTCAAGAGTGTTTTCTGCTCGACCTACCACGTCCGATATTCGGGTGGGCTCGTTGACCAACTGAGTTAGGTGGTTTAACTCAACGAAGATCTCAGCACACACTCCTTCTGGTGTTGACTGGCCCGAATCGCTTCACGGACTCTCTCAATGTTACTTACCAGGGTCAGAGGTAAGAAACAAATCAAGAGTGTTTTCTGCTCGACCTACCACGTCCGATATTCGAGTGGGCTCGTTGACCAGCTGAGTTAGGTGGTTTAACTCAGCGAAGATCGCAGCACACACTCCTTCTGGTGTTGACTGGCCCGAATCGCTTCACGGACTCTCTCAATGTTTTTTTTAGCCGTACTGACCTTTCTCGACGGGCCCGGACGCTTCTTATCGGATGCCTTTGCGGATTCACGATCATTTTGAACCCATCTGTTGACAGATTTCCATGAAGGCACGCGTTTATGACGAGGAACTTTGCACGTCGTACGAATTTTCGCGAAAATATGACTCGACGCAAAATGCTCGTTCTTTATCGGTATAACCATCTATGACGACTGATAACAAATGAAAACAAATTTGTCTGACCTGTACTTCAACTGGATCGCGCATTCGACACCATAGCAGTGTTACCACCGGAGCGAGACAAAAAAGAAATATGGGCATCTTTGTGTGGTCACCAGTTATATAAATCATAGAGTAATAAAGATCGGCTTTTAGTTGAATGAAAAAACTTGATCAAGTATCTTTTTAAAAGAAATAGACTAGACTTGATAATTAGGTAGATTTTTCTTGACTAACTTTCCATTAAAGTTGCGTTAATTGGAAGGAAATTTTTTGGCAGCTGGCCAATCAGATACTAAAAATTGCCTAACTTTAAAGTCCCTTATGTCGTCTGAACCTGCCCAAGGATGCTTAGTTCTGTCAAATAAAATGAGAGCACCCGATATATTTTTTTTTTGTTCTCAAGAAATGTATGTTTGAAGAACTACATTATTAGTGATGCCAGACGAAGATTATTTGTGTTTTTATTCTTCTATTGGCTTTAATTTTTCTGAAGCGAATTTAGTAATAGAGACATCGTGTAGCGATCCGCTGCATGAAGACTTTATTGAAATGTGCTCCCGTAAGACCATAACTGTTTTAGTTATAAGACTTTTTATCGCTATTCGTATCACGTATCATCTAAGACAGGGACTAAGATTTTGATACTTCAAATGACAGCAAAATTTGACAGGTCGTATGTGCCAATGCCAACGCAACCAACAAAATTAATGAATCTACAGATGCTATTGGCTGGATTCAATCTCGTGTTGGATAGGGTAGGTGAATTTTAAGATACCTTGTTGAAAGAGTTGGATAGCTGTCAAAAAATAAAAACAACTTTCAGCTGTTCACAAAAAGCAGAGAAACATTTAAGCTTCGAAGTCAAAACATTCAATGGATAATTCAACTGATTTTTCGGGCGATAAAGAATTGATAGGTGGGTAATTAAATCAATAAAAGATAACCTTAACATTTTAGTTCAATTGGAATTCTATACGATTAATAATTTTCTTGCGAAAACCCCGGTTTTAAACGATTTAAGTTTAACAGAAAACTGTCATAACAGAAACAGTGGCAAATAGCTTCTTCATCGTCTATTATGTACAGAACATCCTGAAATACAACTTTAACAAGTATTATGTATCTTGTTGTTTACCAACAAATACAAAAGGCTGAAATCAGTTTTTTGAAATTCAACCATGTGATGAATCTGCGGTTCTTGGATACCTTTGGATTCCTTTTTTGACATCTCAGCTGTTTTTGATCAGCTGTTATTTTACATGTAAAACACTAACAAAAAGGTATCCGGGTACCCTATCTGTATAAGATTGAACGAAGCCATTATGTCTATACTCAAAACTCATTTAAAATTCAATGTGAACCTATAAAATTTAAAGCTAATTCCCTTATTATTGATTCTCAGTTTGAGAAACCATTTTTAGTTTCATTAAAAATTAATTGTTATTCAAATACATTTAAGAAACTAGTATATTTACATAAATATAAACCCAAACCACCCATTTGTTGTTTTGTTAATAATTGTTCATTAAAAATTGTTTGTATTTTTTACAGTAAATGTTAAGCTAAATATTTATTTGCTAGTTACAACCAATGTCTATAAAACTTGCAACTAAATGAATGACATGACTATGTCATACGTATGTAGTTCAAGTATAGTTTTAGAGGCTTGAAGATTGATTTTTCTTTACAGAAAACAGTTGTTAAAGAAAATTAAATATCGATAACTTAAAATATACACATTTTATATAATTATGCAAAACGATTTAAGTTTTGTATATTAAAGGCAACTTCTCTTTATTTATAGATAAATACGGTACCGAGTAATAAATGGTATTGATAGGCTTTGATGGTGTGGTATTAAGTATTTACTTAAGGTGGCGCTACAGTCCGGGAGGACCTGGGCCTCAATCAACATGCGTCTCCAGCTAGCTGTCTCCAGTTTCGCACGCCTAGTTGGTTGAGGTCTTCATCCACCTGAGTGTGCCACCTCACTCGCGGTCTTCCTCTACTGCGCCGTCCCTCGTGATTGGATTCGAAGACCTTCCGGGCTGGAGCCTTGATGTCCATTCGCTCTACATGACCTCCGAAGAATTTTTCTCTCGAAGCATCCTAAGACGCTCTCATCTCTCTTTGACAGGGTCCAGGCCTCAGCGCCATATATGAGAACCGGGATGATGATTGTCGTATAGATGGTGATTTTAGATGCTCGAGAGAGGACTTTACTTCTCAATTGCCTTCTAAGTCCAAAGAAGCAGCGATTTGCAAGAATTATTCTTCGTTTGATTTCAGCGCTGGTGTCGATGTCTGTGTTTATAGCGGTGCCTCGGTGCACAAAGTCCTTAACTATTTCGAAGTTATAGCTGTCCTTAGTGACGTGTTGTCCAATACATCGTTGTTCAATGTCCTTTTTTGATGACAGTATATACTTGGTCTTGTTCTCATTGACCGCTAAAACCAACTTCTTCGCTTCCGTCGCAATGCTCAAAAACGCTCCACTGATATCAAGCTTTGATTTTCCAATTATGTCAATATCATCTGCGTATCCAAGTAATTGGTCGGACCTTTGGAAGATTTTTTCAGATTATTTCCAGAACGATATTGAAGAAGTCGCATGACAGTGCATCGCCTTGTCTAAGATCTTTTTTGACATCAAATGCATCGGTGAGATCTTTTCCGGCCTTGATAGAGCAGCGTGCATTCTCCATCGTCATTCTGTATAAACGGATAAGTTTGACAGAGATGCCAAAACTAGACATTGCTCTGTAGAGCCCTTCCCTATGGATGCTGTCATACGCGGCCTTAAAATCGATAAAGAGATGGTGGGTATCGATTTGATGCTCCTGGGTTTTTTCCAAGATCTGCCGAAGTGTGAATATTTGGTCGATAGTGGACTTTCCTGGTCTGAAGCCACACTGATAAGGACCTATCAGGTTGTTGACGAAAGGCTTCAGACGTTCACACAATACGGCAGAGAGGATCTTATAAGCAATGTTAAGGAGATGCCTCTGTATAGGGTCTTCTGTCTTATGTATCGGGCACACTATGCTGAGATTCCACTCATCGAGCATGCTTTCTTACGACCATATTTTGCAGATGAGTTGGTGCATGCTCCGTACCAAGTCATCGCCTGCTGCTTTGAATAGTTCGGCAGCGATGCCGTCAGCTCCAGCAGCTTTGTTTGACTTAAGTTTAGATATAGCTATCTTCACTTCGTCGAGGTCGGGTAGGCGGATTTCTTGATCTGCGTCGCAGAGGTTGAGTGGTTCTATCTCCCTTACAGCGGAATTCGGTTCGTCATCGCCGTTATATAATTTGGAGAAATAATCTTTCCATATTCTCAGCATCGACAACGGTTCTACTACGATGTTCCCCTGATTGTCTTAACAGGCTTTGGTTCGTGGCTGGTACCCTTGGGAGGTTTTGTTTACCTTTTGGTAAAATTTACGAACCTTATTCCTGTTGTGACATCCCTCTATCTCCTCGATCGCGCGCTTCTCATGCTCTCTTTTTTTCCGTCTAAGAAACCGGTGTTCCTCTTCTGCTCGTAAAACTCGAGAGGAGGTCTGGTCCTTCTGTACAGCGCCCTTTTGTATGCCTGTTGTTTCGCTGCGTGCGCTTGCCGGCATTCTACGTCAAACCAGGGTTTTCGCTGTTGCCACTGGTTTTCAATGCTTAATGCAGGTAGCATAGGACTTCTTAAGAGGCTATTAGACTCCATCGGAAAAGGACATGGATTGCGATTGTAGCCGTCAAACGCCGAAACTTCTTACGGGAAACGGAATATCCGTATCTGTAAATTGGCTACAACGTGATAGTGGTCCGAGGCAATGTTGGCCCCTCGGAATTTTCGGACATCCTTCATACTAGAGAAGTGTCGTTCATCGATCTGGTTGACAGTTGATTGATCAGGAGATTTCCATGCCCCTTTGTGGATATTAAGATGTGTGAACTGCGTACTAGCTACCAGAGCGTTTCGCCCCTCAGCGAAATCGATCAGCCTGAATCCGATGTCGGAGGTGGTGTCGTGCAGACTGTATCTCCCGATTGTGCCACCAAAGATGTCTTCTCTTCCTAGCTTGGCATTTAAATTTCCTAAGACAATTTCAATATCATAGCCAGGGCACTGCTCATAAGTCTTGTCCAAGAGCTCAAAGAATTGTTTTCATCTTTCTCCTCTGTTGGGGCATGCGCGCATATTAGGCTTATGTTGGCGAATTAAGCTTTAATGCGGATTGTCGTGATGCGCTCGCTCACACTGTTGAAACTCAAGTCCTTTTGCCTGAGTCTAGTTCCGACAACAAATCCAGACCCAAATAGACGCTGTCTTTGTACTCGGTAGCAGTCGCCGTAGGGCGTTTGCCCGGTCCATCCCACCGAACTTCTTGGATGGCGGTAATATCTGTCTTGCAGCAGTTCAGGGCTTCCGCTAGTTGTTCGGCTGCACGTGGTCTGTTAAGGGACCTAACATTCCACGTACAGATCCGAAGTGAATTCGTCCGTATCCGAAGCTTGTTGGTGCATCGCAACTAAGGTATTTTTTACGTGCCACAAAGTCACCCCGACGACGGCACAGTCCCCAACCTGTAGGGCCAAATCCTTAGTATAACTACAAGGACGGGGAGCCGGATAAACCGCTCCTTACAGGTCTGGGCTCCGAATATGCCGAAAAAGCCCTATAAGGTAGTTCAACCTTACTGGAACTGTAGACGCCACCGTTGATTCCATTTTGGAAATTCGTCCGCTGCGGTCTGGATAAGGAGAGGTGCCTTAGGTGCCTGGGGTTGGAACCCAATTTCCAGTTGAGGTACTAAACACAAGATGTTCACGGCGGGGAGTTGGGAGTGGGAGTTGGTAGACAGAGGTGGGCTTTGAGAAAAACCTGTGGATGCTTGTGTTTCAAAATATATGGCATAACTAAGCGTATTCAGAGGTAGGTTGAAAAGTTGCTTTATAAAATTCCTATAAAATTTTTCGAATTCTTTATATTCTTCTGATCCCTAAACCTGAGCAGTATACAAGAGAGTAGATTTCACTACTGAATTAAATATTTTGTATTTTGTAGATAAATTTATTTTTCCATGTTAAATTTATCAAACTTTGTAAGCTATGGGCTTTCTCCGATGAATTAATTTTGAAATTTAATGTTGGATTCAATTTCAAGCCTAGATATTTGATCTTTTTTTGCTACCTCCAGTTGCGTACTATTATATTCCCAGTTTCTTCCATTGTAAGCGCTTTGTGTACGGGCAAATACTATTATTTTGGATTTTTTTGTGTTGATAGAAAGTCTACATCTGTTACAATATGCAGATAACCGATAGATCATCAATTGTAAACCTTCAGGTGATTCTGAATGTATAACGAGGTCATTGGCGTACAGTAACACATTCACGGTGCAGCCAGCAATTCGTAATTCCTCAGGAAGTTCATCCGCAACATCATTTATAAATAAGGATAACAGAGGAACGCTAACTTTCTTTCTTTTTAAATGGATTCTGAGTCGAGCAAGAAATGGAAGTACGTTAAAATATTTGAAATAAACGAGTTTATTTAGAGTTTAAAAAAATATATTGCTATATATTATTGTGAATTTTACCATTACAACAGCTTGCCACTTCCCTGGCATTAAATAAACCAAGATAAACAATAAGTTAAAAGTTCAAGTGTTTCATTAAGCTTTTTGATGCCATCATGTTTACGTTTTTTATAAATTTTAAGGAAGATTGATGCTGAAAGTTTTAACCAGTTTTCCAGAATTTCTTAGCACTTTTGTAGAATAATTCGAAAAAATTTTTTTCTCATTACTGTATTTTGTAATATCTTTTTTTTTAAAAGCTTGTAAATATAAAATATTATTCCCGGGAACAAAAATTCTTGTTTACTCAATTAAATCTGTTTTTCTCCAGCAGAATTCTTAGAAAAAAACATACACCTTCACTTCACATGTGTATGCTTGGTTCATTTCTATAGTTTAAATAAAACACAGTTGTTACTTAAAAAGAACACTTAACTTCGAAATTTGCATCAACGACGCGTACGAGCAAAACAACTGTTGGTTCCAGTAGGTTTTCCTCGTTTATGAAACATAAGATAATTCAAATACAAAACAATTCCAACTATAAGATAATTGTGTTATATATTTATTTACAACCCATACGTAGACACTTCTAGAGAAATGTTATGTTGTGTGTCGTAAAAGTACATAGGCTGCTTGTTTAAACATATTTTTTCTTATCTACTGATAACAACTGCGTTTACTTAAGATCTTAAGAGG
Source organism: Eupeodes corollae (assembly GCF_945859685.1). Lineage (NCBI taxonomy): Eukaryota > Metazoa > Arthropoda > Insecta > Diptera > Syrphidae > Eupeodes > Eupeodes corollae. The sequence continues at coordinate 24,660,918 of NC_079149.1, read as the reverse complement.
GAGTTTGTATAAATATAAAACTGCTACCTACCTAAAACTCATAGAAAATCACTTGTACTTGAATCATTCTCTCATGATTAAAAAAGGTGTCTTAGATAAACGTACAATTATAATAACTTATTGCAATCCATTTAAGCTAATTGGTTCTCTCACCTTTTGGGTCAGAATAATTGCATTAAATAGTTTATTTCAGCATTCAAGTTCTAAGAAAGTAAAAGTATATTTTAATAGGTTTCTTGAACTTGTCCAGTCTGTACTTGCGTGTAGCAAGCGTAGCTACTGTGTAAACAATTTAAATCTTCTCGCTACCTTTGCGGCGAGACTTGATTTTCATTTGAGATTCAAAGTTGGAAATAAAATCTTCACATATCAGTGTAAGGTTTCACTGCTTTGATACTAACCGAACACCAAACGAAGGTTGCTCTAATAATTTATTTTCATTTGAAGGACACTTTTTTGAGTATTTTCTGCACTGAAATGTATCTACAAACACCGATTCGAATGTCCCTTTAGCCAGGGCCAGGGATTTATCGACACACTCATATTTTAGCTCAAAAACAAAACACGAACCCAATGAATCGACCCATTCAAGTATTATTAACTTAATAATGGCTAGAGTTCCGATAGGATAGCAAAACAGAAAATGAGGGTGGTAATATACTACGATTATTTTACTTACTGGCATGATTTTATATCATTATTTTTGTTATCTTTTAATGAGATTTAAAGTAGATTAGGTGGTACCTATCTAAGTACCTACATAAAATGAATGTTTGTCTTACCTGTTTGAGGTGAACTGGTAGATTCTGCCAATTGATGTTGTTGCGGACACAATTTTCAATTTCTGCATTTATTTTTCCACTCATTTTATATTAAAGAATTGCTTAAAATTTAAAGAGGGACTACGAATTTTTCGGTTGGTTCTTATTTTCTTTTAAAACCGTGATTTCTACATTGTTTTGAGATATTTTCTTGCAAATGCAACAAAAAATCTTCGATTCCGTGAGCGTAGTAAAATGAAAATATTTTGACACCTGTCTGGTGTGGAGTACCTCTTTGACAGATTGGAATGAAATGTTTTGGAAATGAAATGGATGCGTTCAGACTGAATTTTTTAAATAGGTGCTCACAGAGAGAATGAAAGCAGTCAGCATTTTTGTTAATTTAAAATATTTTCTATTGAATCGTTTATATTATAAGTTTAAGAGGTGTTATGCCTTTTATAAAGTCCACCAAATAAGAAATAAAGGAATATTCTCCTATGTTAATAATATATTTCATTTGAAGGAAACATAAACAATAGTGATTTGGAGGCTAGTAGAGGGCTTAAATGTGTCGATGGTATGTGGAACTTGGATAGAAACTGAATGCATTTGCAATTCACAATTTTCAGATTAGATTAGATCAAATTCTTTATTTCGATAATAAAATTACATTAATTTAAAGCTAAGAATATAAGGCCATGGCGTTGTCGTCGTCTGCCTGATAGACATTTCAGTTAAAAATAGTTTAACATTATGGAAGTTTTTTTGTTTTGTTTTTAGCATAAGAAAATATAAACTTTATATTTTAGTGATTTTTATTAACAATTTTCAAATATAAATATGAATAATTTATTAACTTTATTAACCGAAGGGCTAATTTGAGAAAGCACTTTTTCATAAAAAGAGTTACTCTTGGAGAATTTGTCAATTCCTCGCAAGAGGCAGTACCCGTGAAAAGACTTTAGATGGCATAGGTAGGGATCGAACCCAAGTCCTCTAGCATGACAGTCCAACGCACTTTTTTTTCATTTTTATTAATTCAATCTTAAACCTATCTTAAAGCAAGACAAAAATTCATAAAACCAGCCTAATTATCCATAACTTACAACTAACTTAATGGTCCCATACGGACACTCTAAGTTAAACTATATCACTAACTACTAACGCCTTTCGGCCCTAAGATCTATTTAACTTCAATTTATATTTTATTTATTTCTGTATTTATTAGAAAATTTTGAAAAAAAACTAATATCAAGATCCTTTTTTTTACTTAAAAACTACTTAAAAGAAGGTCCTTAATATAAAGCTTAAAATTAACTTAAACTACCTATTTTACCTATAAGCTACTTAAAACTAGAACAATCACAGCAGCAAATCTAACTATCTAACAATTTTGTTTTTCATATTTTGTAGTCTTTTTTTTTTTGTTTTTTTCTATTCCATGTTTTTTTTTAATTTTTTTTATTTTTTGTATTTTTTTTTATTGTTTTCTTTTTTTTCTTTTTGTGCCACCATGCCTTTTCTACTTAAAACTTAACCCTAAAACGATAAAACAAGTATGTAAGCCGGCCTAGGCTTAAAACCCCATCCCGACTACCCACTATCAAGTGCCGATTGAAGCCACCAAAACTGGTTCTCCTGCTTCACCCTATCAGTTCGGTCCCGTTCGGACACAGCCCTACTGAACCGAAGGAGCTCCGCTCCGCCTTGGGCCATGACGTCCCGATTGTACGGGAGTCGCCTATCTACGGTTCTTCGTCTGACGTGGTAGATTAACGGAACTGCCAATCTATCCTGTATCAGACCGCATTTGTCTAAAAAGAGGAATGCCTCTGGTGGAATAAAGCCGCTCAAGCGTACACTTTCAAAATACTCGTCGTTCGGATAGAACGCCCCGAAAATTAAATTGTTGGTCGAAGACATAGCTCTTGCAACGTGACCTCGAACGAGTTCTATCACGAAATTGTCAATTCTGTTGATTCGAGCCCCGTTGTATAAGACCTCGTTGGAATAGTAATGCACATAAGAAGACTCGGCTGTTCGATATAAGCCGGTACAGCGTCGTAAACACTGCCGCTCGAACACCCGAAACTTCTCCATCTGGGAAGGGGCAACGTTGAACCACACAGGACAACCATAAACGATCATTGGCCGTATGAGGGCCATGTAGTAAATTACCTTCACTCTGGGGTCAAGCCGACTACTAAAAAACAGCCGTTTCGTCGGAGCGAAGGCTCCTCTGGCCCTTATCAGAGCAGCATTTATATGTCTGTCGAAATATAAATACTGATCTAACCAGATACAGAGGTACTTCACTACACTTTTGCTCGCTAATGGCTGCCCGTGAAGATCAACGATGACCATCTTGCGCCAATTCTTACACGTATCCCTCGTGCCCCTAGCCAACGGAGTCCGGAACAGAATTGTCTCCGACTTCTGAACATTTATTTTCAGTTTCCAGTCGTCGCAATATCGCTGAATCTTGTCGAAATCACGCTGCAAGAGAATTCTAATAACCTCAACCTTTCGGGCCGTTCTGTACGCAATTAGATCGTCGGCGTACGCAATTGCCTTTGTAAGACTACCTATCAGACCGCTGGTGTAAATGTTGAAGAGAATCGGCGAATTCACCGCTCCCTGTTGAAGACCATTTTTAATTGAGAATGTTGTGGTAGAAGTTACATTGCCACTTTTGACAACAAACTTTCTACCGTTAAGCATATCATAAAGTATATACAACAATGGCTTGCATATGCCAAGTCTACTCAGTTTTAGGTTAAGACCCTCTAACCATACGGTGTCAAAGGCCTTTTCCAAATCAACCAGAACAGCACCTGTGCATTGTTGTTTTGATTTATTCCATTGGATATCAGAAACGAGTTTAGACGCAGCATGAATCGTGTCATGACCCACCTTGAACCCGAACTGTGTCCGCAGCCCAGTCAGAGCCATATTAATGATTTTTTCGAAAACTTTGCTGATGCTCGGAAGAAGACTTATCGATCGAAGATTTGACGGGTTGGAGTTGTCCTTTCCCTTTTTCGGGAGAGGATGAACCACAGCAGTCTTCCAATGCACTGGATAATATGCATTATTCAGTGCATTGTTGAAGAGTGTGGTGTAAATGTCAATTGCTACAGTCCAACGCGCTAACCATCATGCCACGGGTACTAATTGATGGTTAAGGCGCTTTTATATGTTTCTGCTTTCCAATGAAGATGCACTTTGCAGGTTTTCTAAATAAAGTTTTTCATCAATTTTAGCTATTAAAACTTCGCACATATTTTGCCATTCCTCTACATTATTTTCCCTTAAGGAGAGTATTACATCAACTCCTGCAGCAAGCGCGTTCCATTCTCTGAAGGGGGAAGCATTTGTACGGAGCAGTCTTATCAAGATCGTCTTATGAAGCCCATTTTCTCTTTTCATAACCTTAGCTAAACAGTCGGAGTGCCGTTTCAGATTCTGAATATATAACGGTGCTATTCCCGATTCAACATGTATAGCGTACGTAGGTGTAGCGTGAGGTAGTTTAAAAAGTCTTTTAGAAAAGTATCTTTGAAGAGTCTCAAATTTGAACGTATCCAAAGGCTTGGACACCGTAACATAAGCAAGTATATATTGTTGCATTGAAGACTCTGTACTTTGATGAGAGGTCAATAAGTTGGTTGTTAAAAATTTGGGCCACATCAGGTTATGGGCCAGTGTCGCCTCCCTGGTTTTTTCTTTCGCATGATTGCTCCAGTTTAGGTTATAGGTCAGCAATACACCTTGATATTTAAACTCACTCACAATTTCAATACGCTCGTTATTGATGTTCCATGATTCTTCAGCACGTCGTGCATGCCGCCTAGATTTAAATATCATAACCTATGTTTTTCTAGTATCGATCCGTAAGCCTCAAGTTTCGCAATATTCTGTAAGTCTGTTGATTTGCAGTTGTAAAGAAAATCGGTTATCCGCCAAAAGTACCAGATCTTCTGCATAAAGTTAAACTTTAATCAAAGATTCGCCAAATATTACACCTCCCGGTAGGACCGCATTAATATAAAGTGCAACCAAAATGGGACTTAGAACACAACCTTCAGGAACTCTCGCCGCTGTCTCAAAACTTTCGGATAAGTTGTTGCCATCCCATACTGAGGATTTCGCTGAACTTAGAAAGTTAGAATAAAAAAGTAAAAATTTTGTTCGAAAGGCCAAGAGAAGATAGTTTGTAAATCAATGCTTGTCGATTGACCGTTTCAAAAGCAACTTTGAAGTCAATGAAGCAGCTAAAAAGCGTTTACTTTTTCTCCAAATGTTGTCTTGCTATGCTTGTAAGTGCAAAAATTTGGTCTACCGTTGAGAAACCGGATTGAAACCCAGCTTGGCAGATACTTAAGCGGTTGTTTGTCTCTATCCATCTCGTAAGCTTCTCGTAAAGAATAGAGTTTAAGGTTTTCCTTAAAGAGTCTTTATAGTTTTTTGCAAGACTTCTTTCAAATTACTTGAAAATGGCGTAAATAATGGCTGAGTTAAAGCAAATGGGTATGCAAGCATCATTATAAAGTTGGTTGAACCAGTCCACTAAGTAGTTTTTAAAGTAATCAGTAATATGTTGGGATCCCATCAGCATCCGGTGCTTTGTTGCTCTTCATTATTTCAAAACATTTTCTAGTTCAATCAAGGATATCGATTCATCAAGTTCAGGAATATGGTTGTTTGGCATGGCGTAACTAAACGATAACAAAGACTCATCTGCTGATAACAATCCTTTGAAGTAATCTGCGAAAACCTCAGCTCCGAGAGCATTATTATTTGAAGGAGTATGTTTACACATTATTCCAAAATGTTTTAGAGTCCTTGCAGAGAACTAAGTTTTTTCCAGTTGCAGTAGTTTGAAGATATTCAATTTTTTTTGAGGAACAAAGCTGTTAACCTTCTTTATTAAAATGTAAGTACTGGTTTTTAAAAAAATTGGAGTTAGTAGATCTGAATAGTTTTAAGAAACGAAATGTTTTTTTTCACGTACATAGCTTTATGCAGTCCTTGTCAAACCATATTTTTGCAGCGTTAAACTTTTTGTTATTACTGAGTGCGAATGGTGCTGACATCTTGATAATTCTCATTACACATCCTGCGACTTGGTTTTCACATTATTTTTTTTTAAATTAGTTAAATGGCCAATTTCATAAACATCTTTTATACATTTTACAGGATTTCAAACTTTAAAATTTGATATTTTGGTTTCACCAAGCGTTTTTAAAGTAAACAAGCTTTTAAACACCTTTTAAAACTAAATGCCCATTTTAGGTTCATTAAATTTTAAAAGTTTCATTAAGAAATAAACATGACAGATTGACAGCTGATGTTTTGTTTGGTAAAATTTGTATTCTGAAAATTTGAAGATACAGAATGAATAGGTATACAAATTCAACATTGCATTACTATAACATCATTTTTATGATATAAATTTTATAATTCTAAATTAAAAAAAAAAAAAAAATTTTGGAAAATTTTAGATTGGCCCAACCTCTTAGCAAATGTTGTTTAAATTTTTTTCCATCGAAATATTTTGTCCTTTTTTCTTAAAATATTTTTAGTGATTATGAAAGAAAAGATCTTAAGCCTCAACTATAACAGACTTAACCGAGCTTAAGCCAGCTTAAGGGAACGAACCAATACGCAGCCTTATATGTCACTAACCATAATAGACGTTCCCAGTTTCGTAAAATTTCGCTAACTTTCGCGCATTTACACAAGAGCCATTGAAATGGCTAGAGCTTAAGCAAATGTCAAATTTGAAACGCATTTCGTTTGACATTTGCTTCAGTTACTTGAATCCATTATGGTTACTTTTTGTTTTGACGATATCTTTTGATAACTTTTCGTTCAGTTTTGACATTAGCTTACTTTCGGTTAAGTCGGTTATTATAGTTGCGGCTTAATCAAGTCAAAGCTGTTTGACAATAAGAGGTATTATTTTGAATGGCTGCGTTCAATCTCAAGCAGATAGGGTATCCGGATCCCTTGTTGTTAGTGTTTTACGTGTGAAGGAACAGCTGATCCAAATTAGTTGGGGTGTCAAAAAAGGAATCTAAAGATATTTAAGAATTTCTTGTATATGAGGGTATCTGATAGAACAGCTGATTCAACATATGGTTGAATTTGCAGGAACCCGACAGTAAATTTCAAATTTTGTATGTTTTCGGTAAAAATCTAGTACAATATTAAAGTCATAGATTAACATTGTTATTTTAAAATAAATTGTACCTCGAAATCTAAATGTTTGTATGCTTTTCGTGAACAGGGCCCTTATTATGAATTACGAAACGAACGGCAGAAAAAACAAAACTCGAAGAAACGAAAGTCATGGTGAAGAGCGATTATAAGATACGAAAATAGAAAGCAAAAAAAGTTGCCAGGCAAAAACGAAAAATGATAATTTTTTAATGGAGCAACTAACTTCACTCCTATTAACAAATGTCAAAATATAAATTAAGTCGAGGAAGTTTCAAAAATAAAAGTAATTTGCATAAATTCTATAAAATGTTTTTTCACTGTGACTATTTCCTTGAAAGCGAAGATGAATCCCAAACTAACGAAGAAGAGGAAAAGCGTATAAAAAGAAGAGTTTTAAGAGATTCATCGAACCCAATGAGCCTTCCAAGTTCTTATCAGTCAAAGCCTTCCAAAGAATTTTGGATTTGACTTTGGTTTGGCTCGTCGGCAAGTAATTTTTTGCTATGTTTGGATTGGTTTCCATAAAAGCTACCAGCAAATGCAACTGCTTAGCATTAGTTGTAGGCCTAGAAGGTTAGAAATAACTTATTTGTATGTTTTTGACAATTTTATTTATTGTTTACTTACATTTTTTTGCGCACTTAACAAAACAAAAACCAACCAAACAAAAACAAAAAAATAAATGACATTTGACATCTACCCCCAAAACAAAGGCTGAACGAGAGCTGAAGGCACTCGTAAATAAAAATACGAGTATCGTCATTTTTACGATTCTCGTTTTTCTTAATCGCAATTTGACGATTTAGTGTCACTACAATCGTTTTTTCTAATCGCAATTTAACGAATAAGCGATATTTTGAACGAGTTTCGTTTTCCATAATAACCCCCCAGCTGAAAGTTGTTTTTATTTTTTGCGAGCTTTCGGAATTAAGGTATCAATCTCGTTCCATAAGGTATCTTAAGATCCACATATCCCGGAAAGCCCATTCAACGCAGAAAAACAATACTATATTTGGGTAGCTGTCACTTTTTAAGCTATCACCTTTTGACATATAAAGCTAGGCCATTATTAAAAACGTCTAGTTTCTTATAGTGAGATTTTTGGTAAGTCAAGTTTACTGAAAGTATTTAGCAGCTTAGTACTTGGCATACAGAACAGGTCTGTCACTATGAATTTTGTTTTTAATTAAACCTTTGAAAATAGTCTCTTTGAGTTTTTTAACAGCACCAAAGAAAACACGTTGTTTAATTTTTGTTAATTAAAACACGATACTCAAAATCTCTTACATTAAAACTTATTCCTTTTGTAAAATAAGACACCCTTCAAAATTATATATATTAATTTTATTTCAAATTCTTATAAAATAGTATTTATCTTGATTTAGTTTTTTCTTTTATAAAAATGTTGTACAAATAATTTCTTAAATTAAGTTATAATTAAATAATTCAATTTTAAAATTATTAGAAACTTTCAAAATTATCTACTTATTTTTTTGTATTCTTAAAAATTAAGTTATGACTCTTTTTCATTGATTTCGTCTTAAATACTGTATTTTATGAACTTCATAAACGAAAATCAAAAACAAAATCTACTACATAATATCTATTAGATTAAAATCTTAAATCATTCACATTCTTAAACAAAAAACAATATAAAAAATAAAATAATTATAATATTTAACTTAGGCATTTTAAATAAACATAAATATGTTTTTTTTTTTTGTTATGTCTCAAAGTATTCCACATTTTTTCAATACAAGTTTCTTTTTGGATGATTTTTTTGCTGGCCTTAGAATTATTGTTCCATTAGATTTTGTAAAAGTTGGACTTAAGGGACCTTTTAGAAGAAATTAAACATTTTAAATTTAAGTTTTATTTTTTAAATTGCATTTTTGAACTTACTTATCTGTGGTTGGCCAATAGGCAGAACTGTATTGTAGGATTGTGTCATTTGTTGATGACATTTCGTCGCCAAATATCGAAATACTGACGCCACATTGACATCTTCTTTGACGGAGGTTCTTATCAGTCGACAGCCAAGATTTCTTGCTACAGTTTCTACTTCGTCACTTTAAAAAATTGAATGAAATATTAAAAAATTAAAATCGTTTTTTAGAAAATTCTTCCAGAATAAACTTACGCAGTAACTATTGCCTGATCCATAAGATCAATTTTATTTTGGACTATAACTGTGGGAATTTCATTGCACTCGTTCTCTACCTGTAAGAAAACAATGAAAAAGCTAATTATAATAAAGGGTCTTCGAATAAAAGGGTTTATTTTCACAATTGCTGTTAAATTTATTATAAATTTAAAAAAGTATCAAAGAGTTCCATCGGGGTGACTTCCTGGCCACTTAAGAAATACCTTTAGTTGCGAAGCACCAACAAGCCTCGGATACGGACGGATTCACTGTTGACAACCCACGCAAACGAAATAAGGACAACGAACTTCGGATATGTACGTGGAATGTTAGGTCCTTAACAGACCACGTGCAGCCGAACAATTAGCGGAAGCCCTGAACTGCTGCAAGGCAGATATTACAGCCATCCAAGAAGTGCGATGGACCGGGCAAACGCAAATTAAAAGACTGCGATGTCTACCTAGATAAAAGACAGCGTCCATTTGGGTGTGGATTTGTTGTAGGAACTAGACTCAGGCAAAAAGTCTTCAGTTTCAACAGTGTGAGCGAGCGCATCAAGACAATCCGCATCAAGGCTAAATTCGCCAACATAAGCCTAATATGCGCGCATGCCCCAACAGAGGAGAAAGATGAAGACACCAAAGACATATTCTTCGAGCTCTTGGACAACACATATGAGCAGTGCCCTGGCTATGACATTAAAATTGTCTTAGGAGATTTTAATGCCAAGCTAGGAAGAGAAGACATCTTTGGTTGCATTATCGAAAGAAACAGCTACCAGACGTTCTGGTAGCTAGTACACAGTTCACGCATCTTAATATCCACAAGGGGACATGGAAATCTCTTGATCAATCAACCTTCAACCAGATTGACCACATTGCGATCGACGCACGGAACTTCTCCAGTATACAGGATATCCGAACATTCCGAGAGGCCAACATTGACTCGGACCACTACCTCGTTGTAGCCAAAGTTCGGCTGCGGATATCCCGACCCAAGCCAAAACAAGGAAGTACTGTGAGAAGATTCGACGTTCGACGGCTACAATCGCAAGAGACTGCCATGTCCTTTTCCGATCGAGTCTCTAATAATCTCTTAAGAAGTCCTATGCTGCCTGCAATAAGCATTGAAAACGAGTGGCAACTCTGCCTTGCAGCCAACAGAGATGCCAACCCTGGTTTGACGACGAATGCAACAACAGGCATACAAAACGGCGCTGTTCAAAAGGACCAAAGCTGCTCTCGAGTTTTACGAGCAGAAGAGGAACACCGGTTTCTTAGACGGAAAAAAAAGAGAGCATGAGAAGCGCGCGATCGAGGAGATAGAGGGATGTCACAACAGGAATGATGTTCGTAAATTTTACCAAAAGGTAAACAAAACCTCCCAAGGGTACCAGCCATGAACAAGCCTGTAAAGACGATCAGGGGAACATCGTAGTAGAACCGCAGTCGATGCTGAGAATATGGAAAGATCACTTCTCCAAATTATAAAATTATATAACGGCGATGACGAATTCCGCTGTAAGGGAGATAGAACCACTCAACCTCGGCGACGCAGATCAACAATTCCGCCTACCCGACCTTGACGAAGTGAAGATAGCTAAATCTAAACTTAAGTTAAACAAAGCTGATGAGTGGAATATCAGCATAGTTTGCGGGGATACATAAGAAAGTAGACCCTCTAAACTGCGTTAACTGCAGACGCATCAGCCTCCTTAACATTGCTTATAAGATCCTCTCTTATGTGAAAGCCTGAAGCCGTTCGTCAACAACCTGATAGGTCCTTATCAGTGTGGCTTCAGACCAGGAAAGTCCACTATCGACCAAATATTCACACTACGGCAGATCTTAAAAAAACCAGGAACTTCAAATCGATACCCACCATCTCTTTATCGATTTTAAGGCCGCGTATGACAGCATCTATAGGGAAGAGCTCTACCGAGCAATGTCTAGTTTTGGCATCCCTGTCAAACTTATCCGTTTGTGCAGAAAGCATGCTGCTCTATCAAGGTTGGAAAAGATCTTACCGATGCATTTGATGTCAAAAAAGGTTTAAGACAAAGCGATGCACTGTCATGCGACTTCTTCAACATCGTTCTGGAAAGAATTGTGCAAAACTCAACCGTCAACACTAGAGGCACAATCTTCCAAAAATCCATCCAATTACTCGGATACGCAGATGATATTGACATAATTGGAAGATCAAAGCGTGATGTCAGTGGAGCGTTTTTGAGCATTGCGACGGAAGCGAAGAAGATGGGTTTAGTTTTCAATGAGGGCAAGACCAAGTATATGCTGTCATCAAAAAAGGACACTGAACGACGACGTCTTGGACAAAACGTCACCATGGACAGCTATAACTTTGAGATAGTTAAGGACTTTGTCTACCTAGGCACCGCTATTAATACAGACAACGACACCAGCGCTGAAATCAAACGAAGAATAACTCTTGCAAATCGCTGCTTCTTTGGACTTAGAAGGCAATTGAGAAGTAAAGTCCTCTCTCGAGCATCTAAAATCACCATCTATACGACACTCATCATCCCGGTTCTCATTTATGGCGCTGAGGCCTGGACCCTGTCAAAGAAAGATGACAGCGTCTTAGGATACTTCGAGAGAAAAATTCTTCGGAGATCATGTAGAGCGAATGAACATCAACGCTCCAGCCCGGAAGGTCTTCGAATCCAACCCCGAGGGACGACCGGCGCAGTAGAGGAAGACCGCGAGTCAGGTGGCGCACCCATGTGGGAGAGGACCTTAACCAACTTGGCGTGCGAGACTGAAGACAGCTAGCTAGGGACCGAGCTGGCTGGAGACTCATGTTGGTTGAGGCCCAGGTCCGCCCCGGACTGTAGCGCCACCTTAACAACAATCAAAGAGTCAAGGAATTTTATTTTTAAAAATTGCATACAGTGATAGCAAAAGTTTCACCATTCTTATAACGAATTTTAACAATTTCAATGCGATTGTCATATTATTTTTGGTAGTGGTGTAGTTTTTAGTTGTCAACTGTCAAAAGATGGCAATTTTAAAAGTGACAGCTGCAAAAATGACAGCTGCAAAAATGACAACTGCCCAATTAGAAGGTTTCAAAATTAATCCTCTTATAGGAGAATCTTTCACAATAAAAAACAGACATGTTTTTCAAATTAAAATTAAAACAACCACTCTTAAGAGTTAAATAGTATTTAGTTTTGAAATGGTACCAAGTTTAGGTGAAAGTACAATTTTTATTTTAAAATTGCATTCAAATTTGTAAAGATTTTTAAAAATTATCAAATTTTCCTTAAAATTAAAAAAGCATTTGCTTACCAGGAAACTGGTTTTGAGTCTTTCAATTTCAATCACTGGTTGAAGTTTTTGTAAATTTATACAGTCATAATTTGTTGGATATGGGAAATATGTTTTTTAAACTGTCATTTGAATGAAAACTAATTAAGAATCACTAATTATTAAAAAACATTTAATGAACAAGCTTGTAATCCCAACTTGTCTGGCTCATATGTATCTTAGTTTAATGAACGTACACGAATAAACTTTCAAATATAATGAGGCACCGGCTAGCCAGTTGACGCACGACGACAAGAACGTCACTGACTACAATGCGGCTTGGCAGAAGAAAGTGTTAATAAGGAAAAATGTACGGCTATATCATTAGTGCATCTCAAATTGCATGTTCAATTCGTGTTGCTCCCACCGGCGCATTCAAAAACAGTACCTATTGGAAACCGCTGACGCAGAAGCATTAGCAGAAGCTTAAACCTTCAGCACTTCAATCAATTCAAACAAACTTACATAACAAACTCTTATATGTAATTCTATCCTCAGTAAAGGCCTAAGACCATCATTCAATACACACGATGCGATGCAGGGTGCAGCATTTAAATTCAAATTACCTTCATTTTCCAATCCTTTAAGGCTTCGAACGACGTTCGATCTGTTGTACTGAACGTCAGCACACACGCTTGCGCACCACGGTAATAGGCTTTGGTAATAGCATCGAATTCCTCCTGGCCGGCTGTGTCCCACAGCATTATTCTGACATCTTCACCATCAATTCTGTAGAGTATACGTAAATGGAATTAGGCGTACGTTATTAGGTCCAAAGATACAAAGGCCTAAGATTTTTAAGCCTTTTCGTCGACAACACACACATATAAGTAATGTAGGTGCATAGATATATACTCACTCGATTTGTCTCTCAAGGAAATCAACACCAATTGTTTTCTTGTAGTCCTTTGTGTAGATTCCCTTGCAGTAGCGTTGTATCATTGAACTCTTTCCAACGCCACCATTCCCCACAATTACAACCTGAAATGAAAACAGACATAGTTGAAATAAAGTTGATTTTGTTGTTGCTATTGATTGGAATTTTATTTGATCGTGCTACGAGTTTGCGAGCAGATCACAATCAGAGGAATTTCTACCTCCACTTAATCGAAAAGAAATTGCTTTTGTTTCTTTATTACTATTTTTGTTATATTACATCAAGTTCAATGGCCATTTAAATATAGAGATGCTATAAAATTAGCCATACTTTTTGTAGTCTTATTGTTCAACTTGTTGGTTTGGTCTCTAGTTTAAGTCTATAGCTGGTAGATGAGGCCTGTTTGGAAATACAAATTTTCTTTGATTTACTTTTAATGGCATGAATACAACAAAACTCAAACCAACTAAGTGAAGGCACGTGCCAAGCTTATTTGAAAAAAGTGGCTAAAGTCTACTTTATGGTCTGGTCATTTGAAAGTTTATAAACAAAAATCTTCGATTAATATCTTAAGGGTCCAGTTAAATCTTTCAATAGTTTTCATTGAAAACAATCACTAGAATTTTTTTGACGGATCTGTCATTGAAATCTATCAATTTAAAATCAAAAAAGACCTGTTCATTGAAAGCGATTTCTTCTTTGAAAAAATACAATTGAACTTAAACAAGAGTTCTCTGGATTAAAATAAGTATAAGTGTAACGTCTGCCTAACTTAAACCTGTCTTAGACTTGTTGATAAAGTCAGATTTGTGATAGCTTCTCTTTCGCAATCTCATCCGCATGAATCTCATCTTGCCATGAACAACTTCAAATGTCACATTTGACATTAGACACGGTTAATCCGTTGTTTACTTTTTTGATGATTTACCTTTAGTGTCGGTAGTTATTGGTTTCGGGTGAAACCATTTCTCGATGTAAGGGAACTTCATGATTTGGTAGCGCACCTACTCAAGGACTGACTATGGTCAGTCGACAGCTTTGAAGCTGTTCTGTGCCTAGTAAAGATAACTTTGAGTTTATGAATTAAGGCACTCGACGACAATTTAAACGAAATGAAATTTTAATTACAAAAAGATTGTGGAAAATGGACGCTCACCACTACATACAACACAAAGTCAAATTTGATGACAGAATTTTGATCCGCTCGAAAAATCCAAACTGCGATGTCCGGATCATGGACTGGATGTTAGATTGTTGGTCTATATTGGATTATCTGATGACAGGGCGGTAGTCCTGTCATCAGAAATGTTCAATAGAGACCCCAAGTTAACGTCATAAATGACATAAGCGTTGGAAAATTTGTGCGTCAATGTGCGACTGCAGAGGACGCGGGAAAAAGAAAAAAAAAAACAATCATTATTGAGGACGGTGGTCTTTGAAATTAAGAAAGTTAATACAAGTTAATACATTCTCTTTTACTGCTTGAACAGAATGAGATGCAGCTGTAGCTAAGAAAATCGCTGTAGTATAAGCTGTCAATAAAAACACTCACTAATGTAGCAAAGATCGCCCACAATGGTGTAGCACAGGAAATTTATTCGGGCATGTTCAACGCATATGAAATTTATATTTGAACTGAATTTGTATGGTAGCGTACTATAAAAAAGTTACAAAACCAGAAAAAATTCTCAAATGCATTGAACGCTCCCAAAAAAAAAGTGAAAAGTCAAAGAATGAAATGGGTTTCCCCCATCTGTCATCTCAAATGTAGCTTGCAGCGTCGCCAAAAGTTAAAGTTGAGTCAACTTGCGCTGCAGCTACTGCTACAGCTACAGCTACAGCTTCTCATTGTGTCGATGTATACTATTTTCGTATCTTTTAACTTTGACAGTGCTACAGGCTACAGCTACAGCTACACCATTCTGTTCAAGCAGTTAAAGTTTTGAATGCCAAAATTTCTCGCGGCTGCCATTTATGATTTTTATCTGACGTTTACAAACCCATTCAGTAACTGCTTAAAATAGTATATTAACAGGGCTGTTTACGTTCTGCAGAATTGATGGGTTCTGAAGGCGTTTTTATTTTTAAGCTCAAAGCAGAGCACTTATCAAGACCTGAGCATGTTGAGTATGCTCTGGACAGAGTTTGATTAGAACTTTCCGATTTTTTTATGATACACACTGTAGAACTGAACTGTAAATAGTTTTTGAAGTTGTTCCAATTCGGGCCTTAAAAAGTTCGTTTTAATCTCACGATATCGAACGCCATTCAAATTAACTGCCTGACAAGGTCCATTTTGGAAAAAATACGGCCCGATGATGCTGCCAGCCCATAAACCACATCAAACAGTCATTTTTGTGGGTGCCTATGACGAATTCAGCTAGTTGAAAATGTGCCTTATCACTAAAGATGTTTTTTTCTGACCATTGACGGCATCTTGAAATGGTCAAGGGGCTTTAGTTCATGAGTCAATTGCACCTTGTAAGCGTGTAAATGCAAGTATTTATGCATAATGTTCATCAACGACGAGATTGAGAGGTGGAATTGTAGGGAACTACCGCGAATACGATTTAGGGTAGGCGGCTTTTCAGCTCACCAGCTCGTACATTTCCGGTTTGCTCAGTTTTTAGGACGATTTTTCCGATTGTATACATATTTGAACGATTAAATTGACAGAAAAATCAGCGCCAATTTTTAAAATAAGCCTATCCATGGTTCAAATGGAGTTAGTCTGAAACTGAGAAATGTCAAATAAAATGCAGACAAAAACTTGACGTTTAGGTGTGGTCACATTCAACATCGGTCCCTAAAATTCAACCACCCCTTACTAACGCCGATTTTTGAGGTTTATAAAAAACAACCTATTTTTGAAGTAGAAATAACTCCAACTTGTTAACTTCATTCTAATCGATTTTAAAAAGGTAACCAAATTTTCAACGATGAAAATCAATGATATCTGTAATTGATCCCTAATAACTCCTCAAACTTTTATTACACTTAAAATCTTCAAAAAAACACCCGAGCGAAGTCGATCTTCTCTTATAAAAGATAAATCTCATATAAAAGACTTGTAACGTACTGACTTTAACATCAATTAAGATTCCCCACAAAATAAACCAAAAAATACAAAAACTCCTCTTGACTCACTTTGATTGCAATTTCAATATCCTCTTCTCGCATGCTGCTCGTCCCACTGGCGCTGCTGCTGCAGTAACCTCTGTCGTAAACAGGTTGAAGTCTCATTCAAATTCTTAGATGTTTACCTTTTCTGAAGTATATGTTTGCAAAACACAGTTCTGTCTTCTAGCCAAAGATGGCAGATATTTGTTTCCGGATGCGGATGATGCAGATCCTCTCTTTAAATATGACTCCGACTTTGACTTTGACTTTGTAATGCTCAAGGTGTCTTAATGTCAAATTCAAATCAAAAGAGGTATGTCTCAGCACAAGTGTGTGGAAAGATCTTAACTCTCTGTTCGATGGGTGAATCCTGAAAATAGAAATTTTTCTTTTATGAATTCAGTGGACATAAATAATTTTTTTTTAATATCAATATTTGTTTAGTGATTTGTGATTGATGAAGATAAAAACATACATTTAAAGAAAGTCTGAACTTAAGACCTTTCAAGATGAAAAAGAAAAACATAATTTGGATTTAAAAAATAATACTTCAAACAAGTTGATGCGATTTGAGTTTTATTTTGCTTTTGCATTGCAAATCATCACTTCCAACAACTTGCTCAGGCTCATGTTCACTCTCAAGTCTCAAATCGAGGAAATAACTATTTTCTTGCGTGTTAGATTTATAAAAAATAGCCAAGAATTCTAAAGATAGAGATGTTTTCCTTTTGAGTGGATTAGAGTGTCATTAATAAGAAAATTGTTGTGCATTACTAATGGGAACTGTGCGTGATACATTGAAGTGCGGTACTCTAATTAATTAGTCTCGTATTCTACCAATTGTATAGGTTTTGATCTATCTTTCAACTTCTTGTTATTCTACATGGTTGCACTTTTCGTGTAAGGTTTGAAAGATGATAAAGTAATACATTGCAAATAAAGTGATTTTCTTTAAAAAGAAAGAACTGTAATTTTGTTTTCTAGATCATTGTTAGATAAGTTGTCTAATTAAAAAAGGATTCCCAATGGAAATTCAGATTTCCATCAAATTTTGTAATAACCAAGATTGACGAATATGCATTTATTCGACAGTTCGGATGACAGTCACTTAGACAACGTGAAATATTCACCTTTTTTGGCTGCGTTCAATCTCGTGTTAGATAGGTTATCTTGGATAGATGGATTTGTAGATACCTTGTTGAACGAGTTGGATATCTGTATTGAGATAGCTGTCAAAAAATAAAAACAACTTTCAGCTGTTTTAAGCTTCGAAGTCAAAATTGTTGTAAGATAAAACCTTTAATAAATAATTCATATGACCTATCAAATTGGTCATCTACAAAACGAGAATAAAATAAGTCAATTTTGAAGTTTAAAGGAATGGATCATAATTCGGAGGCAAATAGCTTCTTCATCGCCTATTATGTACAGGACATCCTCAAATACAACTTGAACTAACATTTTGTATCTTTTTGTTTACCAACAAATACAAAAAGCTGAAATCAATTTTGAAGTTTCTTGAAAATCAACCATGAAATTCTTGGATACCTTTAGATTCCTTTTTTGACATCTCAGCTGTTTTTGATCAGCTATTATTTTAAACACTAACAAAATGGTATCCGGATCCCCTTTCAGTCTGAGATTGAACGCAGCCATTGAGGTTTCACTTTATCGCTCAAATACATTCGAAACTTTTTGCAAAGTTATTAAAAATTGGACTGTTTGTATTTATGTTGCCTTTTATCTTTCTTAAACTTATAAGCCTGATAACTTTATAATGAGGGCAAAACAAAGTACATGCTGTCATCAGGAAAGGAGCTACAACACCAAGCCGCGTCTCGGTCAAAACTTAATCTTCGACAGATGTAACTTTAAGGTAGTTAAGAACTTTGTCTACCTAGGCTCTGCTATGAACACAGAAAACAACCCCATTGCTCAGATTAAACGAAGAATTAGGCTCGTTTCACACTACACGGTTTTGACCGTACGGCAAAAAACCGGATGGCATAAACCGGATCTAATGGAATGGCTAATTACACATTATACGGTTTTAACCGTACGGTAAAACACGATACATGCAGGATTCCTGTGCTTAGTATCGTATATTGAAGTGGCTGATCGAACTCTGCTGCACAAATAAAATCGTACTATGTGAAAACATGCCTTTCGTCATGTACACCACTAAGCTTATCGCGCCGGCCGGCCGTCCGGCTGCCGTATACTGTAGTGGTAGTAGACGGCTGCTATACGGCGTGGCGCCGGCATTTTGCCGTAACCATATAATATGAAAGGGTATATGCTGTTATTCGCGCCTCTAACAAAATATCGCTGTCCGGATTTTTGTCATACGGTCAAAACCGTGTAGTGTGAAACGAGCCTTACTCTTACTAACCGGTGCTTTTTTGGGCTAAGAAAGAAATAGAGTAGAAAAACCCTCTATCGAGACCAAAGTGTAGATAAATAAGACAGAAACATGGACTATGAAAAAAGCGGATGAAAGCACCTTGTGTCGATTCGAGAGAAAATTTGACGACTGTAGCGCCACCTTAAGTAAGTAAGTAAATAAGTTTGATAAATGGTCGATAAAAATATGGGTTTTGTACATATTTTTATTAGTCACAAATAACCAAGATTTAAGCATAAAATATTTGTAAACAAATATTTTTCACCTAATACTTTGTCAAATATGGAAGTTGTTTTTTAATAAGACACTTCACTGTGAATGGGCCATTATTTGAATAGCTGTCAATTTTGAAGCTGTCATCATTTGTCAAGTATGGTAAAAATTACACCATTGCTTAAAATAAAATAATACACAGTTCAACGACGCATTCAATCAAGTTATTAAAAATGTATTTAAACGAAATGGTCAGAGTTCGCAAAACTAAGGCAGTTTTAAGTGGTCGTAAAGCACCCATTCAACATGCATAACAGTGAAACTGTTGGTTCTATTTGGCAACAGTTTATATAGGGTTTTTCAATGATGTTGTGTGTAGATGTTGTTTGCTGTGTGGCACGTCCGGCCGCCGGCCATCCTGCTGGAACCACATGTGTCGTCTAGGTCCATATGACTCAATTTGGGCCATAAAATATAAATTATTCTCGTTATGTAGCGCTTGCTGTTGACGTTGACCGCCTCACTAACGTCGTTTTAAAAAAAGTACGGGTGGGTTGGTGTCATCCGGCAATTTTGCTTGTTAATACAGCCGTTTATCCAAAAATGCTCCTGGTCACTAAAGATGATTTTTCGGCCAAAATTGGGGTCCTCTTCCAAACGATTCGAAGGCCAGTGAGCGAACAAACCGCGTTGTCTATGGTCATGAACTTTGAGCTTCTGGGTCAGTTGGATCTTGTACGGGTGCAGGACTAATTTTGTACGCAAAATTCGCCAAGTTGAAGTCTGCAAAAGGCCGAGCTTTTATGCACGGCGAGGAAAAGACTGCTTTGGATTCTGCTGTACACTTTCTTGCTTTTCTTAAACGTATGGGTGTTGGCTGATTGTTTACTGAACCGGCCGTCTCAAATTTGGCCACCAAACTTTAAAGAGTCGATTGTGAAGGGACACCACGTCTAAACGAAGCCTTATTTTGATAATAAAGTTTTACCATTTGAACGTGCTGTTCAATCGTTTAAGTTGCCACAATGATTTAGCATAAAGAACTGAAAAATAAACAAAAGATTTGACAGATGTCACCAAAACAAAATGGCCAAATCAAAATTAAAGCTCTTGTTGGAAACACCTGCGACTCGTAAGTTTAGCTGATTTTTTTTTCGAAGGTTCACAAGAAATAAAACCAACACTAGTGGCAGGTTCAGGCATCATAAGTGACTTCATTCGCAGTCAACTTCATTCTTTGAACGTAAATTTTGACCAAGGCAACTAGTTAGTTTTCCAAGTGTCATGAATTTCATATTCAGAACTTTGCTTCACAAATTTTTACTTTAAGCTTATAATACAAGAACTACCAAGCACATTATTGTCTAAAAAAACACTCCTCAGACAAACTACGAGTCGATTACGATTTGTCTTTTGTATTGTAAAGAAATATTACTTATTTCTTTTTTAAATTGAGAAGGAATGCTTTTACAGAAAACATTAAATAAATTGTGCAAAATATAAATAAATTATAGAGTAGTAAAGCTCAGCTTGCACTTGAATGAAAAAACATGATCAGTTGTCATTTTGAAATAAGTTGACTTGACTTGATAGCTAGGGAGATTTTTCATGGCTTTTTTTCCAGACAACTTTCCAAAGTTGCCTTAATTGGAAAGCTTTTTTTTCGCAACTGGCCAATTAGATACTAGAAACTTCCCTTACTTTCAAGTCCCTTATGTCGCCTGAACTTGACCACTGTCAAAGTAAAAATCGACTTTTTGATTGAAATCGAAATTTACCAATGGAATAACCGCATCAACAAATTTTATTTTGAGCTTCAAGTTCTGTTTCCCAATGGTCTAAAAGCATAATTAAAATGATCTCAGATAGTTTTTGAAAAACAAAGCCTTATAGACAGATATACACACATATATGGCAAGGAATGTGAGATCTGCAACCAAATTATATGCTAATTGATTACATTTGAAAATCATTCCAGATAACAAACTGTTGAAACCTGATGTCACTTTATTGACTCAAAAGTCAATACTTATCGGTAAATTTATATTTTGCTGTCGATGAATTAACCATGTTGGCTAACAAGTTTGCATCCTTCATGAACGCAACTTGTACATTGAATAAATATCGATTTTAACCAAAGCTACAAATCATTTCCAGTATCAAAGATACAAGTTAAGTCACAACTCGCAAGCCGTTATGTCATTTGATTTATTTTTCAATCATCAATTGCACAGTTATGAATGAAAGTCAATGACGACAAACTATGCAATTGAATGTCTTTGCCCGATCGACCTTGTCTTCCATTCAAGTTAATATACAAAACAAAATCCAAGAGTGAGGCCCATTTCGATTTCTTTGCGGTAATCGCAAGCTTGTGCCCGTATTCTTTATGCATCCACAGGCTTCAGGCACACATCTCAAGAACAGACTGCATTCTAAGGTGTGCGCAGGCTCTTTTGCGCATTTGTATCTTTCATTCTTCGGGCAGTTATAAGATTTGTCTTGGTATCTTGGGTCTTTTGGCTTAGAATACAAGGCCTTAGAACTTGTATTGGTCTTGGTCTATCCTTTCGTAGCTATCCAATCAATGAAAGCAAAAAGAGAACGAACATGACTTCCATTCCATGTTACTTTTCTTATGCGCGCATTTTCTGTTCCATTTAAGTTGGTTATTAAGTTACAAAAATGTGAAATAAATTTCCACAAAAGACTGCGTCTGGCTTTGGCTTTGGCTTTAGCTATGGCTCGCAACAATCCAGCATCAAACATCAATTTATATAGCCTTGCAAATTCAATGTTGAACGCGTGTTGAGCGTTGAGCCGTAGTTTTTAAAGACAGAGGAGAATCCAAACATTTCCATTGGTTTATATACATCTATACAATTCTAGTCCAGAGGTTCAGTGAACTCGCTTGCACTTGGAATGAAAAGTATCTAGATTCTAGAGTGTATATACTTAGGTATCTGAATTCTTTTCTATGATGCTCTTCTATGATCAAGAAACGTCTAAACAACCATACTACCGTCATTCAGTTTCAGGGAGTTGCAGCTTCCTAGAGACTAGCTAGAGACATGGCTTAAAAAATATCTATTTTATCAAAACATATGGCAGTTTGATGGTATCTTTTCTTTTGGTTGGTTTGGGAAGTGCTCCACCTGTGGGCTATATAATTAATTGCAATAAAACTTAGGGTTTTGTTACATAACATGTTTTGAATTTTAAATTGATGTTGCAAAAATAGTTCCATAAAGTAAAAGACTATTTGTATATTCATAGGTGGAATTAGAAGTTTTTATTTCTTTTTGGAGTAACTAATAAAAGAAGCATTAAGTGCCTTTTAACTGACAGGCTGTATAAGGTTGCTTTTTATTGAGGATATCAGGATATTGTTTTCCATTATTCTGCGAGCAAACTAATAACTTCGTATTTTAGAAAAAACAAAAACTTCAAATCAATTAAAAAAGAAATAAAAATACAATTGAAAAGTTCTTAACTTCCATAAATTATGCTTTTGGGTATGAGTATAAAAACAGCCAAAACATTTTTAAATCACTCATTTATTGACTCTTATTTATATTTTACAGCCTGCAGGTTAAATATTCAAAGGAAAGATTGTACTCTACATGAAGTATATCTATCTAAAGATACATTTTCCAATACGAGGGACCTGAGTGAATAACCTGCTAATTAGACACCTGTCACTTTTGCAGCTGTCATC
Source organism: Eupeodes corollae (assembly GCF_945859685.1). Taxonomy (NCBI): domain Eukaryota; kingdom Metazoa; phylum Arthropoda; class Insecta; order Diptera; family Syrphidae; genus Eupeodes; species Eupeodes corollae. The sequence goes on along the minus strand of NC_079149.1, from coordinate 24,638,125 downwards.
TTTTGACATTTGAGCCATTACTAAAAACAAGACGGTAAACACTTCCACAACGTCATTGAAATTGTTAAAACTTTATACCAAAGTGGTCACAGTTTGTAAAACTAAAACACTTTTGGACCGTATCACATACGGTCCACAGCCGTCATTTGGCAGATATCGCAATTTTCATTTTTAATGGCATATTTTCCTCTTTACAATAAAAAAACACCCATTTAATTCTCTTAAAAATATATACATATGAACATATACATATGATGTATATTGGAAACTCTCTTTTAGGTCATCTCGTATTTCCCAAACAATAAGTCATATTTTGTTTTCACTGTCATTAGGGATATTTCCTGTTTTCCTGTTCGGAAAATCCTGACAAGCTGATTGTATTTTGTTAAGGCGCCATTGAAAACAAACATTGGAATTTTTTGACAGGTCGTTAATAGCTATACTTAATTAATTTCTGTCATTGACAAAAATTTCCTCATTGAAATCCAACGAAAATATTTTACTGACAGGAATCTGTCATTGGAATTGTGTGAATTCGCAACCCAAATCTGTGGAACGATTCGTTTCACTTTTGAACAGAAAAGTATCAGCTATTCAAAACAATTAATTTCAGTCCGGAAAATAGAAAAATATATTTTTAGAGAAAAATTAATGCGCAGCTACACTTTCTTTCCAAAAAAAATTCTTTGTATGATTTCCGATCGATCAGTATATAATTTTCATTTATAATCAAAGGGAAACACCGTCAAATATCGATTCAAACATTTTTCCGGATCAATTTCAATGATAGCTATAACTGGTGCCTTAAGAAATGAAACGAATCATTTGACAGCTTTGTTGGTTGATTGTACAATTCTAATGACAAATGTTTGTCAGGAAAAATTTTCGGTGGATTTCAATCAGACATTATTTTGTCAATGACAGACATTTTCAAATCCAATGAAATCAATCAAGAAAAATTGTCCAATGGATATTTGACTGTTTTTTATTTCGACTAGAAATTCAAACAAGGTACTGATCGATAAAAATCACTTAAGGGTTTTTTTTGACATTAACATTTATTTTTTTATTTTTATTTTCCTGACACCTGATTTGTGTATGTCCAAAAGTGATTTTGTTTCAATTTCACATAATTCCAATGGAATAATTACACCAGAAATGGCAGACATATTTTTAATGACAGAATTTTCCAATGGTCGCTATAAACTACCTGTCAAAAAAGTTAAAATAATTTGTTTCAATGATTAAAAGCAATGATAGCTAAAAACTTATTGTTTTTTAATCAATCTGGAAAATTGAAATCAATCTGGGAAATTTTTTTAATTGTGTTGTTCAATGGGGCTGATTTGTAATATTAGTAAAAATTGAAATAGAAGGGATCTGAAATGTTTTACTGATGAGCTTTTATAGCAACGAGTAAACTTAGGCACTTAAATAGATGTATTAAATAACCAGGAGCTTCGCACCTTCTTTTTAGTGTTGATTTTAATCATACACTTTTTTAACTTGTAGTTTATAGTTATCAAAACAAGCGTCATTGAAAAAATTGGATGGTTGATACTGACAAAAATCCGTCATTGGAATTGTGTGAAATTGGAACACAAATCAGTGGAACGATTTCTTTTATTTTTAACCATAAAAGTATGAATTTCCGTCCGGGAAATAGAAAAATGAATTTTTACCGAAAAATAAATGCGCAATTGTACATTTTTTACTGAGCAAAATTCTTTGAGTGATTTCTGATCGATTTCTAATTTCTAATCAAAACACAGTCAAATCGCACCCTTAGAATGAAATGGACCTAAATCAAAAATTGCAACTTGTGGGAAATTAGCAAAAAGTCTTCAAGAAAGTGAAGTTTTGAGTAATTTTGATTATATTTCTCACATATTTCGTTGGAAATTATTTATTTTTTTTGCGAATTTGTTTTTTGAAATAAAGTGATCTTATTTATGTGTTTTTTTAATTTGATCTCAATTTTTTAAATTTTTGAGTTCGATAACTTTCGTTCTAAGGGTGCAAATAACCATTCAAAATATGTCCGGACTGATTTCAATGAAAGCGATAACTAGTCCCGTCCAAAATCGAAAATAACACTTGACAATAAAATTCATCTTATTGCATTTATCATTTGATCAGAATTACGCTCTAAGATGTTCAAAAATATAGATGTCAATGATTGGTTTCAATGATGAAAACCAATTATAAACCCCCTTTAGGAGTCAGTTATAATTATCATTTTTGTTTACTTAATTGATATTTTTTTCGAAAAGTAAAAGTGATTAAGAGAGTCAAATTTGTCAATTTAGGGGAATTCACGATCTAGTGCATTAAGTCTGGGAATTGCATTTGAGTGTAAATATGTATATGCACAACATAGTGAACGCCCCAAAAGCAAATAAAAAAGCAAGGTGTTCTTGCAACGATTTTTGACAGTTGTGAGAACAGCTGATTATTGTTATTTTTATTTTTATGTGAAATTCAAAAGTTTATTTTGGTTTTAATATGCCGAGGAAAACTGAAAAAAAAAATATTGATTCGCTTATAGAAGAAGCTGCTGCTACAATTATTGATGAAGGTACCTAAGTCAATTATTCTTATACATAATTTCGGCAATTAACCACTTTTTATTCGGTTTTTCTCTTTTTCTATTTATTTTAATTAAATCAGCCATGTTGATTATTTAAATATCAGCTGATTTATTGCTGTCAAAACAGTGTTGCTCATGATTGTGCATTTGTATACTTTAGGGTTTCAGCGAAGTAAATTTGCAATACTAAAGCATTTGCATATTCATATATTTTGTAAGTGTAGAGCATCTGTATGCACAAAAAATATGCACATGCACTGATGCAAGACCATTTACACCCGATCGTGAATTCCCCTTTTATTCAAAATAGAAATCTTCTTATAGTTCTTTTTTAATTTTTCAATGATTAAATCGTTTTTAATGAGCAGCTGGTTGTTAATTTCACATTTCGGAACAAAATCGTTCCACTGAAAGAGTTCCATTATTTTTGCATTCCCATCTCAGTCAGTTTTACTTTCAATTATTAACTCTTACTTCAAATGCTTGATTGCAAATAGGAAATTGTGAAATAAAACAAATTTTCAATTACATCTTTAACCGACCTGTCAAAAAATAAAATCGAATATTCGGGTTCAATTACTTACTTACTTACCTACTTAAGGTGGCGCTACAGTCCTGTGTGAACTAGGGCCTCACTCAACAAATTTCTCCATCTAGCTCGGCCCCTAGCTAGATGTCTCCAGTTTTGCGCTCCAAGTTGGGTGAGGTCACCTTCCACTTGTGCGCGCCACTGCGCTCTACGTGACCCAGCCATCTTAGTCGTTGGACTTTTACTCTTCTTGCTAAGTCTACGTCGCTGTACAGCCCGTACAGTTCGTCGTTCCATCTTCTCCTCCACTCCCCTTCGATGCATACGGGACCGTAGATCACACGAAGAACTTTTCTCTCGAAGCGACTCAAGGTGCTTTCATCCGCTTTTGTCATGGTCCATGCTTCTGCACCGTATAGCAGGACGGGGATGATAAGGGTCTTATATAGCAACACTTTGGTCCCTCGAGAGAGGACATTACCACTCAATTGCTTTCTTAGTCCAAAGAAACAGCGGTTAGCAAGAGTTATTCTGCGTTTGATCTCAGCGCTGGTGTTGTTTTCTGCGTTTACAGCGGAGCCTAGGTAGACGAAGTCCTTGACTACCTCAAAGTTACGTCTGTCGATTGTGACGTTTTGACCAAAACGTCGGTGTTGTATGTCCTTTCTAGACGACAGCATGTACTTTGTTTTGCCCTCATTAACCGTTGAACCCATTTTTGCCGCCTCTGCCTCAATACTCACTAAAGCCCCATTGACATCACGCTGAGTTCTTCCGATTATGTCAATGTCAATGTAATTGGACAGACTTTTGAAAGATAGTGCCTCTAGTGTTGACGTGTGAGCTCTGCACTATTCTTTCAAGCACGATGTTAAAAAAATCGCATGACAGCGCATCACCTTGTATAAAACCTTTTTTGACATCAAAAGGTTCTGTTTAGTTGTTTCCAACCTTTATGGAGCAGCGTGAATTCTCCATGGTCATCCTGCACAAACGGAAGAGTTTGGCAAGGATGCCAAAACTAGACATGGCTCTATACAGCTCGTCCCTGTAGATGCTGTCATATGCGGCCTCGAAATCGATGAAAAGATGGTGGGTGTCGATTTGGTGCTCTTGAGTTTTTTCCAGGATCTGCCGTAATGTGAATATTTGATCAACTGTGGACTTTCCTGGTCTAAAACCACACTGATAAGGACTTATCAGGTTGTTGACGATGGGCAGAGAAGATTTTATAGGCGATGTTAAGTAGACTTATTCCTCTATAGTTGGTGCAGTTTAGAGGGTCTCCTTTTTTCAGGATCGGGCAAACAATTAGGATCGGGTTCAATTAAGAAAAGGAATAATAGCTTTAACTAGCTCCTAAGAGCCCAGTTAAAGCTATCATTGAAATCGATCCGGAAAAATGTTTGAATCGATATTTGGTAGTGTTTGATTGGAAGTGTAAATTATATAATGTTGGATCGGAAATCTCAACAAGAATTTTTTTTGAGAAAAAAATGTAACCGCGCATTTTTTTTTCTCTAAAAATGTATTTTTCTATTTTCCGGATAGAAATTAATTTTCCTAAACAGCCGATACTTTTATGTTCAAAAGTGAAACAAATTGTTCCACTGATATGTGTTCTAATTTCACACAATTCCAAAGACAGATTTCTGTCAGTAAAAAATGACAGACATTTTTAATAATAGCTATGTTTTCTAATGTTTGTTTTCAATGATGAAAACCAATAATAGCTAATATTGGCTCCTAAAAGAGATTATATCTTATCAAAGAATGGATCAAATGGATTCATTTGTTTGAATTTCACATAAATCAAATGACAGATTTCTTTTCAAAAAAAGGTGCAGTGAATTTTTAAGGATGGTCAGTTTCAAAAGTTGTTTTAAGCGACCTGTCAGAACAATTCCAATGATTGCATTCAATGACGAAAACCAATGATAGATATTACTCTCCCCTAAAATATATTCTATTTTGTCAAAAAAAGCTCAAATCGTTCCACATCGTTTTACAAAAATGAAAAATTCAGTTCTAAAGAGTGATTTCTTAGCTTTTATCTTTATGGCAACACTGGTTTTGACAGCTCAAGAACTTTTTGTCTTTTGTGTTACTGTCAAACATCTTCAGTTTGCTCTATAATTTAACCATGAATCGTCTGAAAAACGAACAACGCTTGCAAATTATTGAGTTTAATTATCAAAATGCGTGCTCTGTTAAGAAAGTTCATTGCACACTTCTTTCACTTTAATCGAACCACTGAAGCAGCTATTCGGGCTATTGTGACTAAATTTAGCACCAAATTTACATTGTTGGACATTAAAATACCAACACGCTTACGTAGTGTGTGAACTGAACAAAATATCGCTGCTTTATCGGCCAGTGCTAATGATGATTGATGACCATCAATTATCGATTCGTCACCGATCGCAGTAATTGGTCCTCTGTTGTTCAACAACGTTGAAAATTTTGCGGAAGGATTTAGGTGTGATGCCTTTCAAAATGCAGCAGGTGCAATAATTGAAGCCGAACAACCTACTGCAACATAAAATCTTTTGTGAATGGGCTCTTGGCAAGTTTGCCGAAGCGACGAAGCTCATTTTTGGCTCAATGGGTACCTATGTAAATAAGTAGAATTGTCGATTTTGGAGTGAATATCAGCCAGAAACATTGCCAAGAGCTAAAAATTCATCCAGAAAGAGTCACAGTTTGGTGCGGTTTATGTACTGGTGGCATCATTGGACCCTACTTTTTCAAAGACGATGCGAATCGTAACGAAACTGTGAATAATGAGCGCTAACGTGAGATGATATGCAACTTTTTTTCGCCCAAAATGCAAGAGCTTGATGGCTGAAGACAAACACCCTTCAGCTTCGTCTTCGTCTGCGTTATGATGGGCCTGCTTCGAGGTTATTATTATTCGAATGACATTTCTATAATAACCAATGGAATCCCTTAAAAAGCAAATGTATTTTGTTTGTTGACTTATTTTACAGCTGTGGAGCTGTCAGACAAAGCAAATGTTCAGCAAATTTGAAGTAGAGCTTCCGTTTGCAGGCACAATACGTAACATTACGTACTTTTTTTTTAAATTGTCAAACGAAACGTGAGGTCAAAGCTTCATTGTGATAGCATGCATTGAACTCCTATGGCTGAATTCGTAAACGTCAGGCGAAGCCGAAGCTGAAGCGTGTTTGTGTTTCAACCATGAATGGCATGACATGTGGTTTCAATAAGACGGTGCCATAACATACCACACAGCACTCGCAATAATGGACTTATTGAAAGCCAAATTCGGTGAAGTTTTTGTTTCACGTTCGGGGCCATTCAAATGGCTGCCTAGATCGTGCGATTTAGCTCCTTTAGACTATTTTTTGTAGGGCTATGTTAAAGCTAATGTCTATGCAGACAATCTCTGCTTCAACGCATTAAAAGACTACATCGAAGCATTTATTCGTGAGATACCGGCCGGAATGTTGGAAATAGTTAGCCAAAATTGAACTAAGCTAATGGACCATTTGAGGCGCAGTCAAGGTCAATATTTGCATAAAAATAATCTTAAAACATTAAATTATATGCACCGAACTATCGATTCAAATAAAGATTCTATGTATTTTTCTAAATTGTATGTGTTTTTCATTTTGAAAAACTTTCTTATAGCTTTTTAAAAAAATCACCCTTTATGATGCCACGGATTATGTTGACGAACTTCATTAAATCCATTTCCATATATCTATTGGAATGCTAAGGTGAAAACCAGGCCCGGATTAATAGGGGGCTAGCGGAACTGCAGCCCAGGCCACGCTGAAACGAGGGCCCCATCTCATTAAGAAATTTAAACCGTAAAACCGCGATTTAGCTGACCCCACAAAATCCAAACTCGAAAGCTATATACCCCAAAAACGTTAAACCAATACAGCCCAACTCGCAATTAACCCCATCTTATGCAATGAAAATTGGCAACAGAAGTAACAAGTTGACGGTCTTTTTATTTAGTATCTACTTAAATCACTCATTTTCAGCAGTTTCATTTTTACGATCCATTTAACATTCTGTAACTCTCGTTTTCAACGTTCCTGCAACTCTCGCATCGACATAATTAAGTCGATAAGCACTGAAAATTGAAACAAATCTGAGTTTTTTTAATAAAAAAGAAATGGTTTTGAATAATTAAAAAGAAATGGTCTCACGGTTTTGAGTTCATGGTTTTTGGATTAATTACAAATTGGGTTATGTGGGTTTAACGCTTTTGGGTTTACGAGTTTTTATTTGGGATAGTAAAATGAACACATTTAATTTGTCAAGAACGTTAAAAAAAGCACCTATAATGAATAATTAGCCCCGGGTATCAAACATTCTTAATCTTATCGGGGGTTGGAGCACTTGGGGGATAGCTTCTTGGATTTTCGATGCGTGAACTCCTCGTCTCTGAGAGCGTGGACTCCTAGTGCCCCGGGTTATTGGGTTGGCTCGCTTTGGGCTTAGGACGTTTTGAGTTATTAGGTTCACTCTCTTGGGGTTAAGGACGCTCTGTGTTATGAGGGGTTGGCTTGCAGGGTTTTATATCTTTTTAGGGGGCCTCAAATTTGAAATAGCCCCGGGCCCCCATTTTCTTTTATCCGGGCCTGGTGGAAACGCAGTGATCGGAAATACATATAAATACGTTCTGGTCCAAAATAGCTCCCCTTTAACCTTTTAGGTGTAAAAAGGTTTAAATGATGACAAATACATAAATCTTCAATTTTGTATTTTGAACAACAAAAATCAGAGAAGGAAGCATACAAAAGTCAACTTCATTATACGAGAGAGTCAACTTCTAGGTCATATAGCTAATTTTAAAAGTATTTACTTGTAACTTGCGTATAAAAGACGTTTTTGCATCCTAATTCACAACACTTAACATTGATAAAGAAAAAAGAAATATTGAAGATACTTGATCATTAACGATGTTAACAAGTAAAATTTCACTTTTAGCATAATAAGTCAGTCAAATGTCTATCTGCAACTACTTTAAACAAGCTATTTAAAGAAAGTACAAAATTTCACCCAACATCAGATAATAATGTTTTTTTTCTCAAAATTAATCTTTTTTCTCATTTTTTTTAAACATAGAATTGATAAATAAATGAACTCTCGTCAAATTATATAAGAATACAAAAAGAAAAAAATAAATAAGAAAAAAGTAAATCTTTTAGATTGTGGAAAAAAAGAATCTTACAAATTCCTTCGAGCCGGATTTGAACCAGCGACCTATGGATTTCAACTGATTTTATGAGGCAAACATGTTCGAATCGCTTTTACACTTTCCGAGCACATCATATCATTATTTACTTCTACAGTCCACCGCTCTACCAACTGAGCTATCGAAGGCGTTGCGGCTAGCTTTACCAATTCCTCAGACAAACCTTCAAAATTGCAACTTGTATCTATACTACTGCGAGTATGATGACTAAACTTGGGGCTTTGGGGCTTGAGGCCATTCATAATATCTATCTGCATCTATTTATAGGAAGTACCTATCTATAAAAATGTTTTTGCAATATGAATAAGTTCCTTTAGATTGACGTTAAATTATACTATTCGTCATATTGTTTGTAGGTTGGAGGTGTTGTGATTTTTTTGATGCTGGAGGGGACAGTAAATTAAATTTGCGTGGTGATGGATTAAATTATTTTGTCATGTTTGTTTTTATTGTACTGTTTCTGTCAGTATCTCGTTGCGGCGCACTTCAACTTAAAAAACCAACCTATGGCAGTCTTGTCGATTTGTAACTCTTAGAGTGTATCGGTGGCTTGAGCTTAGCGTTCAGTATGCATACACCTCCACCCCCCCCTTTTCGACCATCTCCATTGCCCATCGCTCGGTTAAACAAAGCAAAAGTAAATAAAGTTATTTGTTGGGCTTTCGATGTCCGATGACGGGGCATGGTTTTGATTCAGAAATGACTGGAACTATGCAATAAATTAAGACTTATCTGAATGGAGGTCTGCAGTTATGCATATTGTGTCATGTGGGATGAAAGTACGGTATTTTTTTTGGAAACCGATGAGATAGTGTGCATTGTCAAATGAGAATATTTACTTATAAAAGGTGTTTTTTTTAGAGGTCAAGAATATTGAAGTAGAATAAAATAAAGATGATTTTTTAAAATGACAAGAAATTTAATTTATTGGTAAGATTGTCTTTTCACATTATAATTTAAATAAAAGGGGCTGGGTTGCAACCCACACTGATAACATCCAATCCCGTCTATCGATCTGTCTCGCTTAAAAGGTTTTTGTGTTTTGTTAAACAAGTTGTCAATTGAATTATTCTAAAAAATTTAAAAATAACCAACAACATTTTGCATATGATGAAATAGTTTGATTTCAAAATCTATTTTCGTTACCTAGATTTTTTTAGTCGTTCACCAATTTTTACCAATTTTAGTGCCATTTCTTAAAAGTTTTTATTTCTTATATAAAAAAATACAAATTGGATGAATTGAATTTTTATCAAAAATTTAGTAAATGTAGAAAACAATACTTTATGTGGGATAAAATAAGTTTTAAACCAATATTTTTAATTTTTGGAAAATCAAAAAAAAATCGAAAATCAATTTTTAATTTTTGTTAAAAAACTTTCAATTCGATTTTTTTTTAAATTTTATCGAATGTTCAAAACAATATTTTTCGTAAGATAAAATTAGACCTAAGCCAAAATCTCAAAGTTTTGAAAAAATATTTAAGTCGAAAATCAATTTTTAACAACTTTTGTCAATTATTTTGTAGGTTTTTAATTTTTTTTTTTTTAAAACTGTCAATTCGATTTTTCTCAAAATTTTACCGAATGTTGACAACGATATTTTTTTAACAGATGAAGGTAGTTTCAAGCCAGTATCTTAAAATTTTGAAAAGATGTTTGAGTCGATAATCAATTTTTACCAACTTTTAATATTTTTTTATAAAAAAAAGGGTCAATTCGATTTTTCTCAAAATTTGTCCGAATTTTGAATACAATATTTCTTATAAGTTAAAATTAGTTGGAAGCCAAATTTCAAAATTTTGAAAAGATATTTCTGTCAAAAATCAATTTTCAACAACTTTTGTTAAATTTTCTTTTAAGTTTTCATTTTTTTTGTAAAAAAAACTGTCGATTCGATTTTTCTCAAAATTTTACTGAACGTTGACAACAATATTTTTTATAAATGAAAATTAGTTGTTCCCCATAATATTACGTTTTTGAAATGATATTTCTGTCGAAAATCAACTTTTACAAACTTTTATTAAATTTTCTTTTAAGTTTATATTTTTTGTTAAAAAACTTTCAATTTTTTAAAAAAATTTATCGATTGTTGAAAACAATATTTTTTTAAAAGATAAAAGTAATTTAAGCCAATATTTCAAAGTTTTGAAAAGATATTTGAGTCGAAAATCTATTTTTACCAACTTTTAATAATTTTTTGTTTAGGTTTTTATTTTTTTTTTAAAAAACTGTCAATTCGATTTTTCTCAAAATTTTCCCGAATTTTGAAAACAATATTTTTTATATGTTAAAATTTGATAGAACCCATAAACTCAAAGTTTTAAAAAGAGGCTGGGATGCGACCCACACTGATAACTTCCCATCTCGTCTGTCAATTTGTCTTGCTTAAAAGTTTGTCTAGATTTTATTTTTTATGAAAAAACGGACTATTGGATTTTTATTTAAAAATTACTGAATATCGGAAACAATATTTTCTGTGAAATAAAATAAGTTTGAAGCCAATATTTTTAATTTTTGAAAAGCTATTTAAGTCGTAAGTAAATTTTTACCAAGTTTTAGTATTGTTTTTTTTAGAGTTTTATATTTTGTAAAAAAAACTGTCTATTAGAATTTTTTAAAAATTTTATCAAATGTTGAAAACAATATTTCTTATAAGATAAAATTAGTTTAAAGTCAATATTTAAAATTTTTGAAGAGATATTTGAGTCGAAAATCAATTTTTACCAACTTTTATACATTTTTTTTTAGGTTTTTATTTTTTGTAAAAAACTGTCAATTCGATTTTTCTCAAAACTTGTCCTAATGTTGAAAACAATATTCCTTATAAGTAAAAATTAATTAGAAGCTATTATCTCAAAGTTTTTACCAACTTTTGTTAATTTTTTGTCGGTTTTTATTTGTTTGTAAAAAAACTGTAAGTTCGATTTTTTTTTAAACTTTAACTGAATGTTGAAAACAAGATTTTTTGAAAGATAAAAGTAAATTAAAGCCAATATCTCAAAGTTTTGAAAAGATATTTAAGTCGAAAATCAATTTTTACCAACTTTTATACATTTTCTTTTAGGTTTTTTAATTTTTGTAAAAAAACTGTCACTTCGATTTTTCTCAACATTTTTTAAAATGTTGAAAACAGTATTTCTTAAAAGATAAAATAAGATTAAAGCCCAAATTTCAAATTTGTAAAAAGATATTAAAATCGATATTCAATTTTTACCAACTTTGTAATGTGTAATGTTGAGTTGAGTAATGTTTTTTTTAGATTTCTCAAAATTTTATCAGATGTCAAAAACATTATTCTTCCTTGCACAAAATTGTTTTAGAAATGAAATCATATTACAGTCGTAAAATTTTGGAGGTGACAATTTTTTTTTTTCAGTTTTATTGATTTATATAAGAAACCGTTATACTGATTTTTTTTTCAAAAAATATGCTTGTTTGGTATCACGTTACAATATAATATATAAAATTTAATTCAAGTCTCTAGCGTTTTTGGTTCGTAAGATATTTAGGGTTAAAAAAAATTTTCACCTTTTTTTCAAACTGCTATGGTAAAAAAACCACCCACGCAATTTTCTTGAGAGTCCTTTCTGCATCTTTTTGTCTTATTATCTGTATAACAAAATTTATTTGAAGTCGAGATCTCTTCTGGTTCTTTAGCTATGGAGAACGAAAAAAACGTCGCGAACCTACGGACGTACGGACGTACGGACGTTTTTGACAAATCGGACCCATTACAATAACTTCCTATGGGAAGCTAATAATGTTTGGCATATAAACGACACGTTGGCGGCTGGTTGGGACAAAGTCAAATCTGGAGAGTTGTATTTGAGTGCATTTTTGATATAATGGGAGAGAAAGTTAAAGTTTTCATAGGGTTTTCCCAGACTTCTTTTTTATCGTTTTCAACACTGGGTAGGTATATTTCGATAAAATGTTGCGTGTCTTCTATCTACCTGAGTTTGCATAGGGTGAATGTAGATTCTGAGTTTATTTCGTATGGTTTGTAGTCTACCCCTGGTCTTACAGATAGTCAATATCATATCTACACTTTGATCATAATGGAAGGAATTCTAAATTTTCAGGTCATGTTGGAGATGCTTGTACGCCAATCTCTTTGGCTATTTCGGACTTAACTTTTTTAAGAAGTTTTTATATTTTTGTTTGAACATTTGTCCATTTGTTAGTTCACTTGCATTGTTGCAGTTCTTAAGATGCGAAGCAATTTTAAATCTTAGCCGATGAACTGAATGGTCCATGACCTTCTTGAACAAATGTGGGTCCGGCAAAAAGATTTCCCATATTTTAAAAGTGAACGCCGTGAAGTGTGTCCTGTGGCTCCATCTCGAACCAGACTTCTTCGTGGTTCTTAGTAATGCGCGATGCTCACCGTGCCACACCATTATGATTATTAAAAACGGCACGTAGACTTCTATTTATCTATACACGGAATACCATTTTATCTATAAATAGCTTTAAATATAAACGTCTAAAAATACGGGAGGTTTTTTGCCGGACCCCATATATGGTTTGGCGTGTTATTTGGAAGTCCGAACATTTTTTCGATAAAATATCTTTGGAGTTTTTTCACTTCTTTGAAATATCAGATTTCCGATATTTGTGCTGGATAGTACATAATTACATGAACCACTGCTTCAAATATTCTATATTTACAACTTGGTTCTTTTGTGAAAATTTTACTTCATCTGCTATTGATCGCTCTTTTTGACTTATTCAGCTTTTCTTCCAAGTAAGTCTTGAAGAAAATTTGGGGTACTAGTAGGATGCCTAGATACTCATATTTTTTTAATTCTTTGTTTCTCCAGTACCAATTCTCATTTCTTGCAAAACTTCCAATTTCATTTCCGAAAATCGTACGTCAGAACTTTGATTTTGAATTTCGATATATATCTGATGATTTTCGTGATAAAGCTGGCAATGCTTGTCAGGATGAAGATATTAGCCGTGTTTTGTTGGAAAATCTATCAAGAGTATTGAAGGATTTTACATGAATAACGAAAACAATATCCGCAGTATGAATACTACCGATAAAAATTAAAGTAGAATCTTACTACAAATGGACTTTTGACATTTATACAAGTCTCGAATGGATCTTATATGATTTTGTTCTCAAATGTTGGTACGATTGATATTGCATTTGTATTTCGATGGCTGTTTTCGTTGAGTAGTTGTGCATTCGGAATCATGTGTTTTCCATTGGGGAAAAAAATCAATCTGTTACTGTTGATATTATTAAGCTTTGTTAATGAAAATGGACTAACTGAGGTTTTCTTACCATTTCTTCTTGAAAATTGTCTATTTTATTAGTTTTAGTTACATTTTTTTGCTAAGTTAATTTTAAATTTTGATTTTCACAAAACTTTCTTCTCTTTTTGTGTGTTTTTTTTTTTAATTATTATTCTAACAAATACAAAAATCTGACTACTGCCGATGCGTTTTATTTTGAATTGTCTTCTATACTATTTATAGAATGCCAAAAAACACGGGTATTGTTCACTGTGGTGTAGCAATTACGGAATCCGGCTTGGTATTCCTTGAGTAGATTACTTCCATTAATGTCAAGACACAGTGTGAACAAAAGCTGAGGGAGAAACGGCTTAAAAGGAGGTGTCGGTGCGCTTTGGGTAAGACCCAGCGTGGTAAAGCATTTTACATTCGATTAGTACTGCTAAAGAACGAATCTCTATACTTGAAAATACAAAGCTCGACGGTATAGTGATGCGCATTTTTGTAGAAGCAAGTATTACGATTTAATTGCTTGAGGGAAAGAATGCAACAGGATTTTTCACTAAAACAAGAATCGTTTAAAAAAGGTGAGACAAGAAACTTCACGATGATGTTAAAGGAGGCTAAATCACGGGTCTGTAACATGAAATTATGAGGTTGCATAAGGTTCGTTCAATAAAACATTTGTGGTACGGGTTGTGCAACATTTTATACCGTCTTATTTTAAAAGCAGCACTTGCATATCATAGTTCTTTAAATGATAAAGGAATAAATATAAGTCACGATAGCTAACAAAAAAGGTGGCAGTTAAAATAAGAAGAAACACCCTTTATTTTTTTTTTTTTGAATGGTTTGAGCAGCGATTCAGTTTCATAAACTAATATTTGTACAAACCAAATATGTAAAGAAAATAGGTGTGACAGCAAAGCCTGCGGGTAATAGGGTTTTTTAAGATACCAGAAAAGTATTATAGCTAGAGGGTCAATTGTAGCTAGCTTATAAAAGGGTGGGGAAGTTTTTCATCAATTTGTTTTTATTAACTCTGCCTCTTTATTATTTGTTGTTTGTTTTTCGAATGTCACTATGTTTCCTTAAATGAAATGATTCCCAATGAATTTTGGGATTATTTTGAAGATTTGTTTTAAGATTACGGCTGAGTTCAAAAATGCAACTAGTTTCACAAGCCATGCCGACAAAATTCATGCAATGCATTTATGAACGGAAAAAATACTGCTAGAATGAGGCAGATATACAATATTAAAAACCAGTTCATAAATGTCATCAAACTAGGCGCCTATATAAAAGTATGACAGAAATAATTATGTTTTTTCTTTGAGTTACTCGAGTTTTGGGTTTTTAGTGTCTAAACAAAATTCTTTCAAAATGTACAATAAAAATGTTTTATTAGGACTTATTTAAAATGTTTTGAATGGAGCAATTTAATTCATTCATTCATTTCTATGAAGTAAAAATATTATATTTCAACTTATTAATAACAAATCATATTGTTTTTTGCCAAAAATTTAATAAATATTCAATTATTTTACCCACACATCTTGTTCTGACATTTTCCTGCAGTGCGTCAACAGAAATAAAATGACTGGAGGTTTGATCGCATTTCATCTGTCAGTCTGTCAGTCTTTGAACAGAGTTACCGACTGTAGTAATGCAGTGTATTTACATTTATGAACGCAAATCTTGCATTTCTGCTGCAGACCTACATTTCTAAGGTAAATAAACTCAATAAAGTTGCTAGCTTAACCTCATATCCAAGAATTCAAAACAAATAATTTTTAAATATGTGGTTCAAGTAGAAACGAGATAATTAACACCGTAACTGTTCAAAACTATATGTGGCAGCCCTTAACAGAGGTTTAAAATATAAGAGAACATTCTTAAAGATACACCGATAAACTAATTATTTGTGTACCATTTTTAATTTCTGAAAAAAAAAATTGTTCCACATACGCCACAGTAACCCAAATCAATATAAAGGCATAAAATGAATCAATTAATTCACTTTATGCTAAACTATTAATTTGCTAAGAAGGAATATTCATTTGGAACTTTTAAACCAACCTGCTTTTGACGTTGACGTGTGATAATTTGGCAATTAAATTTGTTCCATCATTCAATTTCCATTTAAAATACAAAAATAGATCTATTTTACATAAATCTATATTCTCATTTATGTACATATTATAGAGGTAATTAAAAGACATCCATAATCCTTTATATTTTGTTTTGTCATCTTTAACGTCAATAAGTATCATCGGCAAAGACATCTACTGTCACACGCAAGTATAATGTAAATAGTATTTAACTTATTATAAATTCAGGTCGAGTCTGACATTTCCATTCATAAATCATCTCTAAGACGTCTACAAATAATATTAGTTAAGTTTTACGTCAAGTTTAAACTGCGCACCACGCACGCACAGTATATTGTTTGGTGCGTAGGACAAATTGTACACAGGTTCGTAGTTCGAGGGGAGGTGATAAAAAATAAAAAATAATGAAATAGGGGCCAGTTATAGCTATTGTTAAAACCGATCCAAAAATTGGTTTTATGACAAAAAATGGCAAGCTATAATGATTACTTTTAGTTTTTACTGTTTTAAAATTTGTATGTTAATAAACTTTGACAGGGCAGCGCACGAAATTCTAAACATTTTTCGTAATGCGACCTGACTTTGTCAATAGGAAAATATTTGAGGTTACTTTGTTATTTCGTGTCGTAAAAAAGAATTGCATCAATAATTGAATGTAATAAATACGTTCACGAATTGACAGACTATTGATGTATGCTCTACGAATAATGAATAGAAAGGTAATTACCATTTTGATATAATTTATTTGACGATAAATACTATGACAGTCTGCTTTGTTATTGGTAGCATTCACAAAGCTAGTGGCTACGTAGTCAAGGGATTCTGTTCGGCTAAATCTAACTACAAAAGTAGTTGAAATTTCTCCTCCGACGTAGTGTACAATTTTTGACTACAAAGTTAGTGCACACTGGTTTTAACGTTTCACAATCAGCTGTTTGGTAAGGACACAAGAATTCAAAACGAAATGAATATTTCTTTATTTAAATACAAATATAAATCAATCCTATCATGAAAAACTATTTAAAGTTTTTATTTGTCATTAATATGACAGTTCTGCATTGACTAGCTTTGTAGTGCAATTTTGCATTAACAAGCTAGTTGAATTTTGACTACGTAGCCACTAGCTTTGTGAATGCGCCCATTGTTCTCTTCTCCGATTGACATTTGACACCGAATGGCTGCGTCCACTTAAAATTGTTTTTGATCGATTATCGATATGTTCACTGAAATGCCTTGTGTGGTATCGGGTTTAAAATTCAACTTATTAACAAATTATATTGTTTGAAGGACACACAAAACAGGTTAGTTTAAGTATTTTATTAATTTTTTGTCTCAATTAAGTAAAGATTTAAGACATTAAACTGCTAGCAAAGCAAATTCTGCACCTTGATGATTTAAGGCCATATACTCATCGATTGGAAATCACACAAAGCATTTTCTTAAGAGAAAAAAAGTGTAATGGCGTATTTATTTTCTCCAAAAATGTATTTTCTATTTTCTGGATGAAAATTCATTTTTCTGTACAGCTGATACTTTTATGTGAAGCGAATCGTTCCATTTATTGGTGTTGCAATTTCACACAATTCCAGTGACAGCTTTCTGTCAATATAAATTTTTCGATGGATTTCAATCAGGACATTTTTATCAATGACAGAAAATTTTAATGATATATATAAACGACCTGTCAAAAAAAATCCAATGTTTGTTTTCAATGATGAAAGCCAATGATAGCTGTAACTAGCACCTTATGTTTATTTCATTGTAAAAAGTATGGTAGGACCCAAATGATTGTCAAAATATATTGAAATGTGGCCTCATCACAAAGATTTCTTGTGTTTACACCTTAATATGAAAGAAGATGGCAGGTGTCTAAATAACTAAAAATAAATATATTCTTCTCTATTTTGAGTTCAGTTGATTTTGAGAATCTAAAAAAAACAACGTCGCTTCACGGAATTCGTTTATTTTATCTTATTGATATTAAATAAAAAATATAAATTGAAATGCACGTTGTTTAATTCCTTTCCTAAGACCGCTTAGAAGAGGAAATAATTCCATTAATAACGGAAATGGTGAGTGCCAAAAGGTTAAAAAAACAAATAAAGGTGTAAAATGACAAGATCTCGTTAAGCAACTGAGATGACATCTACGAGAAAAACAATCAGGAAACTTTTTTTTATAGTTCATATTTTTTTCTTGTATGACACATAGCACCATCTTGTAGTGAAATTTAACCCGCCATTGGTTACGCCAATTTGATTTTGGTCTCACGGATTAGGTTTTTCAACTGAAGATTTTTCGAAATGTGTTACTAATATTTCGTGCTTTTTTAAATATATGCTTCTTGACAATAAGACAATGATATCAAATCAACAGAAGCTCTTTTATTACACTACACAAATTCAACAAAAAACAACAACGGAAAAGAAATTTGTTCGCACAGCCGGTCTCACAGACCAGTAGGTCACCATTGACGGGTTAAAAATATCAATGCACTGTTCAAACGAATTGACACATATAGTCACGGCAACTGGCAGTCAGTAAGTGAACCTTCATGGGAAATACTTTGTTTTTCAATTTGACGTCCAATTACAAAATTAAAAAGTGTGATTTGTTCAAAAAATGAAAACAAATCACAAGAAAACAACGACAAGCACCTAGAAAAAGAAAGAGAGGAGTGTTTCGCACTACAAAACAAACAAAAATCCATGTTAAATTGTCAGTACACGCACTGGCTTCCAGGTGGAGTAAGAAGCAACTTACCGGGTGCCATTAGTTTTTAGTTATAAAATGTCAACAGATGACACCTTCATAAGTGACAACTTCACAAATGACAGCTGACCAAATTTCAGACACTCAAACTGGATTAGGTCTGTTTGATTACTTTTTTTACTGCATAAAGTACCAAATTCTGAAGATGAGGAAAAATCCTTTTAAAAAATCATTAATCAACGAAAAAGTAAAGGAATGTATTATTTTCTTTTGCATTGAATTTGTGCAATTTTTTTTAAATTTTAGTATTAACTTTGAACTTTAACTGAACACAGAATCACAGAAATTCAGAAAGTTTTTAACATTGTTTATAATAATGTAGAAAAACTTCAATTAAAACTTACTAAATAAATGTTGACTTAAAATGTTTTTTATGAATTTTAATTTAACAATAAAAACTTGATGTACGTCATATAGTGTACTAAATCAATATCTTTAATATCTTTAAGTATATTTGCCCTAAAACCTTGCTCAAAAATGCGGGGTTACTCACTTTATATGAAATCCCCTCTGATTCTAGCTATGGCCCTGGTTCGAAAACGGAGTTTTTTTTAGAAACACACTACCGCCACGCCATTGGAATTTTCGTCGTGGTTGATGACATAAAGTTATTTTCAATTTTGTTATTTAACTAAGACTTCAGAGTTCAAACAACCTTAAAGAAAAAAAATCTTTAAAAAATACCAGAATTCATGAGCTCGCAAGAAACATGAATTCCGTTTAAATAAATTGCACAGATCATGCAAAACTTGATATGTGTTCCATTGTTTCTTCATACGTATGCAAATTTAAATCCAGAGCATGAACACTGAACACCGAACACCGAACACAACACAATCTATCATTATCTCGAGTCTCAGCTTAGGTGAAACAATGGGATTTTGTCACAATGGCCATTGGGTCTACGACATCAACGACAAATGATTACAACTTATGGTGCTGGGTGAATCTTCTCTGCCACCATGGCACCTCTCGAACCCTTGCACCAAAAGAGTTTCATATAAAATCCAGAGATTCATTATGTCGCCTTAGTTAATTAATTACACGCGAACGTGATATGTAGCCGATGCTGATGCTAATGCCGATGGCATCTCTCACAGATCAGCCACCTCGTAGTCGGAATGCAAACTTATTGCAAAAGCCTAACTATTGCATGATGGCGTAGGCGTAATTACTTTGTGGAATGAGAAGAAGAAGACCCTGCGATAAAATGGAGCTACCACTGTTGGTGGATATAACGATATCACCATAACGACAACGTTTTGTTTTGAATACTACACTGTTGCTCAAAGATGGATGCCAGAATCTGGGATGCTTGATGCAGAGAAGACGATGATGAAGATCGTTTTCTTTTACCTAACTGTTGCATATAGAGATGGCCATCAACTTCTCTGCCAGATTTTATATGTACCTGCAATATTTATACGGTTTGATAGATCAGTCTCAATCTCAATGTACAGAGAAGGTACATACGGATATGATGATGAAGCTTCGTTTAACGCTCAAACCTGGAGCTGAGCTATACAATGGGTATATGTTGCAATTCAATTGTGTATCTTCTAGGTGTTCCGTTTTTTTTTAGTCTTCCTATTCTTCTAGTCTTATATTTTTATTCCCATCCACGATGGTTTCTTATTTAACTTGGTAAATCAATGCAAAAAAATACCTCCGGGGACAATCATCCCAGGCTCTATCCGACCTACTTAAGTGGGATGTTTTGAGAAAGAAAAAAAGACGATGGATACCTAACTATAGCTTTAAAGTCATTATTTATTCAGTTTGCATCATCAGTAGATATAAACAAGTAGCTGGAGGTTGCAATATACATCTATAGAAAAAAGTTGAATGCTTAAGATCACTGGAGAAAATCTTCCTAATCGGAATCTTAAAAGAGATTTATTATGTGAACTTTGCTATATTGAGTATAATGTGCTCAATTTAGATACTTTACTATGTAAGTTTTGGTGTTCTGAGAATTTGGTTGAACACTTTTCAAAAAGAAAGGCAAACAATAAGGGTGCTGTAAATTTTAAAGAAAGACTAATAATAATAAATTTGGTCTTGGAAGCTTAAGATTTCCAAGTGTAGTTTAACAGAGTTTTTTTTGTCTTAAAAAATTAGTATTTCAGATCTCAAATACAGGGTCGTAGGAATAGGTGCCTTGAGAAGATTAACATTATGCGATAGCCTTGAGATGATTTTTAATCAGTTTCGAGTTGTTAATGTTAACTTTTAATGTGTTTAGGGTTCTCTGTCTGGATATTAGTGGCTGCAACTGACGTTGCCAAAACTTACGCAACCAGGAAATTTCAAGCTTAAAAAATTAGTCTATTAGTTTGTCCTTATGCACAATTTTGACCGAATAATTCTCAATCACCGGCCTAAAAATCGATCAGTTATTACGAATGGCGGTAATCAATACATTTTTCAGGTACATTTTTGACACAGCGTGCATTACAACATCCTTCTGGAAAGAGATGTGCAAACCTCAACCGTCACCACTAGAAGCACAATCTTCCAAAGGTACATCCAATTACTCGGATACGCAAATGATATTGACATAATTGGAAGATCAAACCATGATATCAGTGGAGTGTTTTTGACCATTGGGACAGAGCGAAGAAGATGGGTTTAGTGGTCAATGAGGGCAAGACCAAGTATATGCTGTCATCAAAAAAAATTCTTCGGGTGATTTTTGGTCCGTACGCATAGATGGAGAATGGAGGAGAAGATATAACGACGAACTGTACGGGCTGTACAGCAACACTACTAATCCAATAAAGAGGGACGGAGCAGTATAGGAACACCGCGACTCAGGTAGCGCACTCAGGCGGGTGAAGACCTCAACCAACTTGGCGTGCGAAACTTGAGACAGCTAGCTAGGGACCGACCTGACTTTAAACCCATGTTGGTTGAGGCCCAGGCCCGCCCCGGAATTTAGCGCCACCTTAAGTAAGTAAGTAAGTATGTAATGTTTCCACTCTCTTCAAATTTCTTGAGAACCAATTATGACAACCATAATCATCACTCACCACTTTTAAAGTAAGTTTTAATTATTTTAACTCTTTGTTCGATTGCTGACTAATCCACTAATGGCAAACGTTCAACTAATAAAACTACACTTCAAATGACAGCTGCGTTTGACAGGTGTCAAATGCCAACTCTACAAACTCGGCCACGAAATGAATGACGCCATATTTAACAGATCAGCAATTCTAAAACTAAAAACGCGATAAATAAGAAAATTGACAAAAACCCTGAACTTTAAACACTTAAAGACTTGAATTCAATTATATTCTATGATTGTAAGGCTACTGAATGAAATACATTTTAAATTAATAGTAATGTACCAAGCGTTTGACATAAGATAGAAATCTGTTTTTGAATGAAAATGAATAAAGTAACTTCTATTTACTATTTATTTAATAATAATAATTTTTACTGTCTAGGTTTATGATAGAAGGGACAATAATAATCAGAGTTTTCGACCTCCAGTTCCATATACAACATTGTCAAAGATCGTCAAAACCCTGGAAATAGCATTACGAAGAATAGTATAGGTTTCTAAGGGTGGCGTACGAATGGTCGACAAAAAAAATGTCGACTGGCCAACTGAAAACTTTACAGACTCTTAAAATGTCGACTGAAGTTTGATCGACAAAAAAAAAAATTGCCCGTTTAAATGTCGACTATAAAAAATGTCGACTAAAAAGTTGTCGGTTAAAATGTCGACTGTTGTAAAGAAAAAAAGAAGAAACTCTCTCTTTAATGTGGAAACTCAATTTTATTTTTAATTCAATGATATACTATACACATCGGTTCATAAAAAATTTCACATGCATGCGGCGAATGTAAACATTAACAGTTAACCGAGAGTGACTTGTTGATCGACAGTGACAAAGTGAATGATGTTCACATGCGTGCGGCGCCGCATGCATGTGAACATCATTCACTTTGTCACTGTCGACCTTTTACAAGTCGATATTTTCAAAATCGACATTATAAGAGTCGGCATTTTGTTCGGTCGGTATTTTTATCAATCGACTTTTCGACAATCGACATTATAATGGTCGACTTTTTTAAATCGACATTTTAAAAATCGGCAAATCGTACCCAACCCGGTTTCTAAATATCATAATTGGAAATTAAAAAATCACTTGACTATTACGTTACGTTTGTAGAATGCTTAATTTCAAAGATCTATGAAAAACCTTCGTTTTCATATAAACTACAACAGGCTACAGCAGCAATATAATCAGATGTTCTTAAGTGATGAATACGATGTTTAACATCGCTGCCTTGTCAAACAGCTCGAATTTCTTCATCAGTTTCACTATTACCGGTTTTGACCTTCATGACGTCTGGACCAAAAGAACTTTAATTTTGGGAATAGTGACTGGGAAATGTTCATTGTTTTTGTAGTAAATTTTTAAATAAGTCCAATACGTTGTTCCATTTTTAGTAATTAATTAGTTTTTATTTGGCAAAAATCAAAAAATTAATGCCTCAAAAATGACAGCTGTTAAATAATTTGCTATTTAAATT
The DNA here is from genome assembly GCF_945859685.1 of Eupeodes corollae. NCBI lineage: Eukaryota > Metazoa > Arthropoda > Insecta > Diptera > Syrphidae > Eupeodes > Eupeodes corollae. Next base: position 24,615,096 of record NC_079149.1, on the reverse strand, counting down.
GAAATTGGGAAACCCTTTTTTACATAAAAACTAACCAATCCATGTGAAGGAAGTAATACAGATTTTATAAATACGTTAAACATTAAGCCTCAAGAATTTAAGAAACTATTTAAAAAAAGCTCCATTAGTACTTTTACAAGGGATAACCGTTCTTTGCCCTATTTTTACAAACAGAACTAAATTGTGTCATGGCTTTCGATATGTCACACCTCTTTCTCGGTTAGCTAACCTATTTAAAAGATAAATACAACCAAATCGCTGATGTGTTATAAACTTTCTATTGTCCTAACCTATTTAACAACTTAAACATTTCTTCTGTATAATGTCATCTCAGTCTCATTTAAATGTCATCAATCATAAAAATAAAACACTGTAATTTTGTTTTCTAACTTTGACTTTACCCATATTCATTCGATTTTGCCCTCAATAGCTTAGGAATTATATATGTACAATATTCAAACATGCGAGAGTACACCTTTTTAAGGAGGTCTCCTATAAACATCAAAGTTAGTAAAGATCTTTATGCAGATAAACATCTAGTCCACTAGACATCCAATGACCAGAACCACAACATATACAGTACAATTGTACATCCATAGATTCCATAGAAGTTATTTTTATTTTTTTGCACGCATTGAATGAATAATCATAATTTGCCGACCATTGCAATTGCACCTTTATTCTAACAAACATACAATAATCGAAAGTCTTATTCCAAGTTCCAAGTCCAACCAACCTAACCAAACTAACCACCGACCGACCGACGACGATGTATGGATTTCACCGCATCAAGTTGGCACGAATGGTTGGTTAAACATAAACATGGCATGCCGTTCACACCTTTTGCTGACGCTATAAGCCAAAGCAAACATTATTATAGGCTGGAGACTTGGACTCCACATGAGACTTAACTTATTCATTGGACTTTAATGCCATACGCGCATTTGGTTTTTTATTTTGTTTTTATTAAAAAGATTGTTTTTATCTTGTGGTTAATGTGAATAACTGAACAGATTTAAATGGACTTTTTTTACAAACGGGTCTGTCTCTGTTCGATTTCATTTTTTGTTTATAGAAATAAGCTCATATGATACCTGCCTGCATAATGTTATTGCATTTATGAATTCCAAATAAATAATTTGACGTAAAGCGAGTAAAAAATAAAAACTCTCACTAACTGATGGGGTTTGTAGTGTCCATTTTGATTTTAGTGGTTTGACGGCGATTGAAAGTGAATTAATATTTAAATACAATCTGACAGTTCGTTGATAAGACGAGTTGTTTGTTTTTTTTACTCTGGCTAAATTAAAAAAAACAAAATGGATTCCATATATAGAACTTATGCAGTATGCTCATATGTGTATAAAAATATCACTTTGTATTCACAAAATATTAATAATGGTATTTATGCAACATGGTAAGTTAACAAATTGTGTTTTTCTACAAAAAAGTTTGAGTGAACATCTTTTAAATTCTTTTTGTTAAGTGCAATTAGCGCATTCCTAAATCTTTGTAGTCAAAATACAACCAACTTTGTCAATCAAAAATTGAACTACAAAGCTAGCCAATCCAAAACTGTGAAATTATTGACAAATGCAAATAAATAAAATAGAAACATTTGTGGTTTGAGAATTTTGAATATTTAATTTAATTGTTAAATTAAATTGAACGATTTATTTCATTTTAAATTTTTGAGTCTCTACCGAGTTGTTGATTGTGAAACGTCAAATTCAGAGTGCACTTATATTGTAGCTGAAAATTTTACACTACGTTGGAGGGGAAATTTTAACTCATTTTGTAGTTGCACGTAGCCAATCAGATGACCTTGACTACTTAACCACCAGCTTAGAGAATGCTCCCAGTGTAATTGAATCAGCTGTTTGTTAAACGTTAAATATGAAACATCAAACATTGTTTTTTTCGCTCACAAAAACTATTTCATTATTTTCTAAACTCGAACAAAATTTTAAAAAGTTGATATTTAAAGTTGCCAAAAATAAGCAACAAAAACAAAGTGACGTTTACCAGAGTAATTGGATAGTTTTATCCACCAAAATCCCTGAAGAATTGTATACAAGTTGAATATTTGACAGCTCAACTTGAAGTTTTTCTTAACTTCGACGATAATTTACTTAAAAGTAGTAATTCGCATGACTGTTCATATTCTATTGACTTTTGAAAAGCTCCTCGGTAGCCATCTTGGTTTGCCTATACAAGTTAAACCGGAAATCAGGCCTATAAACTCATTTAAGTATGCCTGTCATTTCTCCTCTAATTTAAGAAATTTCCCTTAAAAACTCAGTAGTTAATTCTATGTATGCGTGAAAATATGTTAATTGAATTCGTCCACATTACAAATAAAACAATGTAAACAAATGGGTTTTGGATGGTGATACGTACGAAGGATTTATATCTTCATATAGAGTGTTTTTGTTCTTGTCATCTATCTACTTTTAGTTATTGAGAATATACCAATTTTAAATAGCGTTGACGTTTCAGTTTCATATACATACTTTTACAATGTATGGGAATCCTGCATAAAGGATCCAAATATTCCGGTTTTCGTCATCCATGGTATATGAAAGACCTTAAAATGCTTCAAAACAAGGCAAAGAAGGATTGGAAAACTCTTATAAAAAGTATGTCTGCTGAAAATCAAGAAGTATATGTTACCCTCTTTGAGTAGTTTAAATATCTTTCCAGTTATTTATGCTCTGAATATCTTATAGATATGGAAAGTTCTCTTCAGCTTGACACCAAAAGCTATTGGAAATTTGTTAAATTTAAGACATAAATCTGTAAATTTTACTTATAATAAAGATAACTTACTCGTAGTTATTACTCCGAAAATTTGTAACAGGTTTGCTAACAACATTCAGCAATCTTCCATTGACACTCCCGTAAACATAGATGAGAATTTGTTTCTTTACTTAGGAGACTGTCAACAGACTTACCTTTATTAATGTTCAAATGACGTTAGATAAAATCTTGCATTATTTGGCATTACTTAAAGATGATAAATCCTCTGGTTTAGATGGAATTCCTATAATTGTCTTACAAAATTTAAGTCAATAGTGGCATCTCCACTTCTTCGGCCATTTGCATTTTTTCATCTCTAAGCTCAGGGAAATTCGGAACCATATGGAAGAAGGCATTTACTACACCAGTCTTTAAAAAGAATAACAAGTCGGACATTAGTAATTACAGACCAATCTCTTAACTGTCCTGTATTCAAAAACTTTTTGAACCAGTTGTTTATGATAGTTTAAATTTTAAATGCAAGAATATTGTAATGTAATCAACAAAATTACTTATCTACTTGCATTTTTACATAATTGCTGAAATACTTTAAACTCGGTCAAGAGCTCGACTGTATTTACACTTAATATTCTAAAGCTTTTGACCAACTTTCTCGTGATACCATCTCATTTAAGCTTAAAAAAATGGGGTTTCCTCCTCAGTTTATGGATTTAATCTTACCTTCAAAATAGATCTTATCAAATTAAATTCAAAAGTTCTTTCTCTAACCCTTTCATTTATTCAATCAGGAGTTCCTCAGGATAGTCATTTAGGATCTTTACTCTTTATCAAAGCTATTATTTGGTGTAAAATGAATGTGTTAAATTTCAACCCAGTTAAATGTCAGGCAATGTCTTTCTCTAAAAAACGTACTTCTAGTTTGATTGATTGTAAAATCAACGATTATCGTATTTTTATTTAAGGGTGCCTTCAAGCACTCGTTCAAGTTTTGTTTTGGCGGGTTATTGCCAAGTGTCAAACATTATTGTGTTTTGGTTTTTTTTTTGGTTTGGTTTTCATTTTGATGAGGGAGAAAAAACGTAAGTTAAATAATAAATATAATGGTGAAAACATAAAAATAAAATATTTCTAATATTTAGACAACCATTTTGACATTTGTAAATAGGTGTGAAGTTAGTTGCGTTTAAAAAAAATTCCATTTTTCATTTTTGGCTGGCAACATTTTCTTGATTCTATTTTCGTTTCTCATAATCGCTCTACGCCATGAGTTTCGTTCTTCTGTGTTTCGTTTTTTCTGTCGTTCGTTTCGTATTTCATAATAAAGGCCCTGTTGTCAAGAAAGGACATACAAAACCGACGTCTTGGTCAAAACGTCACAATCGACAGACGTAACTTAGAGGTAGTCAAGGACTTCGTCTACCTAGGCTCCGCTGTAAACGCAGAAAACAACACCAGCGCTGAGATCAAACGTAGAATAACTCTTGCTAACCGCTGTTTCGTAGGGTTAAGAAAGCTATTGAGTGGCAAAGCCACCTCTTGAAGGACCAAAGTGTCGCTATATAAGAGCCTTATCATCCCCGTCCTGCAGAAGCATGGACTATGACAAAAGCGGATGAAAGCACCTTGTGTCGGTTCGAGAGAAAAGTTCTTCTTCTTCTTCGTGTGATCTACGGTCCCGTATGCATTGAAGGGGAGTCTACAGCGAAGTAGACTTAGCCAGAAGGGTAAAAGTCCAATGACTATGAAGGCTGGGTCACGTAGAGCGCATGGAAACCAATGCTCCGGCCCGGAAAGTCTTCACCCAATTTGGAACGCGAAACTGGAGACATCTACCTAGGGACCGAGCTAAATGGAGAAGTTTGTTGGGGGATGCCCTAGTTCACACAGACTACGTCACCACATTAAGTATAAAGTAAGTGAAGTTCTTTTTAATTCTAATCTCGATTTCACGAAGCACATTCATTTAATTGTTAGTAAAGCAAATTTTATGTTAGGATTTCTTAAACGTTGGTCTAGTCACTTTAGTCCGCCCCTATCTTGAATACTAATCCCAGTCATAGACACCTTTTAATGAAATTCACAAGAATAGGATGTAATTTGTTCAACACAATTTCGCCTTAAGAGGGCTTCTTTAAATACAGCCTCTATGGCAAAGGAGGGTTAATTATGATATTGTCCTAATTCATCAACTTTTAATTGGTGTAGTTAGTGCACCTGAGTCAAAAACTCAAAAACTTATTGATCTAAAAACCTTATCAGTTAAACTTATGATGTAAATATACAGTACAGTTAAAGTATTCTAGAATAAAAGTACCACTTATTTATGGCTACAAAAACCCAGTAACGAACTTGATTTAATCGCGTTATATCATATCTGGAGTTGCTCGAAGATATTATACGAGTTTTTTTTACAATATAAAAAATCAGGAATATAAAATATTTTCTTTCACAAATTGTCAGGAAAATCTTGATTCTGATTTTGATGTGTGTTGTGTACGATTACGTGACCATTATTATATCCAAAGAAGAACATGTTTCTTTATACCATCTTAGATGATGAACCTCAAAGAATTGGCATCTATCTTCAATTGAGTAACAAACTAGTTTTATTCGCAACCATAACAGATGATTATTCTATATTATAGCCATATGGAGATCAAAAAGATACTTATTAGAAAAACTTGGAAAACTAGTTAGTCGAAAACAAAATAGTAACACTCTACTGTTGCGTATTGTAAACAGTAGAATTTTTAAAAAGTAGTTTGTTAAGTAATATCGAGAATTTATTAAATCCATGTTTTTTATTTTAAAACAAAATATTGATGTATACATTTTAGTAAGAAATCATTTATCATCAATAGATATTTTTTTAAATGGTGCTAAATCATAAGTGGCAATAATAATTTAAATTTTTAATTTATACCTGTCAAATACCAAATAAAAAAAATACAAAATTGATAAACATAATTCTCATTTATTATTAATTTGCATAAGTTGTCTAATCTAACACTCATAATGTTTTAAAAATAAAACCGATCAATATTGTGAGAGCATTGCAAATTTCATTGTCAATATCGTTAGAATACAATTTTACTGTCAATTTGTTAACATCATTATAAACACGGGAGCACTGACCTTTTGTTTAGTAAAGAAAGAAATAAATCATTAAACCGACAAGATGAATGAATATTTGACTATTTTTATCAAAAAGCATAAACCAATCTTGCACAATATAAATAATACAAGAATATATTTCAGTATATTGACCTCAGAAGACGTTAAATCTTAGCAACGTTAAACATGTTAATAACATTAAGCTTTAATTAAGTTTTAATGAACGCTCTACTTTTTTTCTTGGCGTAAATGTATAACCTCTAAAATGAATATTTCAGTTTTAATTTAATAAATGGGCCTAAAAGTGGTCTGTGAATGTTATAGAGATAACTTAACAGACTCATGTAAGGTATTTTAATGTTATATTTATACAAGTTTAGAAGAGAAGTGAGTGACATTTAAGAGCCTTCACAAAAAGAAGGTTTTTAAAAAATAATGTAATATATGTTAATGTAAGTTTTAATAATAATAAAAAACAGTAAAGTCAGTTAATGTAATTGTTTAAGAATTCAAAGCATAAATTGTCCAGCTTTAGAAAAACAAACAACTATAAACAGAACAGGGATGTCGTTTTAAAAAGTTAGAGAACTTCCATGAAGTCTTTCGTGTTTATAAATTTATAGGTGTATTTATAATAAATCCCTAAAACAACTCTCATCGGGTTATTGTATGTAGTGTATAAAGTTTTAAAATGGCTCAAAGGAACCTCTTATGGCTGAATCACAAACACGCTTCAGCTTCAGCTTCGCCTGACGCTTACGAGTTCAGCCATAGGAATTTAATGCATGCTATCACAATGGAGCTTTGACCTCTCGTTTCGATTAGGTTAGGTTATGTTAGGTTATAATGGCCCATTGTGATACCACATGAATCTTGAGGCTTCCTCCTAAGCTCAATGTAACCAGCTAGAGTCCCTTACGAAACGTGAGAGGCTGATTATACTGATATGATTTAGATCGTTTAGATCGTTAAAGAAGAATTCTCCTAGGTAATTCTTGCGTTTTCGAGCTAGAGCAGGGCATGTGCAGAGAAGATGAAGAACCGTTTCTTCCTCTTCCTCGTCCAAACAGCTTCTGCAAAAGTCATTTGAGAATACGCCTAGTCTCGTGGCGTGCTTTCCTATTAGACAGTGTCCGGTTATGACACCTATTATCGAGCTTATATGCGATCTGCTAAGAGAGAGCAAGCACCTTGAACGTTTTATATCCAGTGTTGGCCAGATGTTTTTTGTGGCTTGACACATGGAGATGTTGTTCCACCTGGTGCCTGCCCTCCTCGCAGCGTCTTGCATTAGCAACAGTTTACAAGTAGCGATTGGTATGCCAGTACTTGCCAAACGTGGTAGGATGGGCTGTACTGTACCGTTTCTGGCGAGTTCATCTGCCTTACAGTTACCTGAAATGTCTCTATGGCCCGGCACCCAGCAAAGGTGAATATTAAACTGTTGCGCCATCTCCATTAGAGATGATCGACAGTTATGGACTGTTATAGAGTTTGTAGAGACAGAGTCCAGAGATTTGATAGCGGCCTGGCTGTTAGAGAAAATACGGATATCAGATGTTGATATCACGTTTTCTTTGAGCCAAGACAAGACTTCCAAAAGTTCCGCCAAAAGTTCCGCCTGGAACACGCTACAATGATTGGGAAGGCGGAATGAGAGACTTAATTTCAGTCGTTAAGAGTACACACCACCACCAACCCCTTCTTTGGTTTTTGAGCCATCTGTGTAAAAATGGATTGACTCATCCTCCAAGAATGTCCTATCCTCCCAAAAAGATCTGGTTTTTTGTTTATACCTTTCTCTAAAGCAGTCCACCATACTGCCTTTGCCTTTCCGCTTCAGCGACGACTTTTTCCAGGGAGAGGGCCAAGATGGTCATGGCCAAGATACGCCGATACCAGCCAGAAACTTCCTTTGGTTGTTTCCAGCCTAGCTACGGTGGTATCTCTGGTACTGAAACGATGGAGTAAAAATATATTAATGCAACGTTTCACTAGTATGCAAGATCTAGGTTCACCTTTATCTTCTCCTGAGTCCTGAGTCCTCGAACAACGGATCCTACAATCCATGGCTCTTGGATCAGGACAATGTCTTCCCCGTTACTCGCCAGACGGAGAAGAAGTGAGGCCGAGGCCTTTATGGAGTGTTGGAGATTAATCTGTACTAACTGCAGCATTTTGGCTACAATTAGGCAGATCCACCACGGTTTTGTTCTGATCCTCTGAGTCTGAGGAAGAACCCAAGAGTTCGTTCTCGCTCAGAAGGATCATGTTAAGTTCGTCCTCAGTCTCCATTAAGGATGGACTGTCTACGACTTTTGTAGAGGGTGCAGTCGCGATTGGAAAGGACAAAGGTGCATCGTCACCCTCTGTTAGGAGAGAAGACGACGTCCCAGGTTCACCAACCGCTAGTTCACCTTCGGTAGTTTTTGGAGGCCCGCTTTCCGCGTTAACCTCATCTTTTTTATAAATTCTAATTTTAATGGATTCGAAACCATAGTTTATGGAGCCCTCGTTAAGGGTAGAGGAGCCAAGGATTCTTTATTGAGTACCACAATGGCGCTCCTATAAAGACCCTTCACTTCCTCTAGCTTGGATATTTTCCAGTTATGCGTCGGAAACGACGGGTTACACACTTTGACCATCTCGAGAATGTCCTCGATACCAGCAGGTTTGATCGGTATCCAGATGCGGGCTCTAGGTCTGCTAGGAATGTCTTCCACAGCTACAACCTCGAGCTTCGCACCTGGCCAAACTTCACCTAACCGGCTGACAGCAAGTTTGTAAAGGTCACAAGATCTCTGGTCGCCACAAACCATGAGTTTGACATGGCCTTGATGCCAATCCCCATCGCTTATGGAAGGAAGTAGTCCTGGAAGCTCTCTCAAAATGCTCAAAAAGCCACCCGAGAGCTTAACCTTGACCAACTGCCAACGATCAGCCGATATTATGCCATCATCATCGCTCCTGTCAATGACCGCAACCACGACTTTGCCCTTCGTGACGTCACTGAAACTGGCTTGTTTCTTGATGGCATTGAGGGGGGTGCTTCTGTTATGCATCCGAGGTCGTTTTGGTGTCGGTGCGGCCCCCTCAAGAGACCTTTCTCTCTTGGACGTAGAATCCTTATTGGATCTTGTTGAAGCAAGTATGCATTTCGCCCACTCGACGCTGATGATGACGATGATGCACCAGAGGCCTTCAAGATTTTCGCCGCTTGCCGCCTTTGTCTATAAAGGCCTTTAGAGAGTTTTCCATTTCTGGAAGTATTCTCACTAGTAGTGGTATGGCCATTTTTCACAACCCTGCCACTACTGAAATTAGGTATCGCTACCTTTTTATTCTCGTTGCTACCAACAGCAGAGGAGGGTCCATGGTTAGCCACTACTCCCTTCTCTGTGTTGGCCGCAAGATATACGACAACAGGCTTTGACACCACGCTGCCGCCCGGTCCTGAAGAGATACCGGTCTCACAAGTGTTTTTGTTTTTGTTTTTGTTGTTTGTTTTGTACATATTTGGTCCCACGAGACGTTTCGATTGACAATCGTAAGTTAAAGAACGTAATGTTACGTAATATGACTCTAAACGGAAGCTCTAGTTCATAGCTAAACATAAACACGCTTTAGCTTCGGCTTCGTCTGCGTTACGTTAGGCCTGCTTCGAGGTTTGCTTTGAATGGCACTTCCAAACACGGTTGCCACATCGGTCATCTGTGACCGAATTTGGTCATTATTTTTTCACTTGGTCAAATGGTCATTTTTATTCTACTTGGTCATATTTTTCGGAAACGAAAAAAGATGTTCGACAATTTGAGTAACGAAAACGTTTTTGGCTTTTTTTTCAAATTCATTTTTATTTACTTAATCTTAAACCTATCTTATAGCTAGACAAAAATTCATAAAACTAGCCTAATTATCCATAACTTACAACTAACTTAATGATCCCATACGGACACTCTAAGTTAAACTATAACAATTAAAACTAATGCCTTTCAGCCCTAAGATCTATTTTACAAACGAGTTTTATCACAAAATTGTCAATTCTATTGATTCGAGCCCCGTTGTATAGGACTTCGTTGGAAAAGTAATGCACATAAGAAGATTCGGCTGTTCGATATAAGCCGGTACAGCGTCGTAAACACTGCCGCTCGAACACCCGAAACTTCTCCATCTGGGAAGGGGCAACGTTGAACCACACAGGACAACCATAAACGATCATTGGCCGTATGAGGACCGACTGCTAAAAAACAGCTGTTTCGTCAGAGCGAAGGCTCCTCTGGCCTTGGTCAGAGCAGTATTTATATGTCTGTCGAAATATAAATACTGATCTAACCAGATACCGAGGTACTTCACTACACTTTTGCTCGCTAATGACTGCCCGTGAAGATCAACGATGACCATTTTGCGCCAATTCTTACATGTATCCCTCGTGGCCCTAGCCAACGGAGTCCGGAACAGAATTGTCTCCGACTTCTGGACATTTATTTTCAGTTTAAAGTCGTCGCAATATCGCTGAATCTTGTTGAAATCATGCTGCAAGAGAATTCTAATAACCTCAACCTTTCGGGCCGTTCTGTACGCAATTAGGTCGTCGGCGTACGCAATTGCGTTTGTAAGACTACCTATCAGATCGCTGGTGTAAATGCTGAAGAAAATCGGCGAATTCACCGCTCCCTGTTGAAGACCATTTTTAATTGTGAATGTTGTGGTAGAAGTTACATTGCCACTTCTGACAACAAACTTTCTACCGTTAAGCATATCATAAATTATATACAACAATGGCTTGCTTATGCCAAGCCTGCTCAGTTTTAGGTAAAGACCCTCTAACCATACGGTGTCAAAGGCCTTTTCCAAATCAACCAGAACAGCACCTGTGCATTGTTGTTTTGATTTATTCCATTGGATATCAGAAACGAGTTTAGACGAAGCATGAATTGTGTCATGACCCGCCTTGAACCCGAACTGTTTATCCGGAATTGTTTTGTTGTCCGCAGCCCACTTAGTCAGAGCCCTATTAATGATCTTTTCGAAAACTTTTCTGATGCTCGGAAGAAGACTTATCGACCGAAGATTTGACGGGTTGGAGTTGTCCTTTCAATTTTTCGGGAGAGGATGAACTACAGCGGTCTTCCAATGCACTGGATAATATGTATTATTATTGAAGAGTGTGGTGTAAATGTCAATTGGTTCCGTCGATAAATGTCTTAGTACAACGTTGGATATACCATCGACACCTGCTGACTTTTTATTTTTTATTGAATTGAAGATGAGCTGAAGCTCAACCTTCGTCACTAACAAGGGACTTGGTCCCGTTTGCTCGGCGATTATGGCATTTGCCAAGGAATCGTCATTGAACCGCATGAAACCGCTGTTCTCAGATCGCCATTGTGTCATATCATTTCGAAGGTCTTGTCCTCAATGACCACTTAACCCATCTTCTTCGCTTCCGTCACAATGCTCAAAAACGCTCTACTGACATCACGCTTTGATCTTCCAATTATGTCAATATCATCTGCATATCCGAGTAATTGGATGGACCTTTGGAAGATTGTGCTTCTAGTGTTGACGGTTGAGTTTTGCACAATTCTTTCTAGATAACGATATTGAAAAATCGCATGACAGTGTATAACCTTGTCTAAAACCTTTTTTGACATAAAATGCATCGGTAAGATCTTTTCCGATCTTGAAAGAGAAGCGTGCATTCTAGATCGTCATTCTGCAAAAACGGATAAGTTTGACAGGGATGCCAAAACTTTACATTGCTCTGTAGAGCTCTTCCCTATAGATGCTGTCATACGCGGCTTTAAAATCGATAAAGAGATAGTGAGTGTCGATTTGAAGTTCCTGGGTTTTTTCCAAGATCTGCCGTAGTGTGAATATTTGGTCGATAGTGGACTTTGCTGGTCTGAATCCACACTGATAAGGACTATCAGGTTTTTGACGAACGGCTTCAGACGTTCACATAATACGGCAGAGAGGATATTAGATGCAATGTAAGGGAGACTAATGCCTCTGTAATTTAGAGGGTCTACTTTTTTACGTATCGTTTGCTCGGCGATTATGGCATTTGCCAAGGAATCGTCATTGAACCGCATGAAACCGCTGTTCTCAGATCGCCATTGTGTCATATCATTTCGAAGGTAAAAGTGATTAAGTAGGGCTCTGTTGTCCAGGTCGTGGTTGGGCCGAATGCTAACATTCACCTTGTACACTTGCTGGAAAGCAGCTCCCACCGCCTCCACTTTTTCCTTCTGATCTTCAATTATGTAAAAGTCATCGTCAAAGATGGCTTCCTCTGGATCTTTTTGCGCTGTCATGAGTACGTCTCTGTTTTCTTCGGTTCTTTGGAGTTTCAGACTCGGAAGGTCATTGTCGTTCTTTTTCCTAAATATCTTGTTGATTTTAGGGAACATACTAGGGTCACTCGAATTAACTGATCGGATCTTGCGGTCCCAGTACTTGTTAATTGATAGCCTGTAGTTCTCCTTAATCAACAGATTGACATTTTTTATTGACGACTTCAGTGTCCTAACCTCCAAGTCGTGTGGGTCTGTAACGTTTTTGGCTAAACAGTAACAACGGTTAAACTCATTTAAGCAACTTTGTGTACATACTTAGGGAACAGAAAAAATTATCTACTGATTACATAAGCCGTACAAAAAAATTCAAAATACCTTACTACTTTGAATATAATTATTGTAAAAACAAACTCTTTATATTTTTATTTATGTATATAGAATTTTTAAAACAACTGATCCTAGTTATTTAAATTAAACCTTAGTAATAATAATTTAAGAAATGTATCCAAAATAACTTCAAAAAGTTTTTCGTTGGATTTCGAAATTTCAATATGATCTTTAATTGATTATTTTTTCTTACTTGGCTCAGGGTGATTCCAAAGATGAATTAATGAAATGGGCGATGCCTTTATTTTCAAAAAAGAAACACAATCAACGATAAAATTGACATAATGCGAATTTTAGGGCAAAAGTCAGTTTTTTGGAATAGTTTGTTTAAAAAAAGTAAAGGAATAGACTTAATTTTAATGACGTGCTGGGCAAAGAGCTTCAAAAAAGTCTTAGTGTCTGGAGAGTAATAAATTTTCTTAAATTATGTTTTTCCATTTAAATTGTTTAAGCTTATAAACTTTGATCTCATCTTAAACGCTTTATTTTTATGTTTCGTTATTTATTCGGGTTAATCTTATTTAATTAAGTTTGTTAGGGATTTTGTGAGTTTATTTGTACGTAATTAAAAATAAATATCATCTGCATAATATAAAAAATATGTTAAGGAAGATGTGAAGAATTCATCAATCTGTGTCTACTAATTTTTGGAATTCAATTAATTATGTTCGTCATTTTTACCTACAAATGGTCATTTTTATTTCAAATTTGGACACAAACTTTTTTTCAGCTTGGCAACCGTGCTTCCAATATGACATTTCTAAAATGGCACTTCTGTCATTAGCAGCTGTTAATTTTCCTCATAATAAAAAAATACAAGTTTTGAAATCGAAAAAATTAAATTTATATCGGAAGAAGCTTACACAGCCTATAATTACGTTTACGAGTTCAGCCATAGGAATTCAATGCATGCTTTCACAATGGAGCTTCGACCTCACGTTTCGTTTGACAATCGTAACGGAAGCTCTAGTTCAATTATCTGAACATTTGGTTTGTCTGACAGCTCAATAGCTGTAAAAAAAATGTAAAGAAAGAAAACATTCGTTCTTTGGAGGGATGAAATAATAGAAATGTCATTCAAAGCAACCTCGAAGCAGGCCAACGGTAATGCAGACGAAACTGAAACTGAAGCGTGTTTGTGATTCAGCCATTAAAGACTTTATTTTCAATGTTACATAACCTTTAAAATTTGACGTTTATAGAGAACTTGTTTTTGATATGTCACTAAGTATAAAAACAACTACTCAGAAATTATAATTTGGAACCGCTCAGAATTTTTGTTGTAAAGGGTGGGTAGATTTTAAAGGCCGATGTTGAATGTGAGCCGCACCGAAACTTCAAGTTTTTTGTCTGCATTTCATTTGACATTTTGCAATTTCAGAATAATTTAATTTTAATTATGGAAAGGTACACAATCGAAAATGGATGTTCAAATCACCCATTCAGTCAATTTATTCGCATAAAAGTGCGTAAAGTCGCAAGTCGTCAGAATGGGGGCCAGAAATGGCAAAAGTCTCCTGTCAATATGTTAACATCTTTATAAACACGGGAGCACTGACCTTTTGTTTGGTAAAGTAAAAAATAAATAAATAAATAATTAAACCGACAAAATGAATGAATAATTGACTATTTTTATCTAAAAGCAAAAAATGTTTCAGTATATTGACCTCAGAATCTTAACAACTTTAAACGTGTTGTTATTAAGCTTTAATTAAGTTTTAATAAACGCTCTACTTTTTTCCTCTGCGTAAATTTATTAAGTCTAAAATGAATATTTTAGTTTTAATTTAATAAATAGGCCTAAAAGTGGTCTGCAAATATTATAAAGTTAACAGACTCATGTAAAGTATTTTAATGTTATATTAATTCAAGTTTAGGAATAAATTGAGTGACATTTAAGAGCTTTTACATAAAGGTTTTTAAAAAAATAATGTAATATATGTTAAAGTAACTTCTAATAATGATAAAAAACAGTAAAATCAATGTAATTGTTTAAGAATTCAAAGCATAAATTGTTCAGATTAAGAAAACCAAAAAACAATAAACAGAACAGGGATGTCGTTTTAATAAGTCAGAGAATTCTAATAAGGTCTTTTGTGCTTGTAGGAAGTATGCAAATATTTTACATAATTACAGTTATAGTCTCATTTAATTTTTAATCCCTAAAACTAATGTCATTGAGTTAATAAAAATGTTGTGTAAAAAGTTTTAAAAAGGCTTAAAGGAACTTCTTTAAGCCTTTATTTTCAAAGTTATATAACCTTTAAAATTTGACGTTTTGAGAAGACTTATTTTTAATATGTCAGTAATTATGGAAACAACTACTAAGAAATTAGAATTTGGAACCGTTCAGAATATTTGTTGAAAAGGGTGGGTAGATCAAAAGTTTTTCTGCAATTCATTTGATGTTTTTCAATTTCAGACTAATTCAATTTGAACCATGAAAAGATACACAATCGAGCAATGCGTTGAAGTTATTCAGGCTTATTATAAAAATGGGCTTTCAAATCTAAATGCGTATCGGAACTTCGTGATTTTTTCCGGTCAATTAAATCGTCCAAATGCACTTAAAATCGCAAAAATTTGAGCAAACCTGTGACGTAAAAGCACCAGTGCATGCTCGTTAGCTCGTACAGCAGAAAATATTGCTGATGTTCACGATAGTGTGGCTGAAGAGAATTCCAAATTCCAATTCATCTTTGATAGACATTATGCAGGAAGACTTCCATTTACACGATTACAAGATGCAATTGACAAAAGAACTAAAGGCTCATGTCAGTTTCAAGCGTCGGCAATTTGGGCAAGAAAAGGCGACAGTGGATTCTCAATTTTTACCTCAATGGATTCGTCAATAAGCAAAAAATGCTGCATTTGGGCGAATGACAATCCAAGAATGATTGTCGAAAAACTAATGCACCCACAAGAGTGACTGTTTGTTACGGTTTACGGGCTTTCAGTAACATGGGGACGTATTTTTTCCAAAATGCGGCCTGTTAAGCAGTTCCTGTCAATGATGTTCGCTATGGTGAGATGAAAATGAACTTTGTATGGCCCGAATTAGAAGATATGGATGTGGACGCTATGTAGTTTCAATAGAACGGTATTTTGACTTCTTTCGTTTGGGTTATTTGAAAATAAGGCATATGTCAATAAGCCAGCAACAATTTAAGAGCGAAAGGATGAGATAATTAAGCACGTTAACGGCATATAACCTCAACTATGTCTCAGCGTCATCGAACATTTTCGACCATCGGGTGGAGGTGTGCGTTTAAAGTCGCAGCTCACATTTGGCTAATATTTTTTTTTATATATAATTGAACCATACCAATTTTAACATAATAAAAAAAAGGTCAATATTTTTTTTAATAATTTGTGTTTTATTCAAAAGCAACATCGGCTCTTAAAATTTTACCACCCTTTGTTTATTACTTTTAAATTTTGCCCAAAGTTCCTTGGAATTGACGAAAAATAAAAAATGTTTTCTAACCCAAAATAGAAAAAATTTATGTACTTCATCTTCAAAGTGAAAAAAAGTATTTCCAAAAAGTGGTTTCATGTTGACATTTCAAATAACGATCATTTTTTAAAAATTGAAATCAAACAATGAATGTTTTATTGTAAAGAATAAAATGTAAAGGCCAGTTTCAGCACCATATTTTGTTTTATATGACAAATTCGTTTTAGCCTGGTTTGTGACAACTTCATGAATTCCATCTTTAGGCCTTTAACTGAGAAGTTTTTAAGGTTTTAAATACACAAGTTCTCAACTGCTAATTTTAATCAGCTCTTAAATTTTACTAGTAAAATAAATTAATTTTCGCAACAGTTCGTAGAGAACTAGGGCTTAGTGACTTACAACTCTCCACCATCCCTGTATTTGAGTAATGCTGTCAGTAATAGCGTAGCGTTTACATGTCGGATGTCAAAAGATGACAGCTTCAAAAGTGACATCTCCCAAACTGTGATAGATAAGCAAATATTTACTTACAGAGGCCATTTTATTTAATAAACACCAAAATTGTTAAAATTGTTCCATATTTGAATCATAACGGGAATTCCAGTTAACTACAAAAGTAGTATACTCACAGTTCGACTACACTGTTAAATAAACTCTGTTTGATTTTTCTGTGAAATACTTAACTATTTACTTAATTCAAATTAACTCTTTTCTAGAGTGTTATGCGGTTATTTTAATGAAGATAAAATGTCGTTAGAAGATTCTTTTATACTTAAATGATTGGGGTTGAGGTAAATGCATTACATGATTAGTTTAGATTGATAGTGGTAAATAAGGTTTTTTTTCAAGAGCTTGAAGTATTTATTTCTTCAACATTACCAACTTGTGTAAATTATTTAAACAAATAATTAAATATCTCCTAAAGCTGCAAACACAACATTTTAATACAAAAGGTAACCAAGTATTTTTTCGTTTCCTTAAATGAATTTCAATATGACAAGGTCAAACCGGTAAGTCTTAAAGACATGCATACCTAACTCCCATTATGGCTTTTTTAATCCAAAGCGAACTGAAATTCTCAAACCACACGCAGAAAAAAGAACAAAATTTCAAATATTTCTTGGTTTAAATTAAATTTTCCAAAGATATGCTTTCTCTTGAAAATTAATTTATTGAGATAAAACATCGAATAAGTTACGATGTGTCATATGGTTCTTCATATGAACGTTCATAAAAAAGGTCAACTTAATTTCCATATTTAATCCTCAAAATGTTTATTTTAACCTTTGTCATAAATTATGGGTGTTCATTCAGAAGATGTGAGGTGTGTCGAGTCGGTATTATATAAAAAGTGAGGGTTTCTATATCTTCTATATCATATTATGAAGTCAGAAAAACCGGTTAAATAACAAAAACGGTTTTATTTCAAAATGACACTACAAATATTTTAATTTATGGGAAAATATAAAAGAAAAATTCGTAAAATACCTTCAGTGAAAAAATATAAGTTCGAACTTTATGACGTTAGTAAAAATTTGAATAGTTTTGGAATTTTCCTTGTATATTAATAAGGTTAAAATTTTTTAGGTTCGTGATGGAAACTAATAGAAATTTTTGTAGATTTTATGTGTGGTTTCCCAGTTGCATATTATTTGATATTTAGACCATTTAAACAGACCACGTTGTGGATGCATCTTGATTGCAAGAAATATTTATTTTTGTGAATTTGGAATTTTGTTTTTTTTTTTATTAAAATGCTAATTAAATTTAAATAAAAAAGTGAGTATACGCCCTGTGTGCATTTCACACTGTGGCGCTCTTCTTCTTTTCCCTGCCTTTTTCTCTCTCTCTCTCTTTTATTAATTATTTTGAGTTCATTTGTAATGGACTTTGACATTAGATTTGAAAAACAATGTCATTTGAATGGTCGTTTCGGGAATATTTGTAGCATGCAATTCTTTTCAGGTAATTTTTAACAACTTTTTTTCTCATTTCAGGCGCTATCTCGGCTATAGGTAGACTATCTGAGGTTCTAGGATTATATGCCTAGACGTAGGCTTTTGCGTTATAAGACATACAAATATCTAACTTTGTCAAACCGCATTATATTTTTGGCCAATTGGCGTCATCAAAAAGAGTCATTAAGCTTCCAGGAACCTTCTCAAGCAATAAAGCCTTAATTGATCATGTTGTAAAATTTGTGTCATTTTGTTGGAATTATATGACGTCCAAGTCATGATCTTCAATCTCTCAAATTGTTGAGAATGCCAGGAAATCGATAAATTCGAATTATCAGTACCTGTTAATTTTGACGACCATAATAATGCCCGAGTTTGACAGGTGTCAAATACAAACAAACTTCAAACGAAAAATTGGCTGACCATATATAGGGAAGCTTTCCATGGATAAATTCAGATTTCCTTCGAAAATAGTGTCTGTTTTTTTTTGTCCTTGTATTTGTGGAACTTCGTATACGTGCTATGGAGCTGTCAAATTCCCACCTAAAAATTTTTTAAAATTATTTTAGTATTGGTGCAAAAAGGGGTAAGTTTGCCGAAAAATCCAGATATGAAGATTTGATCTTAAATCAAAAATGAATCGATTTATTTTGCTAAACAGAGGGTTAATTTGTGGTTTAACGGATCAAGTCAAGAATAAATTGATTTGTTTTGACCATAAAAAAACACATAAGTATGTGGACTAAGGGAAGGAAATATATATTAATTCGTGGAGCCACTTTCCAGAAGAACTAAGAAATGCAATTGAATATAACTATTAAGATATACCTTTAATAACCATAAGCTTTCCAATAGAACATACAAATGGTTATCTGTAACGACATTTATGAACCACTTTACTTCAGCAAAAGTTCTTAGATCAGGTAATAATTTATAAAATATGAAAAATGCCTTAAAACTTTAGTAATTTCAAGTAATGATGCTTGATTTTTTGTGTTGCTATTTTCCTTTTGGCAACACTTGTTTTGACAGCTATAGTAGTTTAAGTCTTTTGTGTTACTGTCAAACAAATTTAGTTTGGTCTATATTTTAAGTATGAATTGTCTAGTATTTTAGTATAAAAATGCAAGCTCTGTTAAGAAATTTCATTACGCCATTCTTATGTCAGTTTTATCGAACTGCTAAGCCCCGGTGCACACACGTGTTATTTTGGCGTGCTTTTACGATACGGTGCCGCAATAGTTTAGAGTACACATGTTTCGCTCATAAATCAATCCGGAGTTTGCATGGCTTTGTCGCAACGGTATTGCAGAAACTTGTGAGTGTTTTTTCCGCAAGAATTCCGCGCGACCAAGTGTCAAAATGACGTTTGTGTGCGACGGGACTAAGGCTATTTCGCACCAAATTAAATTGGGCGTTTTTATTTTAGTCAAAATGTCAAAAAAATAATTGTGTTTCTTTTTGAGCTCTGATCGTTCAGAGCTTCAAATTCGTGTTTCTTTTTTAGTTCTGTACATGTTCAGAGCGCATTCTGTGAGCTCAGAATAAAATAACAGAGTAAACAGAGTAAAATGCTGAGCACAAACAATTTGATAAATGAAAGCCGGGAAATTGAAAGTCTTGTCGGAGAATCTCCACTTCTTCGGCATACTTCTCATTTTTTATAATTCGCCTTTAATTGATTTCCACAGTATTTCCTTCATCTTCTTCATCTCATCACAAACTAAATGCTTCCCTTAAAATAATTGCTTTATCCATTTTTCTTAATTTAGTTTTACTTTTCTTGATTAACAAATATTTACGTTTGACAATCTGACATTTGACATTTCAAATGACATTTCAATGAAAGTTTAGTACTCAAGTTGTTTCATAATTAAATCAGAGAGCTCTGAACATACTTTACTCAGAACTCTACTCTACTCTACTCGGTTCGCTCAGACTCTGCTCAGAGCTCAACTCTGAACTAAAAAAGAAAAACGTCAATTATCAGACATTCAACCACCAACACGCTTACGTAGATTGCGACCTGTGAAAAATGGCACAGCTGTATCGACCAGTGTGAGTGATGACTGTGAATTATCGATTCAGCACCGTTTGGAGCATCGGGCCTCTATTATCTCACTACGTGGAATATTTTAACAGAGAACTTAGATTTAGATGTGAAGCCTTTCAAAATACAGCTGATGCAACAATTACAGCCGAAAGACCTCCCACCACAAAGCTGAATTTTTGGTGAAGAAAAAGTTGGCGAAATATCCACAAGCTCATTTCTGGTTGAATGGATACGACAAAAAGCAAAATTGGCGTATTCAGAGTGAAGAATAATCTAGAGGTATGGCAAGAGCTATACCAATGCATCCTGAGAAAGTCACTGTTTGGAGCGGATACGAGGGAAGTCCCAGAAGTATCCGACCTAACAAGGAAAACACAACAAATTTAGCGATGGATACACTTTTCCCGACGATATTCAAAAGCTTCGATACCATGTTTATAATGAGAAACGTCAAGCTTCTTAAAGTAGACATCAACAGTAGATTCCATCTCTTCATTGTTGGCAAATCTTTTACCACCAAGCCATTTTTTTTAATTTGGAAACAGAAATAATCAGAAGGGGCTGAATCTGATGAATAGGGTGCGTGGTGAAGCAATTTGAACCTTAAATCATGGATTTTATACATCAAAGATGATAGGAATGGTAAGGGTTACCGCGCTATGATAAAACACTTTTTTTGTTCCAAATGAAAGGGCTTGACTTGCATGTCATACGTTTACAACAAGAAGTGGTCAATTGAGAGGCGAGTTCGGTAAACAGTTAATTTGGGCTTGGTTAATTGAATGTATAGATTGTGCGATTTATCACCTTCAGATTGTTTTTTGTAGTAAGACAATGCTGCTTTTATTCATGAGATAGCTTAACTACTGAAACCTAATTTACGACTTAAACTTAAATTTAACAGACTTAGGGCTGATGGAAATAATATTGACCAATTAATAATTCCAACTATAAAACAAAATTGCTATTACCTTCTATGATAGATGAGTGTTTAGGGGCTTATTAAAGCTTATCTTTGAGAGTAAAGGGAAAACCATTTAAAAAAAACGAAGGCAAAAACGCATAAATCTCCTTTGAATTGCTTTAGGTCATGTTATATAAATAGAGTAATAAGGTGACAACACTATACACAACTATATTCAAGTAAAGGTCTTAGAAATGAAACAAAGAGAAGATTAAGAACATAACGTTAACTTTCTTAACTATGTAGTTTAAATGCTTATTAAAAGTTAACTTGGGATCAAGAATAACCCCTTATACAGAAACCATAGACTTTACCTTAATGACACTATCAAAAGTATAATTAATATCTAAGGGAACTTTTTTGCTTGTAAAACTCATGGTTTTACCTTTGCCAACATTTAAAACAAGATGATATTTATTGCAACGTTCCTCGTAAAATTAACAAGTCTTATTCCAAAAGTAAAGCTTAATGTCTTCATAAATAAAGACGGAAGAAGTTATGATGAAAACAAAGTCAATTTTAAATTTTAAAAAAAATGGACCTAAATGGCTTCCCTGAGGGACACCAGAATTAACAACAAATTGATCCGAATATTCATTACAAAATGCAAAACCATAAATTGTATTTATTAAGTACAATGAGACCCAATTGTTTTTTTTATTATGTATTTATTCGTCTTAAAAGTTACACACTCTATTAAGACTTATAATTATACATAACAAAT
Organism: Eupeodes corollae; assembly: GCF_945859685.1. Taxonomy (NCBI): domain Eukaryota; kingdom Metazoa; phylum Arthropoda; class Insecta; order Diptera; family Syrphidae; genus Eupeodes; species Eupeodes corollae. The sequence goes on along the minus strand of NC_079149.1, from coordinate 24,593,380 downwards.
TTAATAATTTACGTTTCAAAACATTTCTATTAATATTGAAATCAATTGCAAAATCATATTCATTAAAATCCATACAAGCTCTTGTGATAGGATTATACTTAGCATAGCTAGTTCTGTGGTAAGGAACATTTAAAAAAGTTTTTAGAAGGCGCATAAATAAAAAAATTTAGATAACAAAACTGGACAGTCAATATTAAAATTCAAGACATCAAAAGCAAAAAGTATTGAGTTTAATTTTCCTATCTGAGCAAAATTTTAAGTCGATTAAAATACACCTCGTCTCAAAATATGGAACTTTTGAATAACCAAATATTTTTCTTAAGGGAACTTTTTAAATTTTTTCTATACGACAAATGCTAGAAGCGATAAAGGGGCTGCATATAACATATCGGATGAGACCAAAATAAAGATCTTTTAATGTATAGGGATCTTCGCTTTTGAGTTTTGAAAAACAAACTCTAGCATAGAGTTTGCTTTTGAGATCGCATGGTCTATGTGATTTGAGAAATACATTTTAAAATCGAAGATTAAGCCTAGATCCTTATGACTATCAAGTCTCTGTAAAATGTCGTTTTCAAGTTTATAATTATAATATAAAGGACTGTAATTTCAAGAAAATGTCACAACGCTACATTTCTTATTGTTAAAATACAGCCCATTGATCTTACACCATTTAATGAAATTATTGATATTTATTTAAACTTTTTTTGCATCGTTAAGTGAATTTATGGAACTAAGTATTTTCAAATCTTTAGTAAATAGAAGACATTTAGAAAAAATAAAGTGTAATGGTAAGGCGTTAATAAAAATGATGAAAAAAAGTGGTCCAAGGTGACTACCTTGAGAAACACCCGAAAAATTTATAATTTCAATTTTTACCACCTGTTTACTACCAATTAAATAGCTCTTTATCCACATTACGAGCTGAGAGTGAAATCCATATATCTCTTGTTTTTTTAAGAGGAAACTATGTTAAACGCGATCTAAAACCTTTGAAAAATCAGTGTAAATAGTGTCAACTTGAGAACTCATTTCCATCTATGATATACAACAATTTGAAAATATGTATTGACAAATTTGTAGTAGTGGATCTACCTTTTAAGAAACCATGTTGGTTAACTGAAATTTTATTGTGAATAAGATTATATATTTTGTGTTTTACTACAGCTTCGAAAACCTTAGGAATTAACTGCAGTTTTGCAATTGGTCTGTAATTTTCAATCGAACTTTTTGTACCTGATTTATGAAGGGGAGTTATTACAGAGTAATTCCATTCGTCTAAGAACTTACCATTACTTAAAGAAAGGTTAAATATTATAGAGAGTGGTAAATATAAGCAAGTATATAAGCACAAGTATTAAAAAGAATTGGTGGAATATTGTCTGGTGAAATAGAAAAACTATTTTCAAGAGATAAAAGTACTTGTAAGACATTTTCAACAGATAACTGCAAATTACCAAGATCAACCATAGGATCTGAATATATTGTGTTAGCATAGTCTAATTTGAGATTAATAAAATAAGATTGAAAAAACGATGCAGAGTTATTGCAAATTATATTAATACCATCGGACAACGCGTTATTATAAGTCATGCTAGATGGAATCCCAGTTGAGTTTCTGTTCGTGTTAATAAATGACCAAAAACTCTTAGGGTTATTCTTAATATTCGATTCAAGAGACGAGATGTATTGCTTGTATACAATTTTTTCAAAAACTCATAATCCCTACTTATTTGTTTGAACCGTTCATTTAAATGAATTGAATATTTTTTAATTTTAATACCTTTATTCATGATATTTTTCAGTCTTGATATACATCTGTGGAACCAAATAGGTAAATTTGAACTTTAAATTAAAGCTTTTTTAGGAACGTAAGAAGAAACAGCTGAATCTAAAATGTTCCGAAACAGAGTAAAAGCTTGTTTAGTATCTTTACTACTTAAGATATGTTGCCAATCTACTGTGTTTAAATAAGTTTTTATGAAATCATAATCAGCTTTTTTTAAATCATACAATTGTGAATTATTTTTCGATTTAGATTCATTCAAAATAAAAAAATTAAAACCTATTTCAACTGCATTGTAATGAATGCTATTTTCTAACATTTTATAAGATGGTTCATTACATTGAGTTTCAAGGCAATTATCAATAAAAATTATACGACCAATAAAATTAGAAATATTGTTGATTTGATAAATATTTAGACTGATTAACTATCAATAACATTATATTCATAGATATTCTTTGACAACATTGTAAGGTAACAAGTAACATTTGCTTTTCATCGTCTGAGAATTTTTAATTAATATTAGACATTGATTTATTAACTGTAATGTATTGTGAAACAACTTGTCAAAGGCTTTATTAAAATCAGTAAACACAAAATCGACTTGCCCACATTTTTCAAAAACATCTAAAGAAAGGGACGTAAGGTTGAATAAGTTAGTAACTGCATATCTCTTTTTTTAAGAAACAATCCTGATTATCACACATAATTGCAGTACAATGGCTTTTCTATTGTTGTACTTTACATACAATAAACCTGGACAGAACAGTTTCGTTATCCAGATAATTTAGCTAATGGTCTGTAGTTTATTACATCATTTTTAGGACCTTTCTGGTGCACAGATATACATATAATAATTGCACTTTTCCAGATATTAGGGAAAGCAAACTATGGAAGGACTAATTTATCAAAGAGAATAAATAAATGATCAATACGCTTTTTTAAGATGTAGAATGGTATACCATCAGGGTCGGGACTAAAACACTCATCCAATTTCATGACAATGTATGCAACAGTATCTTCGTTTATTTCAAAGTTAATTGAATTAAAGTGAGGAAAATGTTCTTCATGAGAAAAAGAAGAAGAACTGCTGTTATGGTATTATTTAAGAAAACTTCTTTAAAGAAGTTTGCAAACGTGTTTGTTATAATCTAAGACTCATAACAAGTTGTCGGTGAATTTAATATAATATATAATATATAAAATTCTCCTGTCACAGTGTTAGTTGCCATACTCCTCCGAAACGGCTTAACCAATTTTAATGAAATTTTGCATACACATTCGGAAGGCTTTTATCTATTTTGTATATTCCTAAAGGCTTTTGGTTAATAGCATCAACATCATACACAATGCAACGATCTTACGATTGTATGAATGAAGAATTGATTTATTTTGGGGATCTTTGCGTTATCATTGCCATCTTACCACTCAGTCGTTTCGCCAAACCGAAATGCATCTGATTTGAATCTTGAACAACAATACAGTATTGTAGACTTGGCAGCGATTGTTGCTCGCAATCTCTCACTTATGAATGAAGACCAAAGAACCATTTTTGACCACATCATGCTCGCAGTTTTGGCAGGACAAAGTGGATTCTTTTTTTTGGATACAACAGGTGGAACTGGCAAAATATTCCTTATTTCACTAATTCTTGCTAAAAATGATCAAGTAATGGTATTGCATTGGCTGTTGCATCTTCTGGTATTACGAAAAATGTATTGGTTGCAGACAGACAGACAGACAGCTCATTCATTATTTTACCTGCCACAAGAAGGAGTAATTATTTTAGGAGCAAAAAATGTGGATGTCAACAAATTAAATCTCAAGATACAACATTTGTTAACAGGAGAATTGGTGTCATACGAATCTATTGATACTATTTTTGATGCTACCGAAGCTGTAAACTATCCAACTGAGTTTTTGAACTCATTGGATTTACTAGGCATAACTTACAACTGAAGGTTGGATCTCCGGTAATTTTGCTTCGTAATTTGAACCCACCAATCAGTAATTAAAAAATAATAAAAAATGTTATCGAAGCCATAATTCTAAATGGCAAATTCTGAGGTGAAAATATATCATTAACGCGAATCCAACATGTTTCCACTAATCACAATTATTATATCCACAGATGTGCCAACTCAGTTCAAACGCCTTTAATTTCGAATTAGATTGGCATTCGCAATGACTATCAATAAGTCTCAAGGCCAAACAATGTCTGTCTGTTTGGTGATTTGTTATTTTAATATTTTGTCACCGTTTACCTCTTCCATAAGCTCGATAATAGGTGTCATAACCGGACACTGTCTAATAGAAAAGCACGCCACGAGACTAGGCGTATTCTCAAATGACTTTTGCAGAAGCTGTATGGACGAGGAAGAGGAAGAAACGGTTATTCATCTTCTCTGCACATGCCCTGCTCTAGCTCGAAAACGCAAGAATTACCTAAGAGAATTCTTCCTTAACGATCTAAACGATCTAAATCATATCGGTATAATCAGCCTCTCACGTTTCGTAAGGGACTCAAGCTGGTTCCATTGAGCTTAGGAGGAAGCCTCAAGATGCATGTGGTATCACAATGGGACATTCAACGGGCCTAAGTGTGTCCGTTTCCATCTTGGACAGCCACTATAACCTAACCTAACCTAACCTAACCTTATTTCTCTAGAAATTATATACATTGAAAAACAACGTTTGTAGTGTCAGCTAGTTTTCATATAAAAAATTAGAAAACTCTGTATTGTATTTAAAATTTATTATAGTAAGTCTTCAGAACTTTCAAAAAAAAAAATATTGACCTTGACTTGCCTTCATACATTCCCTTGCATACAGTCTACTTATCTACCAATCGGAAGTTATTATATCATAATTTGGGGTTCTTGCTTAATTACAATTTGGTTGTTGAGTCTCTCTTGAAATATAAACAACAATAATAATTGTAGGTCAATTAAATTTAGGTATTAGAATTCATTATTCCATTTATATAAGGAAATGTTATATCCAAATAATTATATTTTTGCGTTAGTACAAAGTTAGCATGCGTTGATTTTTATTGAAGAAGATCGTCATTAAGATTTTAAAAAAGTACTTCTTGAATTACCTAAAATTAGAATTGCAAAATCTTAATGAAGTAAACAAAAAATTATGCGAACTTATCGTTTTATCGTTTCATTGAATTAATTTCAAAAACTTGCCTTAAAACATGTATAAAGCTATACGTGTCTTAAATATCTGTTAAGCAGGGAAATAGTTTGTAAGTAATCAATTAAATAAACTGATTTAAGACCATCTCCTTCACCAATTAATTACAACAGTATATATATGTATATTTCTTAAGACAAATTAGAGGTTTATTGACCTTAAAGAATAATAACTAACCTACAGTCACTTCTTAAAATCTTTTTAAAAGAATTCCAGCTATAGAAATGAGCTTGCCTGGTATACCCTTAATTGTATAACTTAATTTTGTATATATTTCATCTAATTAAAAAATATATGCATTCTTAATAAATCTTTTTTTTCTATTTAAAGACATATTGTACCTTTCTCTCTTTTTCCTTTTTCTACTTTTGTTCTATTTTCAAATTTATGGATGAAAAAAATGTAAAAAATATAAAATAGAACCTGCTCAAGTCGTCTTTTTACTTGAAAGATGCTCGAATTTCAATCTTTTTGGTGCTAACTGGTCTTAATTGTTTAACTATGATATTTTAATGAGCTTAAAGTTATAAAAATAAATACAAAATATAGGAGAAAAGATTTTTACATGAGAGATTTTGAATTTTGTGTTATTTTAATTTCCAAATATCCATAAAATCGTAATTAACATTTCTTAGCTACGAAAAGATATTTTCTATGCACAGTAAAATGGAAAATAAGAAAATAACTTCTATTTGAAAATGTTAATAAATATGTAAAGCTATCAGCTGTTCTTGTTGTGTTAAAGCACCAGACACTAAATGTATAACTTTTACTAAGAATAAAGCGAAAGCAAGAGCTTAATCAGATTATAAACATATTTTTTCATATTTTAATTAAAAACATTGATTTCATTATCATAAATACAAATTTTATTCTGAAAAGTCTTCATTGCTCCTAAGATAAAAGTATAAAATAATTGGGTAAGAATAGAATCATATCCTAATGAATTAACCAAGAACATACATAAATAAGTAGTACCCGTGGCATGATGGTTAGTGCGTTGGACTGTCATGCAAAGGGTCTTGGGTTCAATCCCTGCCTGTGCCACCTTAATTTAAAAAAAAAAAAAATTTTCGCGGGTACTGCCTCTTGCGAGGAATTGACAAATCCTTCAAGAGTAATTCTTGTCATGAAAAAGTGCTTTCTCAAACTAGCCGTTCGGATTCGGCATAAAATTGTAGGTCCCCTCCATTCCTGACAACATTACTCGCACACAGGAATGGTTGAGAGTTGTAAGTCACTAGGCCCTGGTTCACAACGGACTGTTGCGCCACCCCATTTTTGATTTTGATACATAAATAATTGTCAAACCAAATTATTGACTTCAGATTTCAATGTCACAGATCCCACACATTTTGCCCTTTTTTGTTTTAAACTTATTACACACATAATATTTGTATGTGCGTAGGAGGATAGAATCATATTGATTCTGCTCTCATTCGGTTTAGAAATATCTTAACACACACAACTTATACCTTTCTTTCAAAAAGAATCTTGATCATATTATTCTCTTTAACCTAAGCCACGAACAACTTAAGGCAGATGTCACTTCTAAAGGTGTAATTCTTAGATATTTCTCATTTGAAAAAATTACTATAAAAATTTAACAATAAATAAAAATGTAACTATAAAGGCTATAACAATGCATTGAAATTGTTGAAATAATGCGTTTACTCAAAAAAATGGTCACAACTGAGAACCGAAATGTTTAGGCTTATTTTACACTATACGGTTTTAACCGTACGGCAAAAAACCGGACGGTGACATTTTGTTATATGCACGAAGAAGATCATATACGCTTTCATATTATACGGTTGCTGCAAAATGCCGGCGCGGCGCCAAGACGTGTAGCAACCGTCTGCTGACACTACAGTATACGGCAGCCGGACGGCGCGATAAGTTTAGTGGCGAAATGCATGTTTTCACATCATACGATTTTATTCGTGCGGCAGAGTTCGAACTAAACCTGTAAAAAAGTATACTAAACACAGGAACCCTGCATATTTCGTGTTTTACCGTACGATCAAAACCGTATTATGTGTAATTAGCCATTGATCGGTTTATGCCGTACGGCCAAAACTGTATAGTGTGAAAAAAAGCCTATGAATTCTTTAATTTAACATTGGTGCCAAATTTTAAAGACAGTTCATGGAATTCCAAACTTTATACTCGACTATTCCATTCACGGCTCTTATTAGATTGTACAGATTTCATACTGATAAAGTAAATTGCTAAAAGTTAAAATTGTCATTCCGTGATTTTAACTTTTGCAAATTATTAGGAATAGTAATTTGTGAAAATCGTTTAGATAGTGTGATTTCCAACAAGATATAAAACGATATAAAAGGCTCATGACAGTGACAGTTGTCAAAAAGATTGGCTGCGTTCAATCTCAGGCAGATAGGGTATCCGGATACCTTTTTGTTTGGTGTTTTACGTGTAAAATAATAGCTAATCAAAAACAGCTGAGATGTCTAATCTAAATCCAAAGGTATCCAAGAATTTCTGGAGTATGTATGTATCTGACAGAACAGCTGATTCAACACATGGTTGAATTTCAAGAAACTTGAACATTGATTTCAGCCTTTTGCATTTATTGGTTAGTAAAAAGATACAAAATGTTAGTTCAAGATGTATTTGAGGATGTTCTGTAGATAATAGACGATAAAGAAGCTGCTTGCCTCTGAATTTCAGAAGGTTATATCTTATTTATTTAATTGTTAAGCACCTATCAATTCATCATCATCCGACGAATCAGTTGAATTATTCATTAAATGTTTTATCTTACAACAGTTTTTGTGAACAGCTGAAAGTTGTTTTTGTTTTTTGACAGCTATCTTAATACAGCTATCCAACTCGTTCAACAAGGTATCTAAAAATCCACCTATCCAAGACACCCTATCCAAAACGAGATTGAACACAGCCATTAACTCTAAATAGAGTATTGCCAGATTGAATCTTTAAGGGGGATTTTTTGTATTGTCTTAAAAAATATCTATGTTCTAAATGGTAAAAGCTTAAGGCTTTTGTTATAATTTTGTATAAAGCTTATTTTTAACTTGCAATAATTGTTTTATAAAAAATTGAGAACATATGAAAATACAATATTCAATAATTTTGCCTTTATATACATACAATTATTTAAAGAGAAAAATTAAGTTTTGATAAGTGGAGTATTTAATACATTTATTAATGTTTTTTTTGACTTAAGTGTTCTTACTAAAATAACTTTTACAGTTTTTCATTTATTATGATGTTCTAAGGTCGGTTTAACCTTCTTTTTTTTTATTTATCAAATATGGTAAAAAATCTTGAATCAATATAAGAAATGTAAATACAGAAGAAGCTTTGTGGTAAAATATCTTAAGTTGACATAATGGATATCACTTTGTTGATTAGTATGGAACATTAAAACACAAAAGATATTTCCCAAAATCATTTGTGCCTTTTATCTGATATATAAAATAAACTGTTACATAAGACTAATTATTCTCTACTTAAGGTGTTTTACCTTTGGCAAAACCCTACGAATTAAACTTTATTTATTTAACAAAAGGTCTTAGCTTTCGGATTTATCAACGAGGGTAAAATAGAGAAATAGTTTGTAGACAGAATATATATAAAAAAGAGGCTGGGATGCGACCCACACTGATAACTTCCCATCCCGTCTGTCGATTTGTCTTGCTTAAAAGTTTGTCTATATGTATTTTTACCAAATTAGCGCACTACTTTTTGTAGATTTTATTTTGTATGAAAAATACGGACTGTTGGATTTTTATATAAAAATTACTGAATATTGAAAACAATATTTTCTCTGAAATAAAATAAGTTTGAAGCCAATATTTTTAATTTTTGAAAAGCTATTTGAGCCGAAAGTAAATTTTTACCAAGTTTTAGTAGGTATTGTTTTTTTAGAGTTTTATTTTTTGTAAAAAAACCGTCAATTCGATTTTTTTTAAAAATTTTACCAAATGTTGAAAACAATATTTCTTATAAGATAAAATTAGTTTGAAGCCAATATTTAAAAGTTTTGAAGAGATATTTGAGTCGAAAAACAATTTTTACCAACTTTTATACTTTTTTTTCAGGTTTTTATTTTTTGTAAAAAAACTGTCAATTTGATTTTTCTCAAAATTTGTCCTAATATTGAAAACAATATTTCTTAAAAGAAAAAATTAGTTAGAACCTATTATCTCAAAGTTTTTAAAAGATATTTGAGTCGAAAATCATTTTTTACAAACTTTTGTTAATTTTTTTTTCGGTTTTTAATTTTGTGTACAAAAACTGTCAATTCGATTTTTTTCAAACTTAAACTGAATGTTGACAACAAAATGTTTTGAAAGATAAAAGTAAATCAAAGCCAATATCTCAAAGTTTTGAAAAGATATTTGAGTCGAAATTCAATTTTTACCAACTTTTATACATTTTTTTTTAGGTTTTTATTTTTTGTAAAAAAAACTGTCAATTCGATTTTTTTTAAAATTTCACCAAATGTTGAAAACAATATTTCTTATAAGATAAAATTAGTTTGAAGCCAATATTTAAAAGTTTTGAAGAGATATTTGAGTCGAAAAACAATTTTTACCAACTTTTATACTTTTTTTTCAGGTTTTTATTTTTTGTAAAAAAACTGTCAATTTGATTTTTCTCAAAATTTGTCCTAATGTTGAAAACAATATTTCTTGAAAGAAAAAATTAGTTAGAACCTATTATCTAAGTTTTTAAAAGATATTTGAGTCGAAAATCATTTTTTACGAACTTTTGTTAATTTTTTTTTCGGTTTTTAATTTTTTGTACAAAAACTGTCAAATCGATTTTTTTCAAACTTTAACTGAATGTTGACAACAAAATGTTTTGAAAGATAAAAGTAAATCAAAGCCAATATCTCAAAGTTTTGAAAAGATATTTGAGTCGAAATTCAATTTTTACCAACTTTTATACATTTTTTTTAGGTTTTTATTTTTTGTAAAAAAAACTGTCAATTCGATTTTTCTCAAAATTTTATCAGATGTCAAAAACATTATTCTTCGTTGCACAAAATTGTTTTAGAGATGAAATCATATTTCAGTCGTAAAATTTTGGAGGTGACAAATTTTTTTTTTTCAGTTTTATTGATTTATAAAAAAAACCGTTATGTTTATTTTTTTCAAAAAATATACCTGTTTGGTATCACGTTACAATATATTATATAAAATTTAATTCAAGTCTCTAGCGTTTTTGGTTCGTAAGATATTTAAGGTTAACCAAAATTTTCACCTTTTTTTCTAACTGCTATGGTAAAAAAACCACCCACGCAATTTTCTTAAGAGTCCTTTCTGCATCTTTCTGCCTTATTATCTGTATAACAAAATTTATTTGAAGTCGATACCTCTTCTGGTTCTTGAGCTATGGACGACAAAAAAAAAACGTCGCGAACGTACGGACGTACGGACGTACAAACGTACAAACGTACACACGCACGCAGACATCTTTCTAAAAATGTCAAAATTTTCAATTTGTCAAATCGGACCCATTACAATAACTTCCTATGGGAAGTTAAAAAAAGTATAATAAACTGAAATCACATAAGTCGACTTAAGAGCCTTTGCATTTTTTGCACAGATTTATAAATATGCCTCTAGTTCCCACAAAGTGTTTCTTTTTTGGTTCAACATTATGTCATGCACTTAATTTTAAAATGATAACTTTTCGTATTAGCATCAAATTTTGTTAATTACAGTTTCATTCAACTTAGAAATATTCAAGATCAATTTTTTTAAAACTTTATAGTTTCAACACAAACCACTCACGCCTTTCTTTGTATAAATTGTATGTTCATGTACGCTTTTTGAGCTCTATACAATTCTGAACAGCTGTCATTTTTTAAGCCTGTCATATTTTGACATTTGATAACTTAAAAACCATTGCAAAATATTGAATGATTGAAGCTCGTATCAATTCTTTATATAACTGAATCGAGTTGAAATGAGCTTGATTTGACTCGAATCCGGTCGGGAATTGGAGTTTATTCAAAATTTGTGAAGAAAATGGTCAGATATAATGCATTATGGTCGGTTTATTTGCATGTTTGTGTAAAAGAAATATAGTTTTATTTAAATCAAATTAAAAATTGCACATGGAGTAGGTAGTGTATAAGAAACATCGAAACACCTTTTGCATTTTAGAAAGTGCAGTCCAACTTAATCATTTTTAAATATTCTTGTGCTGTGAACACACCAAAATGCTTTATTTAATCTAAACTGAGGTAAACCTTTAGTGGAAACATACCAAACTTTATTATCTTTTCTATTCTAGCAAAATAAGCCCGGTTAGCCCATTTTCATTAACAAAACTAAATAATATCAATAGTAACAGATTGATATTTTTCCCCAATGGAAAACACATGATTCCAAATGCACAACTACCTAACGAACACAACCATCGAGATACGAATGCAATATCAGTCGTACCAACATTTGAGAACGAAATCACATAAGATCCATTCGAGACTCATATAAATGTTAAAAACCCATCTGTAGTAAGATTCTACTTTAACTTTTATCGGTAGTTTTCATACTATGGATATTATTTTTGTTATTCGTGTAAAATCCTAAATATTACGTGCATTTTGTTCGCATTTCATATAGATTTTTGTATTTAAAAATTGGTACAACTGAAAGAAGATCTGTCAAAATAATAATAAAAAGCTTCAAAAAGGGGGTTTGTTCGTAGACTCCTACATTAACATGTTGTGTTGAAGCGAGCTTGAAGCTCGCCTCAATTCTTTATATACCTGAATCGAGTTGAGATTTATTGATTCTAAACTGAGATAAACCTTTTTTGGAAACATAACAAAACATAAATCTCTTTTCTATTGTTTTTTCTTGCAAAATAAGCCCAGTTAGTCCATTTTCACTAACAAAACTAAATAATATCAACACTAATAGATTCGTTTTTTCCGCAATGGAAAACACACATGATTCCAAATGCAGAACTACTCAACGAACACAGCCATCGAGATACAAATACAGTATCAATCGTACCAACATTTGAGAACGAAATGAAAATGTTAAAAACCTATCCATAGTGAGATTCTACTCTAACTTTTATCGGTGTTATTATCACTATGGATATTGTTTTTGTTATTCGTGTAAAATCCTACTTTACTGTTGATAGATGTTGCAACAAAACACGGGTATTAATAACGTCTGTAAATATAAAGGGTGATTTTTTTTAGGTTAGGATTTTCATGCATTAGTATTTGACAGATCACGCGGGATTTCAGACATGGTGGCAAAGAGAAAGATGCTCAGTATGCTTTGACATTTCATCATGAATAGACTTACTAACGAGCAACGCTTGCAAATCATTGAATTTTATTACCAAAATCAGTGTTCGGTTCGAAATGTGTTTCGCGCTTTACGTCCGATTTATGGTCTACATAATCGACCAAGTGAGCAAACAATTAATGCGATTGTGACCAAGTTTCGCACTCAGTTTACTTTATTGGACATTAAACCAACCACACGAATGCGTACAGTGCGTACAGAAGAGAATATTGCGTCTGTTTCTGAGAGTGTTGCTGAAGACCGTGAAATGTCGATTCGTCGCCGTTCGCAGCAATTGGGTTTGTGTTATTCTACCACATGGAAGATTTTACTCAAAGATCTTGGTGTAAAACCGTATAAAATACAGCTCGTGCAAGAACTGAAGCCGAACGATCTGCCACAACGTCCAATTTTCAGTGAATGGGCCCTAGAAAAGTTGGCAGAAAATCCGCTTTTTTATCGACAAATTTTGTTCAGCGATGAGGCTCATTTCTGGTTGAATGGCTACGTAAATAAGCAAAATTGCCGCATTTGGAGTGAAGAGCAACCAGAAGCCGTTCAAGAACTGCCCATGCATCCCGAAAAATGCACTGTTTGGTGTGGTTTGTACGCTGGTGGAATCATTGGACCGTTTCAAAGATGCTGTTGGACGCAACGTTACGGTGAATGGCGATCGCTATCGTTCAATGCTAACAAACTTTTTGTTGCCAAAAATGGAAGAACTGAACTTGGTTGACATGTGGTTTCAACAAGATGGCGCTACATGCCACACAGCTCGCGATTCTATGGCCATTTTGAGGCAAAACTTCGGAGAACAATTCATCTCAAGGAATGGACCGGTAAGTTGGCCATACGATTTGACGCATTTAGACTATTTTTTGTGGGGCTACGTCAAGTCTAAAGTCTACACAAATAAGCCAGCAACTATTCCAGCTTTGGAAGACAACATTTCCGAAGAAATTCGGGCTATTCCGGCCGAAATGCTCGAAAAAGTTACCCAAAACTGGACTTTCCGAATGGACCACCTAAGACGCAGCCGCGGTCAACATTTAAATGAAATTATCTTTAAAAAGTAAATGTCATGGACCAATCTAACGTTTCAAATAAAGAATCGATGAGATTTTGCAAATTTTATGCGTTGAATAATTTGTTTTGGCTATCATTTATTTGAAAGTTTGTTAAGAGCACTACAAAGTTGGTTTTGAGAGGACTTTTTTATTAAGTGCTTAGCTTTAAATTCAGTTCTGTCAGAAAAGAGTTTTCTATATTATTTTCCTGGACGCATAGGAAAAGCCAAGTTTTAAAAGTTTATTTTGTTGGGGTTTTAACTACCTCCTTACTTTTTTTGAAATAAGAGCTACCAATTTTGTTTTTATTTAATAACAAAGTAAAATAAACATTGTTTCATTTTACAAAATCAAAAATAACTTAACTTAACTTAATTTTCCTTAACACACTACCATCGTAATTTCATAGCTAAAGTTTCCTCAATTTAAATTCATATTTTATTAAAAACCAAATATCTAGACTCTTGCCAATAAGCTTCCGAAACAATATGTTAATGCACGAATAAACTCTACTCGAAATTCCAACTTATAAAGGCAGTAATATTATTCTTAAAATACTCCATCATTCTAAATTCTTCACTGAAATAAACTCAACTCTTAAAAAATAATGTAACAACTTTAGTGCTTCCAAATGAAACACTATTTATAGGAAAACACATAAAACAGCACTCACCTGTTCCCATATGTATATGCAGATAAAAGCCACAGGTGAATATGTATTTTCAATTGGATGATTCTATGCTAGAGTTAAGTAGAGAATGATCTTCCTTTTATATCTGAGTATCTAATGGACATAGAATTATTTTAATCTTGCCACTAACCACTCTCAAGGAAGGAAGGAAGGAACGTTTTTTTTTTTAAATTCAACACTTTAATAAAAATCAAACACAAAAGAAAGAACTAAAACAACAACACCAAGTACAAAAAAAAAGAAAAACAATCTTAATCACTTCTCTCTTAGACTTAGATATTTTTTATTATTTTATAACTTCTTCCTTTTATAGACATTTCTTGTATCTTCTTAATTTTTCAAATACGTTATGTACACATGCTACACTCTCACGAACCACGGCACATACAAGAATAATAATAAAAATATATTAATCCAACTATTTTTATATTTAATTTTCTCTTTTTTCAGTTGTTTTAGATGGAAGTGTATGTTGGTTGATGGATAGATACGAGTAGATAAACTATAATGAAGGAAAAATAATAAAACCAAAAGCCAATGGCTATGACGAAGACGAAGACGACGACGATGACGATCAAATACGATCTTTGCCTTCCTCACTGATGATCTTCATCATTGAAAATCTTCCAGAAGCGAGTTTTCTTTGGCAGAGTTTTCACTTTTTCGATGCAAATTTTTTCAAAAAATTGTTGGAGAAACTATTGAACTCCGTATTCAGATACAAATTATTTAAATTTTTATATTTTATAAAATCATTCCAACCGAACTCAATAAAGGCTCTTTTGTTATTATTCCATAGAACCGACTAACGCGACGATCGCAAAGTTTAAACTGAACTGAGACTTGGTAGTTTTCATCTCTCCCAGTCGAACCCCGGCCTTAAAAATGAAAATCAACAAGAAAACAACTCAGAAAAGAAGTAGAAGAAGAAGAGGAAGAGAAAGAAGAAGTAGAAAAATAATTTTAAGATACACCAATCTTTTCATACGAGTACACATGAATTTTCTTACTCTGACTCTGTTCTCTGCTCAGGTGTATCTTGTACATAGGTAACCAATCTACCTGTTGTTTTGTTTTGTGTTGTGTTAAAGTTTGAACCTCAGCTCTTTTGATTTTTGAGTTTCTTTTTACCATTGCGTTCCATTATAAGTTCTTTGTGCATGTGAATCTTTTAATAGTTCGTTTGGTTTTAGTTTTAGTTTTGTTTTTAATTTTGGTTCGGTTTGCAGTTGCATGTAAGATGTAACTTTACTATAGTAACATTTTTGTTGATAGCTAAGGTATGTTGTGTTAAACTAGTAGCTTGTGACAAAAACAATAACAACAACATTTGACTACTTCAAAAGACTCCATTCTGCTGTTCAATGTGATCATCATTCCTTAGTCTGCACTGTTAGATACTCTTTAAACTTTGCTTGGAACATAGATAGATACGAGTGCGAGGTAGGTATAAGTTAACTTGTGGGAATGGAATCAGCTAAGTGTGACCATAGAGGACATGAGCATTCGTTTATGGTTGCTCGTCTTTCTATAGATGGATAAATGTTGTGAATTTGTTATTCGAGTCGAAATTGTTAGGGTGCATGCATGATGGATGTTGCATGGTGTGGTTGTTGGGATTGGGATTGTTGGGATTGAGGTATAGTGAGAGACTACCATGTTCAACCTCATCATTTAATTATGGGGTGTTGCTAAAAGATCTTACGTAAAATGTCATAGATATCTTTACATGCTTACGTACAGTGTACCCTATACCCTGCTCTATAAATATATTGTATAGGTAAAAATATATGAAGTTAAAATTTTATAATGTGTCTTGTAAGGATATGAGAACAAGTGTTGGGAATTTGAAGCATTTTAATTGCAAAAATTTGTTCTTATTATACATTTTGCAAAAAGTGATAGATTTTTTTTTATTACGTTTAACACGTCATACGATACTTAGGTGAAACAAAGATGTTCATAAGTGTATCAAATTGTTAATAGAAGTTTTTTTTATTTAAAAGATAATATGCTTGAAGAATCTTAGGGATATAAGCTGTAGTCACTCCTAAGCAGTTGTCCAATTTAGAATTCTATTAATTCCTGTCTTTTAATTTTGTAGTAGGTTCGCTAGGGCTTCGAAAATCATCTCCCAAAAGCTCATGGCTGAGAGAACCTTTCAGTACTCGCTTCTTGAATTTAGGTGAAAAAAGGTTCGCTTATCGACGGACACCTTTTTTTTTAAATAACCCCAAAAAAGAAGGGTGTCAAACTACATAATCTTGGGAGCACATTGACATCGACACATTGATATTACCGCACCATTAAATTAGTCGTACAGAACAGCCATGTGGCAAGCTGTATTGCAAATGGCACCGTCTTGTTAAAAACCACATATAGATAACATCCATATCTTCTAATTTGCACTTTTGGCCATAAAAAGTTAGTTTACACCTCACGATAGCGAACACCATTTACAGAGTAACTGCCTGATGACGCCAGTACAAAAAAACCGCCCAAATAGTCACTCTTTGTGCATGCATTGGTTTTTCGACAATAACTCTTTGATTATTATTTGACCAATTTCGGCAATTTTACTTATTGAAGAATCCACTGAGTTGAAAATATACCTCATCGCTGAAGATAATTTTCTTCGAAAATAGATCATACACTGTTGCCAATTCTTGCCACCATTCTGACCATTGACGACGCTTGAATTTGACAAGAGGTTCTAGTTCTTGAGTCAATTACTCCTTGTAAGACATAATGTTCATCAACAAACGAGGGTGGAGGTGCAACTTTTGGGCACGACGTGATGATAAGTTAAGGTGGACTGCTTTTCAACCACACTATTGTGAACAGCAGCAATATTTTCTGCTGTACAAGCTGAACGAGCACCACATCTTCTACAGACCCAATTTGCTCAAATTTTTACACGATTTTACGCACATTTGTATGATTGAATTGACCGAAAAAATCATGATTTGAACGTCCATTTTCATAACAAGCCTAATGGTTGAATCACAAACACGCTTCAGCTTCGGCTTCGTTTGCGTTACGGTGGGCCTACTTCGAAGTTGCTTTGAATGACATTTCTATTATTTCATCCCTCCAAAGAGCAAATATTTTGTTTGTTGGCATTTTTTTACAGCTGTTGAGCTGTCAAATAAAGCAAATGTTCAAATAATTGAACTAGAGCTTCAGTTTGGAGTAAAATTACGTTACATTACGTTCTTTTCCTTACGATTGTCAAACGAAACGTGAGGTTGAAGCTCCATTGTGATAGCATGCATTGAATTCCTATGGCTGAACTCGTAAACGTCAGGCGAAGCCGAAGCTGAAGCGTGTTTGTGTTTCAGCCATAATGACTTGAACGCATTGCCCGATTGTGTATCTCCCAATGGTTCAAATAGAGCTAGTCTGAAATTGAGAAATGTCAAAGAAAATGCAGAGAAAAACTTGACATTTAAGTGTAGTTCACATTCAACATTAGGACATACAATTTAATCACCCTTTATTATCAAACAAAAATAATTAGGTCATTATAATTAAAAGATAACAGGAGCTGTTACTTTGGCCGTGGACTATTAAAGCTAGAAAACGTTATCGCAAAAGCACATCCGTATGTGTAATAGATTCCCATTTCTGTAACCTCGATTTGCTTTGTAATATTTCTAAAAAAAATCCCGAAAGGACGACACAATCATCTTTAGATTGTCTAAAAGCCTTAAACTCTACTTCGCTAGTTTCATGTTTTAGCTTCACATTACATTTAAAAGAATTAAAGACTTGAACGTCTGTAATTAATCAACAACACTCGACCATTTAACTTTAATAATCTACATTTTTAAGGTTCTAAAAATGATTCTACAGAAAGAACATTATTTTATTTATTTATTGCAAATAATTATCTAATCGACCTGTTTTTGGGTTCCGTAATACACATCTTTTCCTCCTTAAACATTTTAATATAGAATTTTTGATTTTCAAAAACCACTTGAAAATAATTTCGATCCCATATCAATGAAGGTTCAAATTATATTCTTATATAAATGTAATAGATTTATATAAATTTAAAACTCATCAATAATGAGATGCAACAATATTTATTATAATTCTTTTTTAAAGCTTTCAAAATTGGTAATATACCATGGTCACGTTCAGAAAGGAAATAAAGTCAGAAAATTGGAAAGCATAAAAAACTTTCTATCTGGATAACTGTAGGTACTCACAATATGGCCACAAAAGACATAGCAATGCAAAAGACTATTTAGATTAAGTGTTTCCTATTTTTGTTGAAGTCACTTTGCACATAAAACAAAAACAATTGTGAATGCTGAAATCGATTTAAAAATAAAAACAATATTCCATCATCACTTCTGTGCCCAAAAGGTAAAGGATGTTAAGTCGACTTGAATGGTTCCAGCTTTTTATATTTTTTGTATATATTCTGTTCACAAACAATTCAATTCTTTTTTAACCTTCGTTGATAAAGCTTTTAAAACATGAAAGTTCTGACCCTTGGTAAAATAACTTAAGTATATTAATAGTGGTTTTTTTTAAAAGGTAAAACAACGTAAGTAGAACATGATTCGTCTTAAGTAGCAATTTATTTTATTTATTAGATATTAGGAAAAAATGGTTATGGTTAAATATATTATAAGTTGTTTTTAGTTTCGATATTAATCAAAAAAAAATAAAACCGCTCATGTCAACTTAAGATATTTTACAACAAAACTTTTTCTACATTTACTTTTCTTAAGTTTATTGATTCAAGATGTTTAACCATATTCGATAAATACAAAAAAGAATACAAATAAAAACACAATAACAGTTAAACCGACCTAAAAACATCTTAGTTAATGAAAAACTGAAGAAATTTTTTTTGATAAAAGCACTTAAGTCAAAAAAATCATTCACAAATGTATTAAATACTTCACTTACCAAAATTTAGATTGCAAGTTAAAAATCCACTTTATCTTTGAGCAAAAAAATTTATAATATTTGTTGCAAAAGGAATTGTGTACTACACGATGATCTCCAAACAGTTGTATCCTCTTAGAATTAGAATAAATGTCTCCTTTTTTATTATGCACGCCTGCCCGGAAAACCCCGAATTGTCTCAACATACTTATTAACTTCCCATAGGAAGTTATTGTAATGGGTCCGATTTGTCAAATTGAAAATTTTGACATTTCTCGACGTTTCAAGGTCCCTAGAGTCGAAATAAAAGATTTTTAGAAAGATGTCTGTGCGTGCGTGTGTACGTACGTCCGTACGTTCGCGACATTTTTTTCGTCGTCCATAGCTCAAGAACCAGAGGAGATATCGACTTCAAATACATTTTGTTATACAGATAATAAGGCAGAAAGATGCAGAAAGGGCTCTTAAGAAAATTGCGTGGGTGGTTTTTTTACCATAGCAATTTAAAAAAAGAGGCTGGGATGCGACCCACACTGATAACTTCCCATCCCGTCTGTCGATTTGTCTTGCTTAAAAGTTTTTCCATAAATGTACTCGTATGAATAGAATTCATTTTTTATGAAAAAACGGACTGTTGGATTTTTATATAAAAATTACTGAATATTGAAAACAATATTTTCTGTGAAATAAAATAAGTTTGAAGCCAATATTTTAAATTTTTAAAAAGATATTTGAGTCGAAAATCAATTTTTACCAACTTTTATTAATATTTTTGTTAGGTTTTTATTTTTGTAAAAAAAACTGTCAATTCAATTTTTCTCAAAATTTGTCATAATGTTGAAAACAATATTTCTTATAAGTAGAAATTATTCAGAAGCTATTATATAAAAATTTTGAGAAGATATTTGAGTCGAAAAACATTTTTTACCATTTTTCGTTAATTTTTGTTCGGTTTTCAATTTTTTGTAAAAAAACTGTCAATTCGATTTTTTTCAAAACGCTACTGAATGTTAACAACAATATTTTTTGAAAGATAAAAGTAAATTAAAGCCAATATCTCAAAGTTTTGAAAAGATATTTAAGTCGAAAATCAATTTTTACCAACTTTTGTTAAATTTTTTTTAGGTATTTAATTTTTTGTACAAAAACTATAAATTCGATTTTTTTCAAAATTTTATTAAATGTTAACAACAATATTTTTTGAAAGATAAAAGTAGTTAAAAGCCGATATCTACAATTTTTGAAAAGATATTTGAGTCGAAAATCATTTTTTACAAACTTTTATACATTTTTTTTTTAAGGTTTTTATTTTTTGTAAAAAAACTGTCAATTTGATTTTTCTCAACATCTTTCAGAATGCTTAAAACAATATTTCTTATAAGATAAAATAAGTTTGAAGTCTAACTTTCAAGTTTTTGAAAAGATATTTGAATCCATATTCAATTTTTACCAACTTTTGTTAATTTTTGTTCGGTTTTCAATTTTTTGTAAAAAAAACTGTCAATTCGATTTTTCTCAAAATTTTATCAAATGTTGAAAACAATATTTTTTGAAAGATAAAAGTAAATTAAAGCCAATATCTCAAAGATTTGAAAAGATATTTGAGTCGAAAATCAATTTTTACCAACTTTTATTAATTTTTTTTTAGGTTTTTATGTTTTGTAAAAAAACTGACAATTCGATTTTTATCAAAATTTTATTGAATGTTGAAAACAATATTTCTTGTAAGATAAAATAAGTTTGAAGCCTAAATTTTAAGTTTTTGAAAAGATATTTGAATCGTTATTTAATTTTTACGAACTTTGAGTAATGTTTTTTTTAGAATTTTATTTTTTATAAAAAAAACTGTCAATTCGATTTTTTTCAAAATTTTATCAGATTTCAAAAACATTATTTTCCGTTGCTCAAAATTGTTTTGGAGATGAAATCATATGTTAGTCGTTAAATTTAGGAGGTGACAAATTTTTTTTTTTCAGTTTTTTTGATTTAGAAAAAAAACGTTAAATAGATTTTTTTCAAAAAATATACTTCTTTGAGATCACGTTACAGTTTATTATATAAAATTTAATTCAAGTCTCTAGCGTTTTTGGTTCGTAAGATATTTAGGTTTAACCAAAATTTTTTTGTCTGTCTCCAGCTGAGAACACAAATAAGCAAAAAACTTTTCAAACCCTTTGTATTGCTTTTGAAGCAGTTGAACCGAAGTGTCCTTCTTTGTTCGTTAAGATCGCTGTTCCTCCACAAAATGTTCTTCATCTTCATTAATAGAGCTCATTGATATGATATTGTTTGATGCCGTTTCTCCCACATCAGACTCCTCAATACGAGTTTGATTTAGTCTAAATACCTTGGCCTTGATTCCGCACACAGACTGGCTTAGCGAGGCAATTCTAACGATAGCTTCTTCAAATTCTGATAATAGAATTAATTTATTATCGTTAAAACCGGACTGCTTCCTTTTTGTTTTGTTTTCAACCAACTTCTTTTTGGATTTATTTTTGAAATTAGCCCAGAACTTGAACACGAACATTTTTTATCTTTTACTTCATTTTTCCATGTATCAACGTCTTCACGGCAGCATCTCTCCAAAACCGTTCAGCATCTTCACGATTTACAGAAAAAACCTCTCCTACCTCCGGATTCTCCTCCATCAACCTTATAAACACGTCAATATAACCAATTTCGTTTAATTATCGTATACAAATTGTTAAAACTTACATGTTTCTTTAGCTATTCACCAGAAAATATCTGAACGACACAAAAATGACATTTGATTCGAATCATTCGAAAGTCAAAGTTTACTTAATTTTTTTTTTAAATGAACTTTCGATTTAATCAGCAAACTTTCGAATCGATCAAATCTCAAAATAAAATCTTCTCGAATTCGAATAACGAATCTCAAAATAAGAGTGAATGTTTTGGATCCTAGACCTTTATTTACATTATTGTGAATGATTTTTGTGGTAGCCCTAGCGAATTCCAGAGTTTTCCTTTTGTTTGTTAAAATTAATGATAAAAGAAAAAGGCGTTTGCATATAATTTTTATATTATTATAACATAAAAAGAAAATACAAAAATAATAATTTCAAGGACAACGAAACGAATCTCGATATGGCCAGCAGCATTGGAATATTCGGTTCATCAAAAAGGAAAGATTATTACAGAGTTTTGCAGAAGAACTGAACACTCTTGGGCCACTGTTCCGTGAAAGAAAAGATTGGCATACGGTTTGTTGATAAAAATTTGTAGTTTCCATTAAAGAAGTTTTTATTTGCAAATAGGTTTGGTTGGACTACAATGTAAAACTCAAACAAATAAATGCTCAAAATAAAAAATACTATACTACCAGTTGTCTTTGTATCCTTTGGAGCAAGCTGTAGACAGACTTCTTAGTCTGACCCAGGCAATTGCTTTTGCACAGATTCACAGGATTTACTTGTAACCGATGTGAGGACTGATTCTGAAAAACTTTATCAAGTATCAACCTTGAGGCATGTAAATAGGTTGAACTCATTGATGCCAAATGCAACAGAGGGCGACCAAGCCAAAAGAATCATCTGCGCAACAAAGTTCCTTGCCAAGTCAGAACAGACTAATCTGAATCTGAACGATTCAAGTTGTTGCAAACACAGACTGGGACCTAGGCAGATATTTCAGATGTATCTTTATCCTTTCTTGCCTCTTTCTGTCATATAAATAATGTTGGCACTATTGATATTTGAAACCAATGGCTAAGCTCGCTAACGTTATTACTATCAAAAAAGAATGTAGGTGTACAGAAGTTTCAGAAAAGGAAAACAAACATTTTGAAATTGATATTTATGCATAAATAAATGCATATATAAGTAAATTAAATTAACAGTATTGCAGCAAGAATCTTGTTTGAAGAGGAGTTAGAGGAACATCAAAGCCCAAGTGTTGTTAGAAAATCCTTGAGGAAAAGTTCGAACCCTCTGGAGTTGCCTCAATGGTTGTGGTACTTGTAAATTCACAAAGATTTATTCTAAAATTGTTTTTCTAGTTTCATTAAACAACTTGATTCTTAGGTTTCAAAAGTATTATAGAGTTAACAAGGTTTCCTTCAAGTATTTGTTGGATATTCTCTTTAGGTCCTGTGATGCAGCTAAAAAAAGTTTTGCGATTCCACCAATAACAAAATTGAGTGCTTGTTTGCGTTTCTTTGCTGAAGGAGGATACCAAACGGGGTTGGGAAAAGCCAACAATGTTTGACTGGCCCAACCTAGTTTTAATTAATAAAAATAAATCTACTGAATTTTTGTTTAAATGTTTACTTTTTTCCATTCCGGTAGTGTTTTTCTTGGTGGTCCACACGAATTCAGCTTATTTTCCACCATTTGCCAAAACAATGCAAATCCTTTGTTTTCTTGTGGAAAATATCGCGTTGACCCTCCATCAAATTCAAAAGCATTTGAAGCTGTTCCTTGTTTGTTGTTTTTGACCTTAACATTTTTGAAATGTTATCAATTATTATTGCAAAAATAGAAAAACTTACATTTATTTTCGTAACTCTCCAGCTCAAGTGTCGGGAACAAACTCGCGCCAAATGAATTCGTATTTCCCCTTTTTTTGACATTTAGAATAGCTACTTTTTTTCCCGGAGTATTTTTTCCCATTTTCGAACTTGCTTAGAATAAGGGAAATTGAAAAGGGAACAAAATCCTCGGGAATTTTTTATTTAGAATAAGAGAGAAGGGAAAAGGGAAATATTTCCCGGGAATTGTCATTTACAATTGGCCTGAATAATTTAATAGTAACAAAAGCAAAATAATTATTGGGGAGGTCGTGGAGCTCTTTCTGAGTTCCTGTTCCTTTTGACCACATCATACGATCGCCCCACTAGTTCATTATAAAATTACTTTTTTAGACACTTTTTTATTTACATAACTCAGCTGTAAGTTCTAGCAGCTAAAGCTGAACTCATACATATTCTGTATATTTACTGTCCTGAAATAATAATAATAAACTTATTTCCCTTGTAAATTTATCTTTATTCGGTTAGATTAAATAGAAAACACATCATTTTATTTTATTTTGTAAACCTACTACCTACAATATAATATATAAGACATAATTTATTGTAAACAATACAATCTCTAAACTACTTATAAGTCTTTCTTGTTTTTGATAATTCTAATACTCATTTTTATGTTTATATATAGTATTTTGTTATTTAAATATTTTATTTGTTTTTTCTTTTTTTTTTGTCAAAGTTCCATAGATTCAACAGTATAAGCTTTTGTTTACGAATAAATAATAGACAACAATGATATTCGATTGATAGTTTTACATTAAAAGGTAAGCGTTAAATTGACATATTTTTGTTTTATTTAATTTTGTTAACGAATTTTAGAACAAAAATCAAATATGTATGTACTTTTTTTAGATTTTATGTTTTTATTTTTAAGCTTAAGAAGCATAATCTATGTATTTAGTTAGAATATTATTTTTATTATAGTTAAAGCATTTTGATAATGTTAAAATTTTAAATTAAGTGCATTCACTATAAAAGCAAATAATAATTTGTATTTTGTTTTAATTTAAATGTACCATATTTATTTAATTTTTTAATCATTTAGATTTTATTTACAGCTTTTATTTGTATGCTGAGCGATATGATTAACTGAGAACTTCATCTATCTAAATGTAAGACATTTTTATTTGTTTATAATTAAAGCATAATATTAGAACAACTCTTCTTCGTCTTTGCATAAACGAGTACATATATTTTAAAAATTGTATTAATTATTTTTAAAAATATTAATTTTAATAGTCTTGTATAGTTATATATATGTTTGTTTGCATTTGTTTGTACGTTAATCAATCACAGATTTTCAAATATGAATTTTTTAATTTGTTTAAATAATTTAAAGTATATTTTGTTTTAGTTAATTGTTATTTTAAATCGGTGAGCGATATAGTACTTACAAGATATATTTTTGTTTCTTTATTATTTCACTAAGTTGTTTTTATTTTAACGTCATATTAATCCTTTTTTGTTTTATTATTAGATTAAGGATTACTAAAATTAAATTTGATATAAGAAATTTTGTTTGTATTCGAGTCACTGGAAATATTATTTCACAAAATAATGAAGAACAAAAATAAATTAAAGTAATTTTTTGAATTGTATTTTATTGTGAATAATCGGAACACGTTGTTTTGGTGGTAAAATTATTTGCACGAAATTTCAGAAAATTTCAATCTTATTTTATGTTTCCTATAAAATTCAAATAAGTCCTATATTAAAAAAAACATTCTCAATTTCAATAGAAACAAATAATGTGTTAGAAAAGTGTTGGAGAAATTCAGGATTTGATGATTTCAAAATAATTGAAGGAGTAAAAAAAAATAAACTTACTTTTTTGATGTATATTTATAATTTGAAAAACAATTGGAAAAATATTTTATTTAAAATTGAAATAACAACAAAATGAATACCATTAACACTAAACAAGATTAAAACAGAAATTAATATTAAAACAATTTTAAAATACAAATGAAATTTAGCTTTAAGCTTTTTTTTTATAAATCTTCTCAAAACTGAACATATACAATTTGTTTTTTTTTTCAATTAAGCCGGTTCTACTGTAAAATTGAGCATTTGTATTTAAGCGCTAATAAAAAAAGAAACTGACTGACTAAAAACATAAGCGCTTTGAAAAATAAAACACTTTACTATGATATGTTAGGCAGCTGATATACAAATAAGACTTGTTACAAGTTTCAAACTTCATTGTTCTGATGGCGTTGCAAGACATTGTTAATCTTGAGCTTGAGCGGTGAAAAATCAATTTTTTTAAATCTAGGTAAGGAAGTGAACTTCTTCACATTGCTGAGATCATTGTTAGTTGAGCTGGTTTTGCCTTTGGAGCATTTTTCAATGTATTTATTGTTGGGAGTGATTCTAGCGAGAGTGGCATACTTTTGATAGATCCTCGAAGCACTCTCCGATCCTTGCATGCAATTATTCTTCAAATCCGATTCGTTTTTGGTGTCATCAAATCGAAAATCGATGTTTTGCAAGGCAGCCAAATTGAGAATCCTTTGTGATTGGCTGTGTGCTAATTGATGTTCACCCACTTCGTCGACTTGTCTCGTAACGGTGTAGACATTTTCGGAGATTTTGCGAGCCATTAGCGGCGATGATGATGACTTTTTTGTCGGACTTCTATGATTGTTGTCCACTTCCTCTGTAACAGCGGTAGAACGCAAGCGCTGATCGATGATTTTCTGCGGTGATGATATGTAAAGATTTTCGCGGCGGATAACTTTGATGTTCGCCAAGTGACGGAAATTACTTGAATTTGCTGTTTTTTCGGCAATCGATGGACTGCGACGTCTCGTTTTGGCTGTGTCACAACTATTTGGATAATAAGATGGAATTTTATCATCAATGCTTATCACCGATTTACGCGGCGTCTGATAGTAACTCTCATCGAGATTAACAGCTCTTTTTTCTCCAGTTGTGGGCAGACTTATTCCTATGTTCTCATAGAGGTTTGATTTATTTAGAGAAGAAGAATTGGCCATATTTTCATAGATGGCACTTTCATTGTGTGATTTTTGATGTTCATCCACTTTGTTGTTGTCATCTTCTTGATCATGATCATCATCATTTTCCTTATCACTATCCGAGGATTGTTCTTTGAGTATCGGCGCCATGGCGCAATAACCCGAATTGTCATCAATAAGAACCTGTTGTTGGTTGGTTTTGATATTTAAATTTGAACCAACCAAATTAACACTCGATGTATTGCATGAAAAATTAAAATTCGGTTGAATCTGTTCGGATATATTCAAACTGTCCAAAGACTCACGCTTTAATGGAGATTCTTCTTTGTTCGCTGTGATTTCTATAGAAGAATCATCAAGATTTTCCAATGGTAACAATTCTGATGACAATGAAATATTTTCATCTAGATTCGACAGATCTTCGAAAACATTAAGTTTAGACAGATCTGGACTTGAAAAACTATTGCGTTTATTAGCCATTGCTTTTTTGCGTCCCATTGACGAAGCGGTGTATTGTTTATGACGCAGATGACTGTTAGGTGTGTTTGCGTAGTATTGTTGAGGATGCTGCTCTTTGTCCGGACTGCCTCTTATAAGATCTTCAGTAGTACTTACCTGACCTTCGCTAACACTTTCAGAACGTTTCGAGCGTCCGAATATGTTTTCCAGAACGTTTTTGTATTTTTTCTTCTTAGCCATTTCCGATTCGGGATTTGTATTTGATCGAGGTATGCCAATGTCTTGCTCGAAAGTGTTGATACGTTTACGTGGTGGGAGTGGTGGTGCGGGTTCAAGGGCCTCCTCGCTTAAAATAAAAAAAAAGAAAATTATATTTTTTATAATTTATAAATAAATTGATAGCGAAATTAGGAAAAGCTGTATACTCTCTCCAAAACTTTTAAAATGTAAGAATTTTTGTCGAATTTAAATTGAAGAACTTAACAGAATCTGCAATCTTTGCTCAAACATCTGGACAATCAAATGACAACAAAATTGGACAAAATTGAAGGGATGAGTTGAACTATAAATGGGCAGGTTCAGACGACATAAGGAACTTGAAAGTTAGGCAAGTTTCTAGTATCTGATTGGTCAGCTGCCAAAAAATTACCTTCCAATTAAGGCAACTTTAATGGAAAGTTAACAGGAAAGTTAGTCAAGAAAAATCTCTAACTATCAAGTCAAGTCTACTTCTATCAAAATGACAGTTGATAATGTTTTTCCATTCTACTAAAAGCTGAACTTTATAATTTATTTATTTTCAGCACAACTTTATTTAATGCTTTCTGTAAAAGGCTTCCTTGTCAATTTGGAAAAGAAATAACTAATATTTATTGACAATACAAAATAAAAATCGTGGTGGACTGGTACCTTGCGTTAGGAGTGTTTTGAAGACAGTAATTTTGTTAGTTCTTTTTGTACTATGAACTTAAAGTAGAGATTTGCGAAGTAAAGTTCTGAATTTGAAATTCATGACGCTTGAAAAACTAACTAGTTGCCTTGGTCAAAATGTACGTTCAAAGAATGAAGTTGACTGCAAATGCAGTCCTTTATGTTGGCTGAACCTACCCAATTTTTTAATCAAAATGTCAGCTGTTCCTTTGAAAAACTAAAGCCCAATGTTGAATATCTTTTACCTAACTTAAAGAAAAACATGGAATAGAGAACATATATATGTCAAAGGACATATAAAATCTTTTTGACAAATAAACGCTGGTTAACTAACTAGCTAGTTCTTAAAAAGTGCTGTTTATAAGCGATTGGAAATGAGAATTAAAAGAAAGCTCATTGGTATGCAAACTTATACAAATTGAAGAACTTTATGATTACTAAAAATCATTGGTTAGAAAAATATCATGAATAAATTGTTTCTTTAGAGTTGAGGGGCCTAAACCTACAAGATCCAAACTATTTTGTCTACATTCATTTTTTGAATAAAATAGAATTAACCTAGAACATCAATTTGTTTTGTGGACACACAAATTTAAACCCTGGGATTAAGGATATGTCAACAAAGATTGCAATTAGGGCAAACATCAAATGCGATAGTCAGTGTTAAAAGTTAATATACATGTTTCTATACGCTAGAATATATATATATGTTTCTATATGCTCAAAACAAATCGAATGAAAGTTTTCCATCCACTTTCTCCATTTCAAATTGCAGAACATTCATCAGTTGTAAAAAAAACTTTTATTAAAATATAATCTTCGGATTTTCTGTATGATTGGACAAAAAGCTAAGAAATGAGAAATATTTTCAGCCTGATTGAGGTTACATAGTGAACAATTTGGATTCAAATCATTTCTGTGAGATCTATTATTAAGCTTAAGCATTTCAACTCGCATTTTAAAGATTAGACTTATCTCATTGGCAGTAAACTCGTTTCAAAAATAGTTGTCATACCCGAGACATAAGTTGAATTTAGAGTAAGCTGTTCTTGTAGCAGACTCTCTTGCCCGGGTTATTGATTTTAGATAATTTCAGTTAATTTCTAAATGCTTCTATATTATCAATACTTAGTGACAACGGATAGTTAAATTCTGATACCAACCCCGTAGAGCTATCAAAATAATCTTTTTCTGAATATTGTCATGACTTTAACAATATAGTCTGCGTTAGCTTTGAGGTTTTTTAAGTAAATTGGAGGCAGGCCAGATTCTATGTACATAGCGTAGTTTGGTGTATTAGCAGGGAATCTGAAAATACGTTTGAAAAAGTACCGTTGGACTTATTCGATTACTTGTATCCATAAACTTCATTAGTGTATGAGAGAGAACTTTTTAATAGTTGTCTCAAATACTTAAATTTAGTCGACAAATAGAGTTACTTCTGAAGAAGTTTGACCAAATACAATTGATAGCTGCTTTTGCTACCTTCATTATGTCTTTAAGATGACGGTTTTGAGATCTAAAAACCATTATCTTTGACTTTAAAGTATTTATTTTAAGGTCCCAAGTATCGCAATATTGTTTTTATTTGTTAATCTGGAGCTGCAAAGTCTCTGGATCATCGGTTAGAATGACTAGGTCATCTGCATATAAAAGCACCTTGATAAGTAAATCTCCAAGAATAACACCACCTGGAATTTGATCTTCAATGCCATTAATAAAGAGGGAAAAAATGAAGGGACTCAAAATGCAACCCTGTGGTACACCCGTTTCAGATTTAAATTGATTTGACAATCTCATACAAATTTTTACTACTAAACTTGTATTTGATATTAGTTGTTCATATATTCTTATGAACTTTGTAGACAAACCTATACCTGTAAGTTTGAAAAGTAGTAACCTTCTGTTTATAGTGTCGAAGGCGGCTTTAAAATCTACAAAAAATGCATACAGGTTCTTTTTTATCAATAAAACGTTCATCAACACTCGTTAGAGTAAAAATTTAATCTATTGTATTGTCTCATCTATAAACACCTTGTTTATGAAAAGTAAAATTTGTTCTAGAAATTGTGAGCTGGTATTTTTGTTAAACTCGGCCGGTATGCCATCTAAACCGGGAGCTTTATTATAGCCACTATTAGCTATAGCATTGAAAATCGAGAATCTAACCCATCAATATAAGTGAATGTTAGTTTAAAAGTTATGTTCATTTGACCAGAGTCTGCTATGAAAAGTGTTTTGAAATAAGTAGCCACATCAATAGCAGAGACCGTTGACTTATTATTTCGGCCAGCTAGGAATGCGTACATTTGACCAAAATGATCTAGAGTCATTACAATGTATGAGATTCAACGCGATGTTTTTTAGATATTGTTGTTTTTTGAGGGTACACAATCTTCTGAACGAATTATTGCCCTGAAGATATAGGGACTCAGAGGCCAAATTATTGTTATTTCTAAACATTTTAAGAACGCGAAAGATTTTTTTTATTTCTCCTACATTCTTCGACATACCAACAAGATTTATAATTATTTTCCCTATTGTGAGAACTCATGACAGCTGATATTCTGATGGTTTTTAAAAATTAAATCCGTTGAGACGGACGGTTTAAAACCAGACTTGAAGGATTGATTGAAGTAGATTTCTTCTATAGATATCATATTTTGAATTAATCCAACGTATCGTTTTGCATCCGTTTTCAATTTGTTGGGGTCCTAAATTTGCAAAAGGCACATATAGGAAGAAGCGACGAATACGATAGATAGTCTGTTAATAAAATAACTGTATTGGTCTCGATTTATGAACTGGATAGACCTCAAAATAAATAGATGATTCTTCCTTCTTCGTTGTTTTTTTTAAATTTATTTTTTTTACAAAATAAAATAAACAGTCCAACATATAAATAATTAATTTAAGCTGCTACGTTTTTGGCAAATTCTTTTTTATTATAATATTTAAGCCTGGCTAAAGGCAATACACAATTTAAGAAAGAGAATTTGAGTGCCTATGTTAAATTTGAAGGATATAATGTTATATTATAAGGATTTTTGGCTGCAAGTGGAAGCTTTTAAATTCATTGACACAATTATGAACAAATGTAAATTTATGGAAATTCTAAACACAAACAAGATAACGATCCTAAAGAAACATGTTTTTTGTGAAGGAATGGTTGCTTTATAATTATAAAAAACAGCTTAAGACCTCTGTCTATCAACTCCTACTCTCACCTCCCCGCGGTGAACATCGGGTGCCTATTACCTCAACAGGAGATTGGGTTCTAACCCCAGTGGAAAATGTTGTGGGCGGCAAACGAGAGAGAGGGGAGGTTTACACTAAGGCACCTATCCTTATCCAGACGGCAGCGGACGAATTCTCGAGATGGAATCAACGGTGGCGTCTACAGTTCCCGTAAGGTTGAACTACTTAGTGAACACCTTATAGGGCTTCTTCGACATATTCGGCGCCCAGGCCTATAAGAAGCGGTTTTATACGGGTCTCCGTCCTTGGAGTTATACTAAGGATCTGGCGGTTGTACCGTCGAGGTGACTTCCTGACCACGTAAAAAATACTTTAGTTTCGAAGCACCAACAACCAACGCAAACGAAATAAGGACAACGAACTTCGGATCTGTACTTAGAATGTTAGGTCCCTTAACAGACCTAAAAACTACTGAAAGGCAGATATTACCGTCATCCAAGAAGTGCCATGGGATGGACCGGACAAACCCAAACTAAAAGACTGCGATGTATACTACGGCGACTGCTACTGAGAACAAAGGCAGCGTCTATTTGGTGTGGATTTGTTGTTGAAACTAGACTCAGGCAAAAAGTCTTGAGTTTAAACAACACATCTCAATATCCACAAGGGGGCATGGTCAATCAACTTGCAACAAGATTGACCACATTGCGATCGACGCACGACACTTCTCCAGTATACAGGATGTCTGAACATTCCGAGACGCCAACATTGACTCGGACCACTACCTCGTTGTAGCCAAGGTACGGCTACGGATATCCCGATCCAAGCCAAAACAAGAAAGTACTGTGATAAGATTCGACGTTAGACGGCTACAATCGCAAGAGACTGCCATGTCCTTTTCCGATCGAGTCTCTAGTAACCTTTTAAGGAGTCCTATGCTGCCTGCATTGAAAACCAGTGGCAACATTGCCTTGCAGCCATCAGAGATGCCTCCTCTGAAGTGCTAGATTTACACGGCCACCACAGCGAAACCCGTGGTTTGACGACAAATGCCGCACGCAGCGAAACAACAGGCATACAAAACGGTGCTGTACAGAAGAACCAGAGCTTCTCGAGCTCTACGAGCAGAAGAGGCGAGAAGAACACCGGCTTCTTAGATGGAAAAAAAGAGAGCATGAGAAGCGCGCGATCGAGGAGAAAGAGGGATATCACAACAGGAATGAGGTTCGTAAATTTTACCAAAAGGTAAAAAAAACCTGGCAAGGGCACCAACCACGAAACGAAGCCTGTAAAGACGATCAGGGGAACATCGTAATAGAACCGCAGTCTATGTTTAGAATATGAAAAGACCACTTCTCCAAATTATATAACGGCGATGACGAACCGAATTGCGCTGTAAAGGAGATAGAACCACTCAACGCCTACCCGACCTCGACGAAGTGAAGATAGCTATATCTAAACTGAAGTCAAACAAAGCAGCTGGGGCTGACGGCATCGCTGCCGAACTATTCAAAGCAGCAGGCATGCCTGATGAGTGGAATCTTAGCATAGTGTGCCCGATACATAAAAAAGGAGACCCTCTAAATTGCGCCAACTATAGAGACATCAGTCTACTTAACATTGCATATAAGATTCTTTCTGCTGTATTATGTGAACTACTTGGAAAAAACCCAAGAGCTTCAATCGATACCCACCATCTCTTTATCGATTTTAAAGCCACGTACTACAGCATCCATAGGGAAGAGCTCTACAGAGCAATGTTAAGTTTTGGCATCCCTGTCAAACTTATCCGTTTGTGCAGAATGACGATATAGAATGCACGCTGCTCTTTCAAGGTCGGAAAAAAAGGTTTTAGACAAGGCACTGTCATGCGACTTCTTCAACATCGTTCTGGAAAGAATTGTGCAAAACTCAACCGTCAACACTAGAGGCACAATCTTCCAAAGGTCCATCCAATTACTCGGATATTGACATAGTTGGAAGATCAAAGCGTGATGTCAGTGGAGCGTTTTTTGAGCATTGCCGCGGAAGCGAAGAAGATGGGTTGAGTGGTCAATTAGGGCAAGACCAAGTATATGCTGTCATCAAAAAATGACATTGAACAACGACGTCTTGGACAAAACGTCCCAATGAACAATTATAACTTTGAGGTAGTTAAGGACTTTGTGTACCCAGGCACAGCTATAAACACAGACAACGACACCAGCGCTGAAATCAAACAAAGAATAATTCTTGTAAATCGCTGCTTCTTTGGACTTAGAAGGTAATTGAGAAGTAAATTCCTTTCTCGACCATCTATAATACACACATCATTCCTGTTCTCATTTAAGGCGCTGAGGCCTTTATCCTGTCAAAGAAAGATGACAGCGTCTTAGGATGCTTCGAGAGAAAAATTCTTCGAGTGATTTTTGGTCCCGTACGCATAGATGGAGAATGGAGGAAAAGATATAACGACGAACTGTACGGGCTGTACAGCGAGACTGACCTAGTTAACAGAATAAAAGTCCAATTTATACATAAATAAAATAAAACATTTCGTTTTTTTTGGAATTGGAATTTGCAAAGTATATTCCGTAGTAATTCTTGGTAGCTTATTTTAGCTAATTCACATTCTCATTGTTAAGGATACGTACGTGGTACACTCCATTGTACCTAATCATTTTTGTAGTCCTAGGTTGCCCATATATTTGAGTCCATTATTTATCAAATAAAATAGAACTGCCCGGACAAGAGACCTTATTGAGTCATAAGGAGATATTCTAAATTATCATAGGTAGTGTCCTTATCCTATTTGTGTTCATAAATTAAACTTATAACTTAATCATGTACAGTACATACGTACATATATAATTGTGTGATGAGAATAAATCTATCAAAATTGTATTGCTTTGAACTTTTAAGTAACTCATTAGCTCCTAATTGTGACTCATGGAAACAAAGGTTTTAATAATCTTACCTTATTGCCTTGCATTCGATAGCTGTCGGTTTCATTTCCTCATATATACCAGATGCTACGGATCCCCGAGGTTGAGGTACAATTTTGTCAAATCCATCAGGTATTTCTTCATAAATTCCCGACATTCCAGAAACACGTCTTGACCAATTTATACTAAAAATAAACCGAAACAAAATTAAGTTTACACACAATTGGAAAAAAAAACTAATTGCATACCTATCAGCATCTGGAATTTTAGGCAATGGACCTAAGATTGCTTGTAAATTCTGTTTACCCGATTTGCTAGTTGAAGTACCTTCAAGGCGGCCTCGACTCGAACGCCGTGTTTCTAGAAATACTAAAAAACAGCAAAATTTTACCATCAAAATCAATTATTGAGATTCATCGGTGTAACTTACTCTGTCGGTGTAGTTCGAGATTCTTTATAGATTTCTTCATCCATTTCATGTGACGGCGGCAACTAGACTCTGAGTCAACAGCAAAATAAATGAAACACCTCTTTCGGTTTTGCAGCCAAAAAATACCATACGAATGCTGTTTGGTCCTTGACGATGCCAAACTGATGGTAATTCCAGGAATATTAATTGACACACTTAGATTGGCGGCCTCTTCTTCCACATTACGTATAAAAGTTATGCGTAAGAAACAAGGAAGACACTTTATTGCTTCGATTTTAACAAGACATTTCATCCATGACTGTAAAAGTAAGAACAAAGATTTTGTAAGAAACAAAAATTCATTAAAAAAGGAAAACCGCTTTAAACGAAAAGAAACATAATCAAAAACGAAACCGATGAAGCCCAGACAAAAGAAAAAGAAAAATTAAGAGTGAATTCCAATAATCTTCCAAGTATGGCTCACGAAATGTGTGATCTGAATCAACAATAAGTCCCTAGATTTTGTTTTGTATATACGCCTTGGCTTGCGTCAAGTAGCTACTATCGTGCTCACAAATTGTGATTGTTATTTTTTTTATTACTTACTTTAAATTTGAGGGCTTCGGATTTCTTATCATGGATGTCTATCTTGACGTCCATAAACATCGAGATCTCATTACTTTCCATTTTTCAGAAGGAGGCTCTTTTTCTTTTTGCGAGGGGGACGGATGTTAAATTATTTAAATTGGTTTTTGTTATATTTCGGGATTGGTGTAAAATATCCTTATGGATGTCAATACAGGACCGAGTTTTGGTTTTAGTTCAAATCTTCATTGTTAACTAAGTCACGAAGAGTATTCTGAGGATTTCAAGATTGTAATGTGGGTTGGATTAACACGAAATTATTTTAGGATCAGGATTCAGGAAAAATAGTTATTAAACAAAAATCAAGAACCACACCACACCCGATAAAAATGCTGCTTCTTCTACGAGAAGATGAAAAATATATATTTTTTTCTGTAGGCAGATTTTTTGACATGCTCAGTGAGTGCAACAAGAAATATCCTTTTTGGGAAAAGGGGATATTTCCACGATTTACGATTTTGCGAGTCGAGACTGCTCTTGCCGTTTAAAACCAATAAAATTCTTTAGATTGTTAAATTTCATGAAAATCAAATTAAAGTTATTGTTTTGTTTAAAAATAATGTTCAATTTTACACTAAGACTAACTAAATAAAATTAGCAGTAAATAGCAGAGCGAACATATGATAAGCCAATCAACCTAGCGCCATATCCACATTTTCCATTTTCCAATAAGGCAACAATCCCCCCAACCTAAGGATGAGGGATTTTGAAAAATAAAAACTGTTGATTGTTGAACTAAACTAACGAGTGTATTATTGCCAGATTTTTATATTTTTGTTTAATTTAAAAATAATGACTGCGTTCAACACTAAAATGGGTGTTCATTTTTGTAAACTGTGCTAATAGTTGTGTTTGATATTATATTTCTTTATACTCCCAGACTACAGATTTAGGAACTGTTCCATAACATTAATGTTAGGCAGAGAAAATGTACATTTTATAGCCTTTTCACACCAAACCCAGAACCGGGTTTTCGGCAAAATGTTTTCGAAAACCCGAAAATCGTTCAAACCGAACATTTACAAGTTTTCATTTGACATTTAAATTTGTTTAATACCGGCTGTCAAATTTTGTTTTGATGAAAAAATTTGTAAGTAAATAATTTTGTTTTTCTCAAATTATTTGTGAAAATAAAATGAATTCTTACCAATTCAAATTGATTTTAACGTAACACTAGCTCGTCTCGAAGAAAAGTTTCAACTCAAGTTCTGGGGACGGGTGAGTCCACGACATGAACCAAGAACTACTAGCTCGCTTGGTTGCAGCTATCCTCTTTGTTTACTTCAGTGAGTCCGAACAATTCACTAAGAAGAAGCTTATTGTCAAAACTGTTATAATAAAAATGAATTTTATTTAAAATATTTTCTTCTTCTTTCACAACAAATTCAATCCAAAATACTGAGCTTATGACTATTGCTTCTGTCGGCCAAATGTGCCTTCAGAATCGCCATATATTGTGACCATCCGAGCAACTTATAGGCGGAGTTGAGAAGGTCAATTCCAAGTTCCTGATTCGTACCAAAATCACACTCATCCAGAGCGATCACTGAAGCTGTTATGATGGGCTTCAATTTCTCCATAACTATCTCTTTGGTTTCTTCATTTAAGGACTCGCCTGGCTTGTCCAAAGGACTGAGGATCTTCTTGATGTGGGGACAAGTTCGAAGACGCATCCCTTGGAAACGTTATTACGAACTATGAGGAAGTCTTCCTTGTCCTTGGGGTCGTAACGCCAGTGGTAATAGTGAATTCTGGTTCCTCGCTTATCAAAAAGTGATTGATACCTGGAGGATCATAAAAGAACTAGCAGTGCCGCAAACAGTCACCAGGATTTTTTTCTCGACGATTTTTCTTTGCCACGCAGCTCCCACAAAGTTTCCTTTTTTTCTCTTCCATATTCTGTAAATAAAAAAAAGCAATAATTCTTAT
Source organism: Eupeodes corollae (assembly GCF_945859685.1). Classification (NCBI taxonomy): domain Eukaryota; kingdom Metazoa; phylum Arthropoda; class Insecta; order Diptera; family Syrphidae; genus Eupeodes; species Eupeodes corollae. Next base: position 24,556,396 of record NC_079149.1, on the reverse strand, counting down.
TTTGTAAGGAAATTTATTTCAAAATAAAATGTTTGTTTTGACAACAGCCATCAGCTGTTTTGTTTACATTAATTTGAGCGCTGAATGTTTCGAAAGGTTTATTTGTTTAGTTCAACTTTGAATTTCTACTAGTTTTCGAGAGGTTTTATATAAAACTTGTGGGTTACCAAAAATGTATTGGAAAACTTGAGTTTTCGATGTAGGTTTTCGGCTAAAACCGATAATTTCTCTAAAACCGGGTTTGGACTTGGTGTGAAAAGCCTATTAGGAATTGTTCCACAACATGAATGTAATAGCCTTTTCACACCAAACCCAAAACTGAGTTTTCGGCAAAAAGTTTGCGAAAACCCGAAAATAGTTCATATAAAATACTTACACGTTTTCGTTTGATATTTCAATATTTGCGAATGTTATTGAATTGTAAGTAAAAGTAGTCCTTCCATTATTATGTGTGAAAGCAAAATGCATTCTGACCAATTAAAATTTATTTTAATACCCACCTAAAAAGAAAGTTGAACAAAATATGACGATATGAAGAATTTGATATTCTTTTCATTTCGAATCGCTCGAGCAAATATTGCAAAAGACATTTCATGGCCACGTAATTTTTCGTTGCATCGTGGCAAAATCAATTGGCCACCAAGATCATGCGAATTGACACTACTTGACTTTTTTGTTTGGCTACACATATACAAATAATATGTGTTTTATTTATGTTTACTTTTGAAAACGCAAAATGAATAACCCTGTACATTTGTATACTACATTGATTGAAAACAAAATCAAGGTTTATTTAAATTCACACCTCTGAAGTTGTGGCAAAAAATTGAAAATAACAAAGTGAAATATTTCTTTTGACGCAGCCATCAGCTGTTTTACTTGCATTAAATTGCGTGTTTAACGCTTTGAAAGGTTTGTTTTTTCACCACCCTGAGGCTCCATAAGAGTAAAATCCAATCCAGCTTCTCTTCCGCAATCTCATCCGCAATCCATTGTTTTTTATTACTGGGCATATTATGTCTTACAATGAGCAAACTCAAATGTCACATTTGACATAAGAAACGGTTAATATGTTGTTTACTTCTTTGTCGATTTACCTTTAGTGTCGGTAGTTATTGTTTTTTTTACAAAACTAACGTTCAAAATTATATAAAAAAATGCATTTGAGTAAACAAAAATTAACCCTTTCAAATAAATTAATGCTGGTTAAGAAGCTGGATGAACTACAACAGCTAAAAGGATAAAAGAAAACACAAGTTTTGGGTGAATCCATTTCTCTATGGGAGGACGGTGCAGACTATAAGAATTTTCGTAGGATGTCGGTCGAAATTATTGAAGCTGTTCTGTGCCTAGCAAAGATAACTTTGAATTAATAAAGGATTTTGATCCGCTCGAAAAATCCAAACTGCGATGACCGGATCATGAACTGGATGTTTGATTGTTCGTCTTTATTGGATTATCTGATGACAGGGTTATAGTCCTGACTAACAAATTGCTTAGTACATTTATTTCGAGCTAAGTTTTGACATTTCTCAAAACTTAGCTATCATTATTAGATTAAAATCAACACAATTGCACTTAACATTTATGGTTTATTATTTGTTATCCTTACAATATATGGTATTTTTTTTTCAAAATTTTAAGGTCCAATCTGAATTTGATTGTTGACAAAGCCCAAAAATGTGAATTAAACTTAAGAGCGAGCTGCGTACTACCCTTTCTCGGAAATACGGAGACATTCCTCAAACTTAATTTTTGTATTTTGTCTAACTTTATAATGTACTGGGGAATAAAAATCGTCTAGCAGTCCAAATCTAGAATGCCAATGCCTTAAAAAAGTAATTCTTTGAGCCATAAGTAACATTATGTCAAAAATATCAAATTGTGATAAGCACTACTCTTGATAGACAAACTTATTCATGTAAAAACAAATTTCACAAAAACACACTTAAACAATAATTTGAAATTATAAACATTCACTGCAAAAGTGATAGATATTTTTAAGTCACAGTTAACAGTTTTGTAACATAAGATTCCGGACAGAGTTTGGGGCCACATGTAAAATAGGTGTTAGATTATGAAACACAATCGATTGAAGACCTTCAAAGATGAAAATCGTGAAGTTGTATCAAAATGAAACACCTTATTGGAAACCCTTATTATCCCAACACCCTGTATAGTACTCTGAATGCAATCAATAATCATATGTTTTATAACAAAATTATTTATGTCAAACATTTAAAAATAAAAATCAAATTAAAAAAAGAGCTATTTATCCAAATAAATAAAGAGTAGTTAGCCGACGAGATTAAAATTAACAAATTTTTTCATAATGGTTGAAATTACACACGTACCCAATGAACTAACACCTCTTTTCTGTGTAATTCCTCTCGTTTTCGTTTTCCTATGGACCTTAATAATCGGTGACTTTAAGGTATGTAAATTATTTGTTTAAATATCAACTCCAACTTTAATGGTTTAATATTTTAAAATATATTTCATTAAGAACTTCAAAGGCAGCCGGAATTCCTGTACAACATATACAGCTAAGGACCCAGTCAATTGCTACCAGGATTTTGTTCAGCAAAAAGAAAAATAGTATGTTACCAACTATGAGAGTGCTTTATGTTTATGTTTTTCCTTTTGTACATTAATAAAATAACAATAAAGTATATAAGACGAATTTATTGATTGATTGAACAACTGAAAATTAATTGTATGTTTCCAGTTGGGCTTATTTAAGCTTCAAGTGGTAACTGCCTGGCACTTATATCGTTCACCCAAACAATGCCTGCGAAACTTATAGGAACGAGTATTGCACAAGTGTCAGAGAACTGCACGAATTCAATAAAGTGAATCAACGATGGCGAGATTGAGACCTTTCTCAAGCCTATCTGACGTACTTAGAGCTTAGAGTTATTAAGGATTTCTAGAAAAAGGAGCCAGGGTACTTGAAAGGAGAAGATGCGTTCTAGTACTGTGAAAGGTGTGTCTTAAATGACTGGTAAACGAGACGCTTTAATCCAAAATAAAAAAATGGATACTAAGTTAAACAGTAAAAAGAGGTAAAATGCAAAGTGTTTACTCCAATCATTTTTTCTTTATTTACAAGTATAAATTCATATAGAAATCAAAATTGCTGTTCCATGATCTTTGGCGAAAGATTGAATAGTTCTCCATTCATTAGTTTCCGGATTATATTCCTCGATTATATGTTTGAAGTCCCCCTCAGCCATATCGACCAATAGTAATAATCGATTCTTCCATGAAATACACTGAATATATTGTTGATACAATCCCGAAGGTGAAATCTCTGTCCAAGAATCGGTTTGAAAATCATATCGTTCAACCATCGTACAAATACCATTGTTAGTAAAGCCGCCGACTGCATACAGCAATCCTTTAACCACGCATAATCCCACTCCAATGCGTGCCTCTGAAGGTGGGGTAAGTTCAGCCCATGTATTGGTCTGCGGATCGTAGAACTCAAATGTTGTGTGCTCGAAGTCACTGTTGCTCCCGAAGGCGTACAACAGCCCATTGAAAGCAACCACGCCTGGCTGACTCCGTTCCATTAGCATCGGGGTAACCTCCTGCCATTTTGTCAAAGAATTGAGATCCAACCTCTCAACGGAACACAGGTTAATGGAGCCATTGTGACCTCCAACAGCATACAGATGGCCATTTAACTCAACCATTCCAAATGAAAAGCGGCGCTTTGTCATTTTCGGGAGATTACTCCACTCCTTCGTTGTCAAATTGAAGCATTGAACGCAGCTCACCTCTGTATTATTTACATCTACAGTGCATGCTAAGAAAACTTTTCCCTCTATATGAATGCCATTGGTATACCAACCGCATACTTCGTTGATAGGCCATTCCTGGCTATGCCAATTGCCGGTTATAAGATCGAGAACATCGGCAATAAGAGGTACTTCTTCTTCAGTACCTCCCTTAAGTAGAATCACTTCGCCCCTTTGGTTCCTCGGTTTGCAGAGAGCTTCCTCAAAGAGTGATGATCGGTTTGCTGGTGACATATGCCACTTCAATGCCTTCATTATAACAGCTTGACACTCAGGGGCCGGGAGGGCATCACTAACTTCTGTCACAATAAACTCAGGGGTCAGAAGTGGAAAGCGTAAATGCGATAACAACTTAAGGCAATGGCATTCCCGGCCCGGCTTGTCATGTGCAATCCAACGCATTATGCCATGAAACACTTCCTCCTCCGACCTTACACACAGATCATCTCTCTTCAAGAGTTGTCTTAAATATTCTACATCCAATTCCAAAAATTCTTCTTCCTCAATTATATGAACAAAATTTCGGGCTGCGTACATTATAGCCCTTTCAAAGAGTTTATTATAATTGTTTTTCTTGCAAGTGGCAGCCAAGGACAAGCAATTTGATAATTCTATTGATTCTGACAGATACTGGGAGCACTCTGCTTCGATATTGCTTAGCTTTAGAAAACTTGATGCATTCATAATATCGTGGATAGTCTCACTAGAAATTTCGATTGTCGTTGTGTATATAAAGTTCAGTAAGATTTTTAATGTTTCGCCGTTTACACCAGCAATGACGAAGTCGGTGACTTCGGGATCTTGCAAAACCTCAAGGAAGTATTCACTTGCCGCTAACAGTATTATTCGATGAGCTGAAATACGGAAATTATCCAAACCAGCTATCAAGTCCACATCGCAAAATCTTTGATCATCGAAGAAAGTTTTCATTTTGCTGAAAGTTTCTTTGCGATTTTCACATTTAACTGTTGCCGTTTTCTCGCTAAGCGATGGCTTTAGATCAAGCTTGGGCATTTTTCTATTTAGCTTAAGAAATTGTAGGAACAAATAATTTCATCTATTGCTATACTTTTTAAGTAAATAATAAATTTCAATACAATTTGTATTTTTTTGTTAGATTGAAATGTTTTGTCTTTTCGGTTACTTAAATTTTGTTGTTTCTTGTGTGATTCCATGAACCATGAGCTACTTTTGTTTTTGAAAATTTGATTGAAAATACGTTTTAGGTTTTGCAAATTATTTTAGAGTTTTATTGCGTGTTCACATTTGGCTGCTTTGAACAAGGCGCATATCGATCACTCACACAATAAAAATATTCCTTATAGAAGACAATATTTATATCTTTTTTTTTACGTTTGAAGACATATTTCCAAATTCCAAATTCTTATGATGCATACTTTTACTTTTCAATATCATTTATTAATAAATTTAAGAAAACAAATTTATTCGTCGCGAAAAAAATGTATGTTTATACGAACTGTCAAACTTTATTCGCGTTCCACATTATCCACACTCGCAACAAATAAAATAATTCTTGTTTTGGTTTTGGTGGTGAATGGTGTTTGGCTGTGGCTCCTAGTCAAATTTCATTCGCGACGAATTAAAAACTCTTATGTGAAAGAAATGACAAAATCGACGAATATTCGTTCATTCGTTGGTCGTGCTCATGTGAATAAAACTTTAGACCTCCTTAATGTTTCAATACATGTCCACAAATCTCCAGACTTCCCTTGGATTCTTAAAACGTCCCATGGAATTCCCTTATAATTTCAAAACCTCCCTTGATATGTCAAAACCTTCCTTGAAATCTCTAGATCTTCTTTAATAAGTATTATAATTCCTCCTTTGGAATTTTTATATCACCTTCGATATTTCAAAACCTACCTTCAAATATTAAAACCTCACTCTATATTTCAAGACCTTCCTTAGAATTTTCAAACGTCCCTTGGAACTTCTAAACCTGCCTTAAAATTTTCAGACCTGCTGCCTGCCTTGAAAACTCTAAACCTCCAAACCCAAGTGGTTTTGGAAGTTTTATCAATCCCATGGACGATCATATTCAGTTACATTGGGAGCATTTATTGGGTTGTCTTTTGGTAAATTCAAATGTCCATGAAAAATTGATTTTTTTGTGGTGCGTGGAACAAGACTGGAATAATTTTTTGTCATTTTATTAGTGCAATTTCATGTTCGTGTAAACGAGTGTGGTAGAGCTGTTAAATTTTTAGCTTAACTTTTTTGTATAATTTAACTTTAACTGGTCACTAAGCTTCACTGGAACGAAAGCTTCTTAATGACCGGTAGTATGGCTTTCGTAGCAATAGGTCCACTGGTGATCTCATGGTCTATCTCACCGAACAATTTAACAAATCTTTACATCGTTTTGGAGAAAGTAAGATTATTGCTCTTGATATTTCAAAAGCATTTGATAGAGTTTGGCACCAAGCTCTCTTATCGAAAATGCATGCTTTTGGTATTGATGAATCCCTTCCTCGTTGGGTTAAAATTACCTTTCGGATCGTTCAATTCAAGTAGTATTGGATGGGTTCAAATCTGATGTTAACAAAATAAACGCTGATGTGCCCCAGGGCTCCGTTTTGTCTCCGACACTTTTCCTTATTTTTATAAATGATCGTTTGTCTGAATCTTCTAACCCACTCAATTTCTTCGCTGATGACAGTACCCTCAGCTTCACATATTGGTTTTAAGATTCGCATCCTTGTGCTTCGAATGTGGACTACCAACGGCAGTGTATGATAAGCTTATTAAATTTAGATCTTGACAGCATTGTCCAATGTGGAATTAAAAACTGTGTAGAATTTAATGCTTCGAAAACTCATTGCTGTCTCCTGTCGTTAAGGCGTAACATACCCCCGATGGTGCTATCTATGAGTGGCACTTGCATCCAGGAAACTAATCGACTGTCAGTACTCGGTATGTGTATCACAGGTGCTTACAATTTCTCCGACGGTGCAAGAAAATTTTTCACCACTTCTGATTTGGCGGTAATTTGCAAAGCTTTAATTCGTCCAAAACTTGAATATAAATCACATATTTGGGCAGGAGCCCCTAAAACAAGTTTGAGTCTTTTAGATAGGATACAAAAAAGGGATTTTCAAAGCCGATAGAACTATAACCGAAACATTTATATCTCTCGAACACCTTCGCAATGTTTCATGCCTTTCGTTGTTTTACAGATACTTTTACAAACAATGTTCTGTCGAATTAGCCAGTTGCATTTCCCTTCTCAAACAATCAAGCCGTAATACACGCACTTCCAGGAATGCTCATCAGTTTACCCTCGAGCTCAATTTTATATGTACTGTTTAGTATAGAAATTCTTTTTTAACCACTCATCGAGAATGTGGAATGCTTTACCCAACTCTGTTTTCCCCTCCCATTTCAATATTCAAAGTTTTAAGACCAATGTACACCGATATCTCCTCTTTCATCCTTCCCTACTTTCCTAATACTCGCACCTTAAACGTGTTAAAGGTATTAATGTGCCCTTGAGTGCCTGCGCTTTGTAATTAAAATATAATAATAATTGTACCAGTATTAGTTCAAAGAGAGGTTCTGCCAAAAAATTCAGATCTACAGATTTGATCTCAAATCAATTCAAAAATAAAAGTCTCAAATCAATTCAAAAATAAATTATTTTTTTGGCCTATGGAATGCAAAAACAATGACAGAGGTATATCAATAATATTTGGTAATAAGCTTATAAAACAAATAAATTAGGTGGCGCAACAGTCCGCTGAGAACTAGGACCTAGTGACTTACAACTTTCAACCATTCCTGTGTGCGAGGTATATTGTTAAGAATGAAGGGGACCTACTTTTTTAAGCCGAATCCAAACTGCTATGTTGAGAAAGCATTTGTCAACTCCTCGCAAGAGATAGTAAAAGTGAAAAAACTAGATGGATCAGGCAGGCATTGCACTCAAGATTTGTGTTTGCCTTTCAAAAACATTTTTTAAAAATTAAAACACATTTTTTTTAAAAATTAAGCTAGAAGTTAAACGCATCCGAAAAATCTTAATAATTTAAAATGGCAAATCCTGAAGAATCTAAATATCATTAGTAATTGTAGACAATTTATTTGTTTACACCTGAAACGCGTTAATTCAAAAGCTATAAAAGCTCAAGTAAAAGAAATTGACATTTTGACATGAGTTTAGCGCTCTACCAGAGCTGCCATCTTGTCAAGATTTGAAAACTATTTTTACGAATAACACTCAACGAAAGTGAGATTTGAAAAAAACTGAAAGAGAAGAGACGCCATAAAATGTTTAAAACACTGAATAAATAGAGATGACTACATGCGGTGCGCATGGAATAAGCTTTAAAAATAACGTAGCATGGCAAGCCTAGTCTTAACTTAGGGTAAACTAATAAAAAACAAATGCTCCACTCAAAAACATATAGAGTGTTTTTGGCTGCACTAGTGTTTCTCTTAACGAGTTTGAATTGTAGTTTCTGTAACCTTCTGTAATGACAAAACATATTGTGAAAGGACGAGGACCATGACCACGACACGACGACGACGACGACGCATAACTTCATGTTTTTGTTTTCTTGTATGACGTCATAAATAAAGCTTTATTGAGGTGTTTTTTTTTTTCAAACTTGTTATGCATTATTTATAAGTTTGTTTTGCTGGGATTTTTGGTTAGTAATCTTTTCACAATCGCTGTTAATACCTTTTAATCGAGCACTCAAGAAATTATTAAATAATTACCAATTTGTACTTTCGTTTTGTAAATAGTTGAACAAGGGAACAACAGTTGCAATTACAATGGCACCTATCTTGGCACCCACAATTTCGTTAAGCAACGGGCAGAAAATGCCAGTTCTTGGCCTCGGTACGTGGCGCTCTTATGAATCCGAAGCGGAAAAAGCCTGCAAAGAGGCCCTAGATTGTGGCTATCGACACATTGATACTGCTTTCGTTTACGAAAACGAAGCTGAAGTTGGACGAGCTGTTAAGTCTAAAATTGCCGAAGGGCTAATTCGTCGAGAGGACGTCTTTGTCGTCACGAAGCTGGGTGGCATTCACCATGAACCCAAGTTGGTGCTGCACGCATGTCAGCTGAGTTTGAACAATTTAGATCTAGGCTACATCGACCTGTACCTGTTACACTTTCCAGTGGGTCAAGTTTACAATGGCGATGGCAATGTTCATGGAAGTGGTGAACTATCGGACGTCGACTATCTAGATACTTGGAAGGAAATGGAAAAGCTTGTCGAAATGGGTTTGGTACGAGGTATTGGCTTGTCTAATTTCAACAGCCAACAAATTGATCGAGTTTTGAAGAACTGCCGCATCAAGCCATTGGTCAATCAAGTCGAATGTCATCCTGGATTCAATCAAAAGAAACTAATTGAATTCTGTCGTGAGAGGGACATAGTTGTAACAGCGTACTGCCCATTAGCACGACCAAAACCAGATTTAAAGTGGCCACCTTTTATTTATGATGCCACTTCTGAGGCCATGGCCAGAAAATACAACAAAACACCCGCACAAATTTGCTTGAGATATTTAATTGATATAGGAGTAGTGCCTATTCCAAAGTCTATAAGCAAAAATAGAATCGAAGAGAATTTTAAAGTCTTTGATTTTAAGCTAAGCGACGAGGATATTAAAATCATGGACCAATATAATACCAACGAGCGGATGATACCGTTCTCGGGTATGAGGAACCATCAGTATTTTCCATTTAATATTGAATTTTAAATTAATTTTATAAACTCTCCTAAAACTTAAGTGAATGTACCTAACTGTAAATAAAAAAAGGTCTTTTTCACACTATCGTAGTCTTTGTACATTTTGATCTATTGGCTTGATTAGCTTGATATTTGTCATCAAAAAGCAATATGGTGTAATATATTTTGAAGCCATTTGCTTTGTGTCATTGTTATCATATTTCCTGTCAGTAAGTAGTAGCAAATATGAACTAAAGTAATTTGAACTATTACGAACAGTTTTGCATTACTCGGCAATTATAGCCCCTGTCGATGATGGTGCTGAAGATGGTAAAAAAACTATCAACTCTTGACTTCGAATTGACAATTACGCCTACGATAAGGCTAATAACTATTATTTTAAAAAGAGGGAAGTAACACACTTTTTAAAATATTCTATTATTGGTGTATTCTGCTTTAAACCGGATTGGTTAAAATTTTGTTTTAAAGTAAATTTAACTAATGGAGTTATTTAAATCTACGGGGTTGGAACATACTGATTAGGTTGATTTTGTTTAAACATACATTTTAACAATAATTTGGTTAATAGAATCAGTATGATGCATTGATTCACAACTAAAATTAAAGCTTTATACCCATAACATAAAAAAAATCGGTAAGTTTGTTGTTGATGCTGATCTTAACTCTGATGCTGCTGCTGTTGCTCGTACTTTCCATGAAGATTTAAGTACCTCTGATGATATGCTATTTTACTATCAGAACGTAGGAGGAATGCGGTCTAAGTTGGGTACTTTCTAAAATGCTGTGGTTGATTGTCACTATGCTGTTTTTGCTCTCACTGAGACTTGGTTAAGTGACGACATTTCTAACGCTGAAATTCGCAGCAATGATTATGATGTTTACAGAACGGATAGAAATAAAATCTGCACAGAACTAACTACAGTAGGTGGTGTACTGCTTACAGTTAAAAGTTACTTAAACAGTAGGCAAATATCTCTTTTAAACCCCTTATGTTTGATTGAACAAATATTCTTATGAATTTTCCTTATAATTTAAACAAAATAAGTATTTGTTTCTTACATTCCTCCAAAATCCAATATTTATATTGCTAATATAATTAATATTAATAATATTGCTAGCAATTTAGATAGCAAGTCTTACGTGGTAGTGGTAGGTGATTTTAACCTGTGTGATATAAAGTGGATCTATTCAACTGATGATATAGCACTTCTACCATATACTCGTAATGTTGTTAATGGAACTGTCTTAAATTGTGTACAGTTAAATAATGTTGTCAACTCTGTGGGAAGAATTTTAGATCTTGTTTTTGTACATGAAGATTTTGAAACATTTCTATCAGAAGAGGACTTTCCTCTTTTAAATAATAGTTGGCCCTATCGAGGTAACCTTCGGAGCGGAACTTTCTCCGCAACGCATCCCTTTTCGGAGATTGAATTCCGGTTTGAGATAGCTGTCATCGGAAGAAATTTTACGGTCATGAGACGACGCAATGCGATGGATATAAATTTTAGGCAGAGATGTGCAAATTACCCGATATATCGAAAATGCGATATATTCTCGATAATATGTGATAATATAAAGACAATAAGCGTTTTAAACCATACAAAATTGGTGGCAGAATGTAATATATTGCTTATAAAAAGTAATTTTTTCAATTATAATGCGCTAGCGTTTTTAAGACATTTAATAAGATGCAACGATTTTTAAATCAAAACTATCGAATAAAGTCCCCTCCCTATTTCAAACATATGTTTTTGTTTCCATTTGAAGTGTCAAAGAAGAAGAATAAATTGAAAAAAAAAACTGTTGAAACATAAGTTTTATTTATTTATTTGACTTTATACAAGCAATAATAATAAGAAACGGATAGTGATGGTTTATTTTTGGACGCTGAATCAAATGAGATTAGGGCGCAAAATAAAGAAAATAGGATTCAAGTTATGAAATTTTCGAGCATAAAGATTTAAACAATACGGAAGAAGAAATTCAGACCAATTTGCTTCGAAGCCAAGCAGCTATAACCCCTTACTGCATGATTTTTTTTTTCTTCATGAAAAAAATATATGTGATAGTTAATTATAATTAAAAAAACACGTGTTTCAGGAATTTAGATTTTTTTGAGAAAAAAGTGGAGAATTTTGCGATTTCCGGTTTGGATCATATATTGCACATTGAGCAGAAATGAAACAAAACATTTTTCAATAAATTAAATCAAAAAATTATGTAGTATGGAATATCGTGAAACAGTTTCTTTTCTCATTCAAACAAAGATTTACTTTGCATTTTCGGCACTCCACATAAGATCTTCCAGGGCAGTCTGGAACCTTGCACCGCTGTCTTGTGGTCCAAACAGGAAGGTGATCTAATTGATCTAATCGAACGTCCTGCTATGGCATTATGGCAACAGGTCCCTTCAATTTCTTCAATTGTAGATAATTCTCCATAACATAAGAGGGTCGTCCACGTTTGTTTGTTGTACTTGGTTTGCGGGCATGGCATAAATCTTCGGCTACCACGCACTTAAAATCTGCTAGTGGCAGCCACGCCTCAGAACCATCAAGCGTTCGTCTGTACAATAGCCATGCATTCACGGCTGTCATGTCGATCATGTGGAAGAATATTCTGTGGACAAATTTTTTTGATCTAATTTGTATTCTATAGTAGCCAAGAAGAGCATCCAACAGATCAACTCCACCCATATGCCGATTATATGCCATGACAGCCTTTGGACATGATACAGTTTGGTAGCTCTTTTCTTTTTTGTTTAAGCGTTGGACGTCAGAAGACGGTTTGCTGCCGACATATGTCGAAGAAAGGTTCACAATTCTGTTGTCAAATCATGTTACCACAGAAATATCCAGGTTATCAATTGTCACCAGTTTTTCCACAGTTGCACCTCTTCCTTTTTTTCAATTCCTTTTCGGCAGGAACTTTATATCCCGGAATCCAATTAGCTTTTATTGTTCCTAGCGGTAAAATCGCTTTCTTTGCAAGATAAGTCAACAGCGGTAAGGACGTGTCAAAGAATAATTTGTAGTTGAATCCGTCACTGGATGTACTAATCTTTGGCAAATCGGTTACCAACTTTACATGTCCTTGGGCTCCAGTATAAAGTTCAAAGTCGTAGCTGAATCCAGAGCTACCACTGAGAACAAACTTTTTATATCCCCATTTGTGTGGTTTTTTTGGGTTGTATTGCCGCATAGATGATCTGCTTTTGATTGGTATGATTTGTTCATCTACTGCCATATACTCTTCTCTAGGCACATTAAGGAGTCTCTGCCTTGTTTGGTCCAAGAATGGTGTTATTTTGTGAAGGGGATCATGTCCTGGTTGTCCTTTGGGTACATTGGTGTTGAAATGTATGAATCTTTTTATTTCTTCGAAGCGGTTACATGCCATTACAGAGTTAATTTTTGGGTAACCTAGGCTTTCATTCCAATAAAACCTAGTTGATGGTAACTGTACGATGGACATGTACAGGCATATTATAACAAACTGTTCAAGTTCCATTGCTGTAATATGGGCAATCTTTTCGGGACGTTTTTCACAGGAGTATCGGATAGTTTCTTGCTCTATATATTTGAACATTTCGTCTGTAAACAAGTACTTGTAGAATTGTACTGGCGTATCCAAGCTCCTTATTTCCTCAGGTAATGTCGTATCACCTGTGAATGCGGTTTCATGTTCACCTTTTTCCAAAAACCCATCCCGCCATCGGGGTTTTTCAGCTCTCGCACTTCTACTTGAGGGAGGTATCATCTGGGATAGAGGAATATTATCCTCTAATTCCCAATCGGATTCATCAGACTCTGGAATATATAGAGCCGGAAGATTTTTGTTTACCTCGTGCTCATCATCCGATAGATCTTCGTCACTGCTGTTGTCGGGAAAATTTTGGATAGTAGTATGGATACCTCCGTAAAACCGATGTGGGTCCATATCACGTAAATATGTATGAATGTAGGTAAAAAAAATATTCAACTTTTGTGCTCTTATTGCATGTTGGTTCAAATGAACGTATATTTCTGCATGGTGTGCCATATTTGATCCAAACCGTTTTTTCAACTTATAAGTACTTGTTACTTCATAAAATCGAAAAAATTCACATTGTCAATAATATTCATATTATTTGCTTTACTGGTATATTTTTTTTCAATCACTACATTTTATTTTTATATTTTTTATACAATTTTGAATTTCTCAAAAACGCATTTCTCCTACTGCACCCTTTGTGACGAGTTTGACGGAAAAAATTAGTTGCCGAAACTCGTTCACAGATGGCGTTTATCAATAAAATTTAGAGCGTTTATGTTACTAATTTCACACTGTATGTACAAAACAACAGAATAAGTTGAAAACTGGAAAATATTGACAAAAATACAGGTTGGCTCATATATGAGCCACCATGCAGTAAAGGGATAATTCGAAATGAAATAGTTCAACTCAACTTTGATGCATAAACATTTATTAAAAATAAACTTATATATTTGAAAACAAAAATATCAGAAGCCTTCATTTCATGGTGTTTGTATTTGGTTCTTAAAAATATTTTTTTAAAAAAAGAAAACACTTTCCGAAACAAGAACTTGTCGGAGGACTTCGGAAAATTGTATGTTTGCATCTGTCAAGAATAAAACAAAACAAGTACTTCATCGCAAAGCATCGCATGCAAATTGCATGCGCTGAATTTTGTCGGAGAGAATGTCCGATCAGCTGATCGTACAACTACCTTAAAGCAAAATGTCTCCGATTCGGAGGAAATCGAGAGAATTCCGCTCCGACGGTTACCTCGATAGGGCCGAGTATTCACCATAAAGCCTAGTACATACTTCCTCGTGAAGTGAACGTTCGCCAGTGGAGAAAGTGAACTTTTGACATTGCTCACTGGTACACACTTGTGAGTACACGTTGTGAACATTTGACTTCAGCTTCACCAACAGTTCCCGTACATTTTGCACGTGAATTGCCCGTGAACGAAAACTCTCCACTTTGTTCTCCACTCAGCTTCACGAGCAAGTTCACTGGTGAACCAAAAACTGAAATTTGTATGGGTTCACGAGATGGTTCACAAGTATGTACTAGGCTTAAGGCATTATGCATTAAATTAAAATGTATCTCAATAAATAACTTAAATTGTTCAAATAATGTAATTGAATTTTTGCATAGACAGTATGTATGGTCGTTAGAATCAATTACCAAAACTAAATCAAAGTGTTTCTGGCGTTATATAAATACTAAGCCTACTTCTTTAGAAATTTCTGCCTTTATGAGTTTTAATGGAGTTTGGAGCAGTGATCTGAATCTGATATGTAATTTATTTGCATCGTTCTTTTAATAAAATTTCTTAACCAATCCAGTTCACTCTGAGATTGACTATGATATCACAGCTATTACTGATATTGGTATAATGTCCTTATCAGAAAATTAAATTCTCGCTGCCCTAGCCAATTTAGACAATAACTTGAGTTTTCCTCCTAATAACATACCACATCAAAAAATGTTCAATTTATCGCTTAGCAATGGTGTTTTTTTTGATGTTTGGAAGAGTTCACACATTACATCCATAAAGTTTTTGAATCTTTGGTAAAAACTAAAATGTATGATGTAGTTAAAAACCATATCTCACCCTTTCAACATGGATTTGTTAGTGGATAATCCACTGCTACAAATCTTACGTTGTTTACAAATTTTTGCATAAACGGAATTGAAAAAAAAGCCAAGTTGATGCCATTTATACTGACTTCTCAAAGGCATTTGATAGGGTAAGCCATAGAGGAAATATATTATAATTTAATAATATATTACCTCTACGGGGAAAACCATGAATTATTATTGAATAAACTCAAATCGCTAGATTTTCATTATCAGATGTTTCACTGGATATCAGGCTCATAAATTTAATCTATGACGGTAAACAGCTCCAAGATGATTTAAAACAACTATCTAAATGGTGCCTTTTAAATGATTTTGGATTGGATATCAATAAATGTTGTGTTCTCACGCTTACTAGATCTTTCAATCCTATATTATCTTTGACTATAGTTTATCTGCGAGTGTCCTGCAAAGAGTCTCTAATCATAAGGATTTGGGAGTTCTATTCAATTCCAAACTGGATTTTAGAATGCATGTAGATTACATCGTGTCAAGAGGATTTCTGTTTAATTCAAGCGAATTTAAATGTCTTTATACAATTAAGTCTCTTTTTATCAGTTTTGTTCGACCTATTCTGGAATATAGTTTACTACAAAAACGCTTCCAATAGAATAGATAGGATTCAAAAAATGTTTATGAAGTATTCTCTTATGAAACTTTATTGGACCCTGCCCTTACCAGAATATACATCTCGGTGTGCATTGATTGATATAAAACCTCTTGAGATTAGGAGAACCTATTTCTTGATTTCAGTTGCAAGAGACATTTTAATTGGTCATATTGATTGTACGGAATTACATACGTGAACTATTTATCAAACATACTCCAGCTCGTTGTTTGAGGGTTAATCATTTTTCTTTACAGCCCAACACTCGACTAATTACGGACTTAATGAGCCTATAAAAAAAGCTTGCCTACTTTTTAACAAATATGCCGATATAATCGAACTTAAAGTTCCAAAACATGTATTCAAACAAAAAGTTTTGAGTTATAATTAATTAAATTCATTTTGTAAATATTATTTGTAGATAATATTATGTATTCTTTAAAAATTATCAATATTATAATTACCCTTTTTTGTTATTATTTTTATCATAAGGGAAATATGACTAAGAAAGTTGTTTGTACTTATAGACGAATAAATAAATAAATAAAAAGAAAAGGCAGCTAAAGGTTAAAACGCTTCATATAAAATGTGATGTCTATATTTAAGTGCTGTTTTGCAATATGCATATAATTTTGTGGCATCCATTTCCTATAGAAGGCTTATGATTTCAGTATTTGAAAGAAAGTCACTGCCTAGGATAAGTCTTCTTATTTCTCTCAATATCACACATCGTCCAACAAAATGAAAAACATCCTCGCGTTGTTTTAAGTTGCACAGGTTACATAAAATCGGTAAGTTCTTCGGAAACATGCACGAAATTTGTGTTGATATGACTAAAGCCTTTGAAATGGTTGATCATGATTTACTGCTAGGTAAATTTTATAATCTTTCAATGGCTGAAGTCATGTTTAACAGAAAGAATTCAAAAAGTAATAGTTAATGGTGTTGTTAGTAAAGCTCGATATCTAAAATCCGCAGAACCTCAGGACTCCGTACTTGGCTCCTTGTTTTTTTTTTTCTGGTTTATATTAACTGTCTCTTTAGGTTGCAATTGAATGGCTTTCCTACTGCTTAGTGAAAAACTAAAATAATGTCATTCAAAACTTCTAGTCATCAGCTTTGCAATCACAATTTTATATTTCATGGGTCGAATTCTAGACAATTCACCATTCCTTTACATAGTTGTGGTATAGATAATTTTCAAGCAGCTGGTTCTTGTTCCGATTCTTGTTTCAAAATTGCTTCAGTGCATAGTTTTAAATATCTAGGATTTGCAATTGATTTTAATCTTAACTGGAAAGATCATATTTTCAACATAACTAGACAAATATATCTGTTAAAACCGTTCTGCTCAAAAGGAGTTTCAACTTCAATTTATTATGGGCTTGCACATTCTATGCTAGTACTTTAAGACACTTGTTGATTGCTCAAAAACATCTTATTAGAATAATTTGCAACAAAAATCGATTAACGGAAAGTTGGTCCTTATTCAAGGATTTGGGAATTCTACCTTTGAGACACCTTTACATTTTTAAAGTACTGTAAGTAATTCTTTTTCTATTTTGTATGTAATATCTGGAATTAATAAATAAAAAAATGACTTATCTGATCACTTGGCTTAAACAATTGAGTATTATTGCAGCACTGATTAGGCAGGTTCAGACAACGTATAAGGGAGCGCATTTATATTGGAAGGCAATTTTATGGCACCTGGCCAATCTGATGCTAGAAACTTGCCTTACTTTCAAGTTTCTTATGTCGCCTGAACCTGCCCATTGTCACCTTACATCAGTTTTTAATTTATGTATTTTTTTTGGGTATGTATATAAAGTTGGTTTCTCGGAGGCAAGTTTACTATAGTTCAGGTCAACATCCACCTGTTCGGCTAGTTCTATCCATTCATTAAACCATTCACTTCGGGATTGGATTGTTTGAAGAACTACTTTCTTTGGAAGACGATAACTTATCATATCGAAGCTTTGAGGATGTAATCGACGTGCAGCTTGAGTGTTTTTATGAATAAAGGCGATAAACCCATTTCCAACATGATCATGTAGGTAGTGTGGCGTACTCGAAGGAAGGTGGAAAATATGTTGTTTGTAAAAAGTGAGCAGTTTTTCGGCATGTTCACCTGTTCTTATTTCGAGCCCTTCTCGCCAATTTATCATAAGCTCCAAAATAAAAAAACGGCAAATTTTAATAATTAAGTTGTCGTTTTTATTGAAAATGTCGCTTACGATAAAATGGCGGGAAGGTCTCGATTTGTTCAAAAATATTTGAAGCTCTGATGTTCTCATATCGGAAAAATAATGCTGAGGTTTGTTATAAGACTTGAATATGACAATCTTTAATTTGTCTAAATTGCAGATGCGGTTGTTGGCTTTCGTCGTTTATATTGAATAAATCATCCATCCTGACAGCGAAATGCAATTCGTAGTTGCCGTTATATAGTCTGCAGAAGTGGTCTTTCCATATCCTTAGCATTGAGTGCGGTACTACTATATTGTTTTCACTTTCGTCTTTGCAGTCTTCGGTTCGAGGTTTATGCACTTGTGATTTCGTTTCACATGTGCAAAAGCTTTCGAACTACATTTCTGCTTCTGAACCTCGCAACAGGCTACTTATGCTCTATCTTTTTCTTACTGAAAAGTCGGTGTTCCTCTCTTCTCTTCTGCTCATCGAGCTCATGAGCAGCTATCGTCCTTCCGGTTGCTCTGGGTGCCTGTTTATTGGCTGCATTTGCTTTCCGACATTCTTGATCAAACAAGGGTTTTCTGTTTGAAACTTCGAATACTTTTCCGACTGCATCCTTCCGGTTGCTCTGGGTGCCTGTTTATTGGCTGCATTTGCTTTCCAACATTCTTGATCAAACAAGGGTTTTCTGTTTGAAACTTCGAATACTTTTTCGACTGCATCTTGGCAATGTTGCCACTAATTCTTACCTTGGCAGAGAATTCGGAGAAGGATTTGGCGATCTCTTGCGATTATAGCTTTTTGACGTTGTATTTCTTTCCAGCATGCCCCTATTTTGTCTTAGGTCTGGAAACCCGAAGTGCAACCTTGGAAACAAAAAGTTAGTGTTCCGAGTCGATGTAAGATATCTCGGAAAGTTCGTACATCCATGATGCTGGAAGTGTGTCTGCCGTCGATCGCAATATGGTCAATCTTGTTGACGGTAGATTGATCTGGAGAACTCCAAGTTCCTTTGTGGATGTTAAGGCGTGGAAAACGCGTACCGTGACATTTTGCCCCGCAGCAAGTGTTGTGGTGCTAGGTTCTTCAAATCAGGTAAGATCGAATTTGAAAAATTAGTATATAATATATTTGTTTTCAGTGTTTCCAAATTGGTTGACTTGAAAATTCTCCAAACTAAATAGAAGCTTTAACCAGTCTTTAAAAATGATTTTTCTATCAAGTAAATTTTTTTGTATACCAGTAGCGTGATGGTTTGTGCGTTTGACTGTCCTGCAAGGGATCTTGGGTTCAATCCCTATCTGTGCCCCCTAACTTTTTTCTTTGGTACTACCTCTTGCGAGGAATTGACAAATCGTCCAAGAGTAATTCTTGTCATGAAAAGTGCTTTCTCAAATTAGCCGTTCGGATTCGGCATATAAACTGTAGGTCCCTTTCCATCCCTGACAACATTACTCGCACACAGGAATGGTTGAGAGTTGTAAGTCACTAAGCCCTGCTTCTTCATAGACTGTTGCGCCACCTAATTTATTTATTTTACTATTTTCTATTTTTTGATTTCACTTCGAGTGAAAGTAAAATGCAGAACCATTGTTGTCTTATTATTTTAATTGAGTTTTTGAGTAATTGAATAATCTTTCGTTTTTTTTTTATTAGATACCAGTTTTTGCAACCATTCATAATTAGTATTTGTAATTGTAGTGTACAATTTTTATTTTTTAAACATAGAAAAAGGAACAGACTTATGCTTTAGAGTAGCACGTCTAGTAATTTGTTTTGAGCAGTGTTATTTACGTAGTATCCACATTCCACAAAAAGCTTTAGTCAAGTAATTTAAAAATAAATAAAACTACAAATATATTTTTGCTTTGAATGTAAAGATAAAAACTTTCTTATTTTGATTCAAATAAATACATTTAAATAAACACTTTATTTTTTGTATAGAATAACAAAGTAAAAATTACTTATAACAAATTTTACAATCCACTTAAGAAACCTGTACAGCGGTGCAAATGTTTCTTCCACAAAAATAAAAAATAAAAATAACAAAAGAGCGTCAATTTTCTCATCAACTGTCACAAATGTCATTTTATATATGGCCGCGAATAAAAATCCTCTTCACTTCACCGTCGGTGTATATCTGTTTATTGTTTTGTTTTAATTTTTCTTTAGAGTTTAAATCAAAAAACTGCATTTAATAAGTGAGAAAAATGTTCCTCACATTCGATTAAATTAATTTAAGTGTCCCCGAGTGTTTTTTTCAGTGAAAAGTGCACCAAATACGGAAGCGGAAGCTAAAGCATCACAATAATCACAATTAACAAAAGCAATTTCCAATCCCAATCTGCATTCACCGCGCCAGAATGTCTACAAATGATTTTATAGATGATTTTATCGAAGAATACAAGAACCAACCATGTTTATGGAAAGCCAATTCAACAAACTATAAAAATCGCACCCGTCGCCAAGAGGCTTACATGAAACTGATAGAAGTCGCGTCCAAACACGGCGAACTCTACAACATCGAACGCACCAAGCAGAAGATCAACAATTTGCGGTGTGCTTTTCGACACCAACTAAAAAAGTACACCGAATGCAAGAACAATAAATCGGGTAAGGAGGAATCGTACTGTCCCAAGCGGAGATACTTCGAGAGTTTGATGTTTCTGATGGAGGAAGAGAAGCCTGCGAATCGTATAAAGTTGGCTGAGAAACTTAAGGAAATGAAAATGACGAAAGTCATAACGCGAAAGGCGAGTCCACCTGTCTTTAAGAACAAGTTGCCAGTTATCAAGCCCGAGCAGATGGACATAACAATCGAGACTATAGACACATCAAATGGGGGAGAGGAGCAGCATCAACCGGAGGAGGAGATCATCGAACTGGACCAGGACGAGACGCAACAACAGCAAATAGAGCACGAGGACTTACAGCAACAAGAGGAGTCTCAAAATTGCCACTCCGAAGACATATCAGTGGCCGAGGAATCTGTGAAGGAGTCTGGGGGAGTCGTCTATCACACGGATGTGCAACATAGTGACGAGGAGGAAGAGGGATATAAAATAATTTGGCCGGTCAATCAATCGTCCAAGCCGATAGAAACCATTCAAACCAATTATATCCGCATGGCCCCTCCCCATTCGACACCTTCAACGCCTCCTGCACAGTCCCATAGTACGACGCCTATAATAACGTCAGTCAGCAGCTCCGCTCCCACGGCACCGATGACAACGACAATAATTCATCATGATCTCTCAAATTCAGTTCACAACTCCTCGGCCCACACCCACTCCCAGACTCAAACTCAGATTGCCCTTCCTTCGTCAATTACAATCCAACCTGTTCCGAAGCAGGGCAGCGAAACTTCGGAAGCAGGTAGTTTAAGCTGTGTAGGCGGTGTAGGAGCTGTAAGCGGTGTAGGTGGTGGTGTTGGTGTTAGTGGGGGTAATCAACATTCTGCGATCCGACGGAGAACGATCTCGATTTGTTCAAACAAATCCCAATCTCAACTTAGTACCAACGCCACCGACAGCTACGAAGTTGCTCAAGATCCTTCTCCTCCGGCGTCAAAGAAGGTTAAAATCGATTGCACGTCCAGTGATTTTGAGAAACTGCTAACGCTGGCGTGCAGCAAAATGAATGCCCCCGAAACTCAGCCCGAAGACAACTTTTCTATGTTTGGAAAAATTGTGGCGCACAAGGTGCGCAACATGGAACCCCAACAAGCGATGTACGCTGAGAAGATCATCCATGACATACTCTTCGAAGGCCAAATGAAACAGCTCAAGTATCCCTATCCGGCACCGTATGGTATGAGCGGAGCTCCAATGCCTGTCGTGTCTCGCTCCAACATCTATCCCCTTAGACACAGCGGTTCAAGCAGTCAGGCGGCAACTATTGTTGCTACGAGTAGTCAGCAGCAACAGCAGCCACAAACGTTTGTCATATCATCGGTAGACTGCCATGGAGCCCCAACGGAAATCCATGCAACAAGTTCGGCTCATCAGTCACATTACTCACCACAGGGTGGGCACTACACGACCACAACGACTATCAACGAAGAGGTCGAAGATTAGTTGTAAATTCTCTCGAAAACATTCGTCCGTGCGTGAAAAAGAATGCTCTATATCCCCCTCCTACCAATAACAACAACTCAACCCCCCCCCCCCCCCCTCCACACACACACATAAATATTATAATAAAAATTTGCATACAAAATATTTTTTAAGGAAATTGCGAAATCAAACGAAGATTTAAATATTACTTATTAATTACTTAGCATCCGTATCCGTATATTATTATTTTTCCAAATCAACATTATTTTGACAGATATTGTTTAACATACATATATACATACCTTTAAGCATACAAAATCATATTTCCTAAACTATAAATAAAAAACCAGACCCGACATTTTATTGTAGCAAAAAAAATATACCAACAAAAGAAAATTAATTAAATTTAGGAACCTAAAAAACAAAAAATAAATTGTAGTTGCTAAAATACAAATTAAAAACAAAAATATATATTATTATCGTTTAGCTATTAGAAATGGATAAACAGAATAATAATAAATGATTATTTTTTATTTAAACGATGTATCGTAAAGACATTAAAATAAAAATCTCTTAAGCTGTAAATGGTTTTGGTTGTTGTTTGTTTTCTGCTGCTATACTGAATTGTTGTTCCATAGAATATATTACAAGTATAAATTGGTTGGTTTTATCAAAAACTGGTTTTACCAACCATTTGAACTAGAAGGCATATCAAGAAGTGGTCCTACGACCTTATGGTACTTACAGTTTGAAAAAAAAGAATCCGTAACATCTGTTTGCTCCTAAAATCAGGAAATAAATTTGATAAAGGTTTGAAAATGGCGTAGTTGGGCATCAAACCACAGCTTTTATTAGAAGTTAGGAAAACTTTTTTAGAAAAATGGATTTAAAAATAACAATTTTCATACTATGTTCACAAGTTAAATATGGTTTTGCCAGTGGCCGTCTACCAGATTGACAATGTGTTTAAGTTTAATTGTATAATTAACCTAGTTGTTTAATTAAAAGTCTCCTTGGCGGGTTAGTTGTCTATAGCGCAATGCGGTTGTAATATATTTATATACAATTTTCCAGCCTACTTTTCCATTCAGAACTTCCAATGTTTCGGCCAATTCCATCACAGCTGCTCCAAAATATTGTATACGAAACTCTTTCAAAACAGTACAACATGCAATGAAGTGGTGTACATCTTCTCTCTCATTAAGATTGCAAAGGTGGCATAGGATCGGCAGATCTGGTCGATGCGGAATGTAATTTAAATTTAATAGTTCGCCTCTAACTTTAAATATAACATTTATAATACTTTATGGGGAAACGGCTGAGGAGGTATGTTCGTTCTTGAAGATCTAAGTTTATTTGACTGTAAATCATTCTATGTTGCGAAGATTGAGCTTCCTATTTAAACTTCTATACGCGACATGGCTTAACTTCTCTTTTATTGTTTTAAAATTGTCTTAGAGCTGAAAGGCTTATACCGGGTCAAAATTCGATTACTTTCACCTAAGCTAAGAGCCAACTCCTCCCACTTTTTGACTAGATTACCCCTGGATGGCAAAATCTTTGTACGTTCTTTTCTCGGCAATCTTTCTTTGTCCATTTCCATCAACTTGATAATGTAGTAAAAATGTAGTTTTAAGGTCCTTAAGAACAATGGAGGTTCAGTTGTTTCCAAAAGCATTTAAATTGGTAGCCGAAAAATGACTTGTCCAATCGTGTTGGTCTTTTAGCTTGCCTGAGGTTTGACAATGATACTTTTCTTAGTTTTTGCACAATCAACATAAGGTAGGACTTGTGAAGTAAGGTTCCGACTAGTTGTCTTGGCCAAAATGTACGTTCAAAGAATGCAGTTGAGTGCAAATGAAGTCCGTATGTCTGAACCTAACCATTATTTTCTTAAAAAAATAATACAAGAGAAAATTTAAAATGAATTACTTAGTTTTGGTTATATATGAAGAGTTAATGAAAAATATAATCTTAAACTGTACGAATTCATGTTTTCAAAACATTCGTTGGTACTTTTTGAGGGCTTATTGAAAAAAGAATGCTCATGTCCGATTTCTTTCATATTTTTATTCAATGCTTGCTGCTATAAAAAAGTATAACTAGGAAAAATATAAAAAACAGGCTGGCGCCCTTATGCATAGACATATTTTCTGAAAGTCAAATTGACATTTCAAAAAGTATGCAGCTTATAACTCAAAAGCGGAATGATAAAATAATGGTACTTTGCCCGTTATCTTTTTTCAACTCTTTTCTTTTTTTGTCTATGATAAATTGCAAGTTCTGGAAAAAAGCCGTTATATTTTTTTTTCTACTTTATGTTAGCTTTCGTCTAAATTAAAGCAATATTTTTGCGCCACTTGAATAGGCCATGCATATAGTTTAACCGTTTCGTTATCTTTGTCACGCGGAATTGTATTTTTCATTGATCGAACTATTTTGTAAATTTCGATTATTTAATTTAAAAAAAAAAAACCTAAAAAGGATCGGAGAAAAGTGTTGACCGAGGCGGAAAAAGGACTAACCAAAGCATACAAGGACGCTGGCTTATCTATTGCCAAAATAGCCAAAAAAAAAGTCGAGAAAATCCTATACGTGATATCCAAATTTTCAAGTTCTCACGTCTCTTTGGCAAACGTGGTGTTAAAGCAAGTTTAACAACCATGCGTCGTGTTATTTCGAAAACTAAACACATAAAAATACTTAAAATCAAGAAGAAGCCACAGCTTAACCCAGTTCGAAAAGAGCAACGCCTCAGTTTTCGCCGCGCACATGTTACCTGGACTTCTGAGTGGCACCGAGTGGTCTTCTCCGATCAAAAATAATTTGGAAGGTCCCGGTTTGTGTCAACAACAATTAAGGCCTTTCTATACATTCAAACCCTTTTTGGACCTCTGCCATGGATTTATCAACATTGTAATGCGCTAATACTCACAGC
Source organism: Eupeodes corollae (assembly GCF_945859685.1). Lineage (NCBI taxonomy): Eukaryota > Metazoa > Arthropoda > Insecta > Diptera > Syrphidae > Eupeodes > Eupeodes corollae. The sequence continues at coordinate 24,531,419 of NC_079149.1, read as the reverse complement.
CCTGGTAGGTTAAATCGTACATATATATAGAGCCAAAATGTGGAGCTATTAAGCTGGCCGCCCTACTCACCGGAATTGAATATCTTAGAAAAGTTTGGAGATGGCTGATACGTCAAGTATACGGTTCAGGGAAACAATATTCAACTATATCCGAACTAACCCAAGCCATCGAATTGGCTTAGAGCTTGATTTCGCTAAATTATTTGGACAGGATGTGTGAAGTTTTGTAGTAGAAAGGTGGCTCAGCACACATTTTTGTTTGTTAAATAAAACACTCCAGTTACCCCCAATTAAAGTAACGTTCGTAATAAAAAGAATATGTAGTAATACTCTTAACTGTTTTTTTAACTTCATTCTTTGAACGTAAATTTTGACTAAGGCAACTAGCTAGTTTTTTAAGTGACATGCATTTTAAACATGGAGTTTTACTTCACTAACCTATACCTTTAGATTATCTTACAAAAATTATCAAAAACATTATTGTCTACAAAACACTCCTCAGCAAGCTATTTACAAGTCCTTCACGACTTGCATTTTGTATTGTTAATAAATATTTTCCCATAGAAAGTTATTGTAATGGGCCCGATTTGTCGAATTGAAAATTTTTGAAATTTCTCGACGTTTCAAGGTCCCTAAAGTCGAAATAAAAGATTTTTAGAAAGACGTCTGTGCACGACGTTTTTTTCGTCGTCCATAGCCCAAGAACCAGAACAGATATCGACTTTAAATAAATTTTGTTATACAGATAATAATGCAGAAAGATGCAAAAAGGGCTCTCAAGAAAATTGCGTGGGTGGTTTTTTTTACCATAGCAGTTTAAGAAACCCAAAATGTCTCACGAACTAATGACGCTGGAGACTTAGAATTAAATTTTATATTATATATTGTAACGTGATACCAAACAAGTATGTTTTTGGAAAAAAATCCAATTAGCGTTTTTTTTATAAATCAAAAAAACTGAAAAAAAATGTGTATCCTCGAAATTTTACGAATAAAAAATGTTGGTAAAATTTTGAGAAAAATCAAATCGACAGTTTTTTTATAAAAAATAAAAACCTAAAAAACTTCACTCAAAGTTGGTAAAAATTGAATTTTGCTTCAAATATATTTTCAAAAACTTGAGATTATCACCCCTATTACCGATGTCGTAAATGACAGCAAAATATACGACACGCACAATCTGCATTCCATAAGTCGTTTTCAACTTTCGTCACTAGTTTTGTTGTCGTGTGTAAACGTCAAGTGTGTTGAACGCTTTCATTCAGCACTAAGGCAAAAGGAAACGACGACAATGAAAAAAAACGATGGTATCTCTCGTTTGAAAATTTGCTCGCCACGAAGAAAGGGAAGTTCGCAAAACTGTAAGTTCCCTTGTTAAATAATTTATTTTATGGAATTTATTAATACTTTATTTGCGATAAATAAAAACGAAATATTTATTCACATTTGCAGTTGAAATTAACAAATCAGAATCAGTTCCAGGCCCTCGTCGAGCTGATAGAGAGCAACAAACAGTTAGCAAGGGGATTTTTGAAGGTAATGAACACAACTGACATAAAAAGGAAATGGAATTCCATATCTGAGTAGCTGAACAGCAAGGGTCTTCCAGTAAGAGATGAAGATGGGTGGCAAAAGGTTTGAATCGCTTATTTCATTAATGTAAAAAATATTTTAATGCTTGCAGACTTAAAGTTCAAAGTGAAGAAGAAAATAATAAACAATTCAAAAGAAATAACAGCAACTAGAGGAGTTACAAATTTTATCTCCGCTGGAAGATGCTGTAGCAAATTTGCTTAAATACAAACAATGGTTAAACCCAAACGGAAATTCAATTGGTGTATCCCAGCCTAATTTACTTCCAAATGTAAGGTAGCTCCGTCGAATTGGAGGGTGAAGTTTTGGATCAGCAACAACCGGAACAGTAACATGAAACTGAAGGTCCTGCAAGAAAAAAACAACGTATCTGCTTATCTGATTTCTTTTTATAATTAATTGTGCTTTTTCAAAAGTTTGCACTCCACCTTCTTCATCATCACTATCGCTACTCGTGTTGTAATACATTTCAACACTTATCATTTTAATTACTTCTTTATTTACCAATAATTAAATAAAACCGCATTTGTTAAGCATTTAACAATCATTTTTTATTTAGACTTTAGTTTCATTTTGACAGATGTTTGTTACTTTTGCATCATTTGAAAATTTGTACAAATTCGTCGCGTCGAAGAACTTATGGAATGCCACTTAAAAAATGAGACGACAGAGAAATCAAGAGTCGTCGAAAAAACGAGACAACATCTGTAATAGGCATGTATGTCTTCAAACATTCGGATATTTTTTTTAGAAAAATTGAAGTGACAGTTTTTTTTACAAAAAACTAAAAACCTAAAAATAATCACTCAAAGTTGGTAAAAATTGGGGTTTGACTCAAACATCTTTTCAAAATTTTGAGATTCTGGCTTCCAACTTATTTTAACTTATAAGAAATAATGTTGTCAACATTCGGAAAAATGTTGAGAAAAATCGAATTGACAGTTTTTTACAAAAAAAATAAAAACCTGGAAGATGCTGTAGCAAAGTTGGTAAAAATTGGTTTTTGACTCAAACATCTTTTCAAAATTTTTGAGATTCTGGCTTCCAAATTATTTTAACTTATAAAAAATAATGTTGTCAACATTCGGAAAAGTTTTGAGAAAAATCGAATTGACAGTTTTTTACAAAAAAAAATAAAAACCTAAACAAAAAAAAGTTGGTAAAAATTGATTTTGGACTCAAATATCTTTTCAAAACTTTGAGGCATTGGCTACATTAAACTACCTTTATCTTTTAAAAAGTATTGTTGTAAAGATTCAGTTAAATTTTGAGAAAAATAAAGCAGTAAAGTAGGCGAAAGTAAACGCCTAAAATAACTTTTCAAAAATTCAAAATATTGCCTTCAAAGTATTTTTTATTTCACAGAAAGTATTTTTTCCAAATTCAGTAGTTTTTTTTTTTTAATCCAACAGTCCGTTTTCTCATAAAAAAATTCTACTAAAATTGATAAAAATTTGTTTTCGACTAAAAATCTATTAAACAAAACTAGATGTTCAAATGGTAGACATGTGCATTCAAGAGGACACAAGCGTCCACAGGTTTTTTCTTAAAACCAACCTCTGTCTATCAACTCCTACTCTCACCTCCACGTGGTGAACATCGGGTGCCTAGTACCTCAACTGGAGATTGGGTTCCAACCCCAGTGGAAAGTTGTTGGGGGCAGCAAACGAGAGAGGTGGGGAGAGGTGTTTCCACTAAGGCACCTCTCCTTATCCAGACGGCAGCGGAGGAATTCCCGAGATGGGATCAACGGTGGCGTCTACAGTTCCAGTAAGGTTGAACTACTTAGTGAACACCTTATAGGGCTTCTTCGACTTATTCGGAGCCCAGGCCTGTAAGGAGCGGTTTTATCCGGCTCCCCATCCTTGGAGTTATACTTAGGATCTGGCCCTCCAGGTTGGGGGTTGTGCGTCGGGGTGACTTCCTGGCCACGTAAAAGCTTTCAAAGTTGCGAAGCACCAACAAGCCTCGGATACGGACGGATTTACTGTTGACAACCAACGCAAACGAATAAAGGACAACGAACTTCGGATATGCACGTGGAATGTTATGTCCCTTAACAGACCACGTGCGGCCGAAGAATTAGCGGAGGCCCTAGAACGATATAAAGCAGATATCAACGCCATCCAGGAAATACGATGGGATGCGATATTTACTATGGTGACTGCTACCACGAAAACCAACAGCGCTTATTTGGATGCGGATTCGTCATTGGAGCCAGACTTAGGCAAGAAGTCTTGAGCTATAGGTGCATCAATGAGCGCCTCATGACCATACGCATCAAGGCTAAATTCGGCATCATTAGCCTGATATGCGCGCACGCCCCCACAGAAGAGAAAGATGACAACACCAAAGATATGTTCTTCGAGCTCCTAGACAAAACTTATGAGCAATGCCCTAGCTACGATATTAAAATAGTCCTGGGCGATTTTAATGCCAAGCTAGGAAGGGAAGACATCTTTGGTGAAATAATCGGGAAAAACAGCCTGCACGACATCACTTCCGACAATGGATTCAGGCTCATAGATTTTGCTGCGGGGCGAAACGTCATGGTAGCCAGTACGCGTTTTCCACACCTCAACATCCACAAAGGAACTTGGACTTCTCCAGATCAATCTACCGTCAACCAGATTGACCATATTGCGATCGACGCCAGACACGCTTCCAGCATTATGGATGTACGAACTTTCCGAGGAGCTAACATCGACTCGGACCACTACCTTGTTGTAACCAGGGTAGCACTTCGGATTTCCAGACCCAAGGCAAAACAGGGAGGTGCTGGGAGAAGATACAACGTCGAACGGCTACAATCGCCAGAGATCGCCAAATCCTTTTCCGACCGAGTGACAAGTAACCTCTCTCGAAGTTCTCTGCCGCCAACACAACGTATCGAAAACCAGTGGCAACATTGCCAAGATGCAATCAGAGAAGCCGCCTCTGATGTGCTGGGTTTCAAACAGCCACCAACAAGGAACCCCTGGTTTGATGAGGAATGTCGGCAGGCAAATGCAGCCAAACAACAGGCACGCAAAGCGGCGCTGCATAAAAGGACGAGAGCTGCTCGTGAGCTCTATGAGCAGAAGAGGCGAGAGGAACGCCGACTTTTCAGAAGGAAAAAGAGAGGGCATGAGAAGCGTGCGGTCGAAGATGTTGAGAGGTATAAAAGCAGGAATGAGGTTCGAAAGTTTTATCAACAGGTGAAACGAAATTCACAGGTACATAAACCTAGAACGGAAGGCTGCAAAGACGAAAGCGGAAACATCATAGTGGAACCGCAGTCAATGCTGAGGATATGGAAGGACCACTTCTGCAGACTGTATAACGGCGACGAAGAACTGAATCCCGCTGTCAGGCAGGATGACCCATTCGATATAGACGACGAAAGCCAACAATCCCGTCCTCCCGACTTAGACGAAGTAAAGATTGCCATATCTAAGTTGAAGTCTAATAAAGCCGCTGGAGCAGATGGCTTGAATGCCGAGCTCTTTAAAGCAGCTGGAGATAAGTTGGTTAGGAGCATGTCGGAAGAAAACATGCCCGATGAATGGAACCTCAGTATTGTTTGCCCGATCCTGAAAAAAGGAGACCCTCTAAACTGCACCAACTATGGAGGAATAAGTCTACTTAACATCGCCTATAAAATCTTCTCTGCCATAATATGTGAACGTCTAAAGCCCATCGTCAACAACCTGATAGGTCCTTATCAGTGTGGTTTTAGACCAGGAAAGTCCACAGTTGATCAAACATTCACATTACGGCAGATCCTGGAAAAGCTCAAGAACACCAAATCGACACCCACCATCTTTTCATCGATTTCAAGGCCGCATATGACAGCATCTACAGGTACGAGCTGTATAGAGCCATGTCTAGTTTTGCATCCCTACCAAACTCGTCCGTTTGTGCAGGGTGACCATGGAAAATCACGCTGCTCCATAAAGGTTGAAAACAACTTAACAGAACCTTTTGATGTCAAAAAAGGTTTTAGACAAGGTGATGCGCCGTCATGTGATTTTTTTAACATCGTGCTTGAAAGAATAGTGCAAAGCTCACACGTCAACACGTCAAAAGCCTATCCTAACTAGCATATGCTGATGGAAGATGGAAAGAACTCAGCGTGATGTCAATGGGGCTTTTGTGAGTATTGAGGCAGAGGCGGCAAAAATGGGTTTAACGGTTAATGAGGGCAAAACAAAGTACATGCTGTCGTCTAGAAAGGACATACAACACCGACGTTTTGGTCAAAACGTCACAATCGACAGACGTACCTTTGAGGTAGTCAAGGACTTCGTCTACCTAGGCTCCGCTGTAAACGCAGAAAACAACACCAGCGCTGAGATCAAACGCAGAATAACTCTTGCTAACCGCTGTTTCTTTGGACTAAGAAAGCAATTGAGTAGTAATGTCCTCTCTCGAGGGACCAAAGTGTTGCTATATAAGACCCTTATCATCCCCGTCCATGGACGGGGATGATAAGGGACCATGACAAAAGCGGATGAAAGCACCTTAGGTCGCTTCGAGAGAAAAGTTCTTCGTGTGATCTACGGTCCCGTATGCATCGAAGGGGAGTGGAGGAGAAGATGGAACGACGAACTGTACGGGCTGTACAGCGACGTAGACTTAGCAAGAAGAGTAAAAGTCCAACGACTAAGATGGCTGGGTCACGTAGAGCGCATGGAAACCAATGCTCCGGCCCGGAAAGTCTTCGAATCCGCACCCACAGGACAGCGCAGTAGAGGAAGACCGCGGATCAGGTGGCCCGCACGAGTGGAAGGTGACCTCACCCAACTTGGAGCGCGAAACTGGAGACATCTAGCTAGGGACCGAGCTAGATGGAGAAGTTTGTTGGGTGAGGCCCTAGTTCACACAGGACTGTAGCGCCACCTTAAGTAAGTAAGTAAGATTTTCAAACTAAATTAATTCTTGATATGAAAAATAGTGTTGGTAATTTAAAAATTTTTAAGAATAATTCAACTGTAAACTTTTTTAACCCAACACGAAAACCTACAAACTTTTAAGCAAGGCAAATCGACAGACGGGTTGGGAAGTTATCAGTGTGGGTGGCATCCGAGCAAATTTTCCAATTTTACAAGGATCCCTTTCAGACAAAACTTTAAATGGAAATATGCAGTCGAATGAAAAAACATGATCAATTGTAATTTTGACATATGTAAGTTGGCTTGACTTCATACATAGTTAGGGAGAATTTTCTTGACTAACTTTCCAGTCAACTTTCCTATAAAGTTGCTTTAATTGGAAGGCAATTTTTTGGCAGCTGGCCAATCAGAGACTAGAAGCTTGTCTTACTTTCTAGCAGAGAGAAAAAACTAATCAAGAGAGCTAAATTTCTTCGTCTCCGTCCCTTTGAAAACTCTTACTCTCATTTTTTATAGCGTATTTAATTCGTATCGGTGTATACATGTTTTCACCTCGGAGAGTAGAGAGAATTGAGACATTTGAAATTTTTTTTTCTCTCTCTGGTTTTCACAAATTAATTCTAGCAAACAATTTTCGTTTGTCAATAAATTACGGTAAACGTTATAACGGTAGATTGTGGTGAATTTGTTTTTCTTTTCTCTTTCTTTAAGTTACAGATAGATGGCATTAACTACCAAAACCAGAAAAGATGTGTTCAGAAAGAGTGTAACAAGGTTAAGATTTCTTAGACTAGACTTTATTTGTTATGAACAAGTACATTTTTTTTTATAAATGTATGTTATGTTTATTTCAATAGTAATCCTTAACTAACAACTTAATTGCTGTTTTATCTAAAATATACTGCATTGAATTATTTTACATCGAATTAATTATAATAGGCGGAAATAATAAAGGTCTTCAATTTACCGGGAATATTTATATAAAATATCCATATCTTCTGCAATTGCGGTATCAATCGATATTTTCTGGAACATAGTGTTAACGTAACATTTATTTGTCATGAATTAGTCATTCAGCTGTTTTATACACCAACAAAATTAATTATAAAATTTTGCTGCGATAATAATTACTTGAACACAGCATTTTCTATGTTTATAGTTATTCAGGCTTAGCCCTTAACTTAGATTTGCATTTATTTATGAATAGCCTAAAAAGTTTAGCAAACATCTATGAATAAGCCACAATGCACTTTCAGAAAAAACTGTAGTTAGAACTTTCCCTCTGAGCGAAAATTAAACGCATAAACCTATTAATAATAATAAAAAAAAATAATAATAATAGTTGTAGTGCTTTCAGAGTTTTATGTTTCTAGGTCCCAATTCTCATTGGACTGTTGCACCACCTGATTTATTTTACTTACTCAATGATTAAAACTGTCTTCAAATAACTAACTTATATTTTTTTAAATGCGTAATTTAGAATTGTTTCTAAATCTTTATTATTCTGGCATCTAACAAGAGTAATTAATTTCACTTCATATTCGAATGATATTACTCCCAAACGAACACAATGAGAGTACCAAAAAATTGTTCATCCACAATTTTGAATTTTCTTTTAAACACTTCTGAACTGCTGACTTCATCCGCCATTTTTCAAAGGTGTCATGTAGGGGGAGTATGCACATATTCTTGCATAAGTATTTGTTCCCCTAATTTTTTTATTTGCAGTTAATACATATGCAAGTTTATTTGCAAATCGCAGCTTGTAGTCAAAAAGAGAGCAACCGTCGGAGTTGGTTATCTCGTTTAGTTTTTTTCTCTCTGCTTTCTAGTCCCTTACATACATAATACATATGTCGTGTGAACCTGCCCAATCTTGGAAAGAAATGTTCCTAAATAATCTAACGTTTTTTGACCTATAAATTTGGCCTAACAAATTATTTTCTTAGCATCTTAAGGGAGTGGTAAGCACCAACAGATTGTACATTACCTACTAATATTTGGAAAAAATTGTGAAAAGTATTTTTGAAAATGTTTGTGCGTATTCAGTTGAAGCGGAGTGTATATGTATTTATTCAACTGAAATACAGTAGGCTCCATGAAATCTTACCTTACTTTGAGAAAAACTACAGCGACTACACACGACTTCATTTTTATTTTTGTGGCATGATCTTCTTTTTGCGTAGGATTGTCATGCCAGAGGTCTTAGGTTTAATCCCAATCTGTGGTGACGAATTGGAAAATCTTTTTTTTAAAGTAATTCTTGTAACAAAAGTGCTTTCTCAAATTAGCCGCTCGAAGTTGGATAAAAAGTGTTGGTCCCTCTATCCCTGTCATTAATCACCCAGTGTATAAGTTGCCAGTTGTATCCAAGTCACTATAGGTCCTGGTTTTCTTCGAGCTGTTGCTCTACATGATTTTGTGTGCATGATCTTCTTTGGGCGCATGCATATAGTTAGTGACTACGTTGTCAAAATCCAACTAGCTTTATGAATGTAAAACTACACTACAAAGCTAGTCAGTCTGGAACTGTCATATTATTGACAAGTGCAAATATTGACTTATTTATTATGTTTTTCAATTCAATAAAATCAAATTTAAGACACAATTTGAATGATTTATATTTGTATTTAAATACTAAACGTTTGATTTCATTTTGAATTCGTGTGTCTTTACCGAGCAGCTGATTGTTGAAACGTCAAATTCATTCTTCACTAACTTTTTAGCCGAATTTTTTACACTACGTCGCACAGTGGGGAAAATGCGCAAAACCTATTTTTCTGAAAGTAGGATTTATTTTTAAACAAAATGTGTTTCTTATAGTTATTCATTTTTCAAAAATCAGACCTGTAGATTTTCGCTTAAAGTTCAGATATCGTGAAAAATGATAAAATATTAGTATTCCTTAAATGATCAATATATTGTGAAAATTGGAATTTTTTATCAATTTTTTCTGTTTACATGATTGAAATAAATAGGAAAATAATACCGTATGTTATTTTTTGAAAAAAAAAATTGTATAAGGTATTTTTTGACGAAGAAACACTCTATTTCAGTTATATTTTTGATCGCATAATGGTTTTAACTACTTCCTCTGTTTGCAAAATATTTTCAATAGATAGTGTACATTTTCCAGGTGCGGTTTTTAGAGCAATTTTAGTTTGGGAAGTCGTATAAAAAAAATAACAATGAATTAATAATTTAGATTATGCAATTTTATATTTATGCCTTTTAACCAGTTCTGACGATCTTCTATGGTAAAAAGACGGTTATGTGAATAAACCCTTAATTAAATCAGCACTGAGTTAACAGAATTATATCAACAAGTTTCGTAAAAAGTACTCCGATTTTCTGAAATTGAAAGTGAAAGTGTCTCGTAATATGATATAAAGGGTGTCCCAAAATTAGCGCAAGATTTGAATTTGCCGCCATTTATGCAGTTAAGTGTTGGTAACCCTGAAAAAAAGCAATTTCACAGCTAACAGTATAGGGTTATTAAAACTGGAGCGTTACACGATAGAACAACGTGTCTTCATTATTAAAGAATATTTCAAAAATAGTGAAAGTATGGCGGCTGCAGTTCGAAAATTTCATAAAAAATTTGGTCGGAATAGAGTTTTAACTTCCTCAACTGTGAAGAGATCCGTTGGAGACGCCAAACACACTGGTCGTCCAAAAACAAGCCGTTCAAATGTGAATGTCGAAGCAGTGTGTGAGAGTATTGCTGACAATCCAGGAACTTCAATTCGACGTCGTGGACAAGAATTGCAAATTTCAAGAACCTCTCTACAGCGTATACTCACCAAAGATCTGTTTCAATTAACACAACAATTGAAGCCTAATGGACAGAGAAGAGAGTTCGTTGAATGGATTATTGAACATCAACAAATGGACCCTGATTTTTCGAGCAAAATCATCCTAAGCGATGAAGCACATTTTCATCTTGATGGCTTTGTCAATCGCCAAAATTGCCGCATTTGGGGTTCGGAGAACCCACATTGTGATTGTCGAAAAACAAATGCATCCACAACGCGTGACTGTATGGTGTGGATTTTGGGCTGGAGGCATAACTGGGCCATATTTTTTTGAAAATGATGCTGGTCAAGCAGTGACTGTTACTGGTGCTCGATATCGCGACATGATTACACAGTTCTTTCTGCCAAATTGATGATGTTGATGTGTCCAATATGTGGTTTCAACAAGACGGTGCCACATTTTGCATTTGGTCTCTTTCTCTTTACCTTAAAGCTATCTATATATGGACCGAATTCGAACTAATTTTTGGTTTATAAAGAAAACTCTTAATAGAAAGCAATATCGCTTATTGTTTTTGTTTTGAAAATAATAAAACACGGCTAATATTTAGAAACTTTAAAATGTCAAATTCAAACCGTTATTTTTATCATACTCTGTTAGCTTTCATCTATTTTGGTTATTTCCAAGAGTTTGCAGTCCCAGTTCTTTGTAAGACAATGTCAATAAGTATTTTCCAATTTTGGTATATAGGTTTTAGTTTCCTTTTTTATTTCCGCAGTCAGTGGGGTATGGTATTGTATGATAAGTTGCATTGACCTGAATTTCAGTTTCTCAAAGATTCAGAATTTCAGCTTTAACACGATCTTTGTTTTTTCTAACTTCTTCCGGAGTTTTTTCCGAAAAGGAAAATTGAAGAGCTGGTGAATGATCGGTTAATAATGGTGGAGTATTTTTGCAAATTCGTTCTTCATTTTCTAGTTGAACAAGTTTTAATGGTACCAAAGATTTAAGAAATAAATGTCCATCAGAAATACCTTCCATTTATTCTTCATAGATTTGCTCACATCAAATTAAGTTTATTTGAACTAATTTGAATTTAGTTTATTTGAGATAAGATAGCTTAATGAATTTGTTTTTATTTTATTTACTTGAATTATTTTTTTTATTTTGTATTTAATTTTTAAGCTGATTTTATTATAAATCAAACGATAAACTTTGAAAACACCAACTATCTACAAATATCATTATAAATGCAATCTGTTATCCTTGGAATTGCAAACAAAAAAAGGCTGGGATGCAACCCACACTGATAACTTCCCATCCCGTCTGTCGATTTGTCTTGCTTAAAAGTTTGTCTATATGTACTAGTATCAATTTTACCAAATTTGCGTACTATTTTTTATAGATTTTATTTTTTATGAAGAACCGGACTGTTGGATTTTTATATAAAAATCACTGAATATCGAAAACAATATTTTCTGTAAAATAAAATAAGTTTGAAGCCAATATTTTTAATTTTTGAAAAGCTATTTGATTCGAAAGTTTTAGTATTGTTTTTTTTAGAGTTTTATTTTTTGTAAAATAACCGTCAATTCGATTTTCTTAAAAATTCTATCGAATGTTGAAAACATTATTTTCTATAAGATAAAATTAGTTTGAAGCCAATATTTTATAGTTTTGAAAAGATATTTGAGTCGAAAATCAATTTTTACCAACTTTTGTTAATTTTTTTTTTGGTATTAATTTTTTGTACAAAAACTATCAATTTGATTTTTTTCAAAATTTTACTAAATGTTAACAACAATATTTTTTGAATGATAAAAGTAGTTAAAAGCCAATATCTACAAGTTTTGAAAAGATATTTGAGTCGAAAATCAATTTTTACCAACTTTTATTAATTTTTTTTTAGGTTTTTATTTTTTGTAAAAAAACTGTCAATTCGATTTTTCTCAACATCTTTCAGAATGTTGAAAACAATATTTTTTATAAGATAAAATAAGCTTGAAGCCTAAATTATAAGTTTTTGAAAAGATATTTGAATCGATATTTAATTTTTAACAACTTTGAGTAATGATTTTTATTTTTTATAAGAAAAACTGTCAATTCGATTTTTCTCAAAATTTTATCAGATTTCAAAAACATTATTCTTCGTTGCTCAAAATTTTTTTGGAGATGAAATCATATGTTAGTCATTAAATTTAAGAGGTGACAAATTTTTTTTTTCAGTTTTTTTGATTAAGAAAAAAAACCGTTAGATAGATTTTTTTCAAAAAATATACTTCTTTGAGATCACGTTACAGTTTATTATATAAAATTTAATTCAAGTCTCTAGCGTGTTTGGTTCGTAAGATATTTAGGGTTAACCAAAATTTTCACCTTTTTTTAACTTCCCATAGGAAGTTATTGTAATGGGTCCGATTTGTCAAATTGAAAATTTTGACATTTCTCGACGTTTCAAGGTCCCTAGAGTTGAAATAAAAGATTTTTAGAAAGATGTCTGTACGTGCGTGTGTACGTACGTTTGTACGTCCGTACGTCCGTACGTTCGCGACGTTTTTTTCGTCGTCCATAGCTCAAGAACCAGAAGAGATATCGACTTTAAATAAATTTTGTTAAACAGATAAAAAGGCAGAAAGATGCAGAAAGGGCTCTCAAGAAAATTGCGTGGGTGGTTTTTTTACCATAGCAGTTTAAAAAAAAGGTGAAAATTTTGGTTAACCTTAAATATCTTACGAACCAAAATCGCTTAAGACTTGAATTAAATTTTATATAATATATTATAACGTGATACCAAACAGGTATATTTTTTGAAAAAAATCTAATTTTATCTTATAAGAAATATTGTTTTCAACATTTGGTAAAATTTTTAAAAAATTCGAATTGACAGTTTTTTTACAAAAAATAAAACTCTAAAAAAAAAAAACAATACTAAAACTTGGTAAAAATTTACTTTCGGCTTAAATAGTTTTTCAAAAATTAAAAATATTGACTTCAAACTTATTTTATTTCAGAGAAAATATTGTTTTCAATATTCAGTAATTTTTATATAAAAATCCAACAGTCCGTTTTTTTCATAAAAAATAAAATCTACAAAAAATAGTGCACAAATTTGGTAAAAATACATATAGACAAACTTTTAAGCAAGACAAATCGACAGACGGGATGGGAAGTTATCAGTGTGGGTCGCATCCCAGCCTCTTAAACTGCTATGGTAAAAAAAAAAAAAAAAAAAAAAAAAAAAAAAAAAAAAACCGCATGATGGTTAGTGCGTTGGACTGTCATGCTAGAGGTCTTGGGTTCGATCCCTGCCTATGCCATCTAAAATCTTTTCACGGGTACTGCCTCTTGCGAGGAATTGACAACTTCTCCAAGAGTAACTATTGTCATGAAAAATTAGCCGTTCGGAGTCGGCATATAAACTGTAGGTCCCCTCCATTCCTGACAACATTACTCGCACACAGGAATGGTTGAGAGTTGTAAGTCACTAGGCCTTGGTTCTCAATGGACTGTCGCGCCACCCAATTTATTTATTTTTTTTTATGGTAAAAAAACCACCCACGCAATTTACTTGAGAGCCCTTTATGCATCTTTCTGCTTTATTATCTGTATAACAAAATTTATTTGAAGTCGATATCTCTTCTGGTTCTTGAGCTATGGACGACGAAAAAAACGTCGCGAACGTACGGACGTACGGACGTACGAACGTACGTACACACGCACGCACAGACATCTTTCTAAAAATCTTTTATTTCGACTCTAGGGACCTTGAAACGTCGAGAAATGTCAAAATTTTCAATTTGACAAATCGGACCCATTACAATAACTTCCTATGGGAAGTTAATAAACATAAACATTTGTTTTACACATGAACCATTCACTTGTACGCATATTAAAACTGAATTTTTAGTAATTTACAATGCTTTTTTTCGCTATTTATTATTTTATTATTTATTATTTTATTCTTAATATACATACGTTAAATTTGGTAAACAAATCTTAATTTTTATATATGTTCTCCGAAAAAAAGCTATTTTCTCTTTCAGTGGGCGGGGAAACGGTCAGAATTTTTTTGCTCAGATTTGTCTTCCTATTCGCTATCATTCCTGAAAATTTCATCAAAATCGGTTCATTACTTTAGATTTAATAGAGTTTTGTCCGCTCTCCCATACAAGGTGCCCCACTGTGCGTCGGAGGGGAAATTTTAACTACTTTTGTAGTTAGATTTAGCCAATCAGAATCCTTTGACTACGTAGCCACTAGCTTTGTGAATGCGACCTTTGTAACGATACAAACCATATATTCTATAAACAGTATGAATGTTTTGTTTCTATTCTTTCCATAACTTACCGAATTTGAACATCTGTTTGTATTTCTCATAACATTAAAACAATAAAGTTTGTTCTTTTAAAATCAAAGTGTGTTTTATATATTTTGTTTTTATAACTTTTAAATAAAATGGATTCTTTTAAATATATATATATACTCGTATAATACATTATAATTCCCTCTTAGTTTAAAATGTAATAATACAATAATTATTATTATGCATGTTTAGAACATATTTTTAAAATGGCATTCATCCAGTGTACTTTTTCTCTACGTCTACTGCAAATGACAAAATTATGATTTCGACTGTTTAACAGTTGATTTTGTTTTTCTAATACAACATCTCCAAATTGAATATAATATATATATCTGTTTGTTTTCATTTAAAATACAACAATAACATAATTAACTTGATCATTTCATCTGAAATTTGTTTAATAATCATAAGAGATATGATTGTACAAATATATTGCAAATAAATTATGCTACAATCATCAATCAATAAAAAATAAAATCAAAACTTAAAATCAAGTGTTACACATATTACATTTTTATAATCTATCTAAAAGTGCTTTACAGAGAGTATCAAAAACTATCTCTCATAAAATAGATAATTCGAAAACATCAAATCAACTTTTGAAGTCTCATATATGAGGAGTTCAGAATAAAAGCAATCCTATCCAATTCCATTAGCTTCAATTTAAGTGAGTTTTTTTCCAATGAAATTCCAAAATTTTGTTTGTTTTATGTTTCTTCAAAAACAAATAACTTTGTTTTCTAAAAGCTTTAAGATATTTTTGTTCTGAACTCCTTATATATGTATATGTTCACATGTAAGTATTAATAACATTTTTTTTTTTAGAAAATTTTGTAATAAGTGAAAGGTTTTTACACTTGTGAAACAATATTGGATAAAACCTTAATTTTTGTACAGTGTTATATGGTTTTTTTTTTCTAAAATTGTTTGTACTCTTTATAATACATTTAATAACTTTGATGAACAAATTATTTATTTCTGTGTGATAATTTATTTTAACGTTAATGACTTTAATGTGTGGGATATTTTGAAATCAAAATTGTATCAATCTTCGAAAATTGGGAAAATGTTAATAATGCCGAAACCGTGCTTTTGTGAACTACGGTTGGTTTTTATTTCAACTATAAATATAAATTCAGTGGAAAGTGACAACATTTTTGGCGTTTCCAATTTTCGAAGATAACAAAAGTTTTATAATGAAATTTTGTTCACGATAGCTTTGAAAGTTTTCACAAAAAGACTTGAATGTACATACGTTAACAGTTAAGGTGAAGTTAGAAATTGCATTAATTTATGTACAATCTAATGTTTCTATCATCTAGGTTGCCATCAAAACATGAAAAACTCTTTTAACTTTATAACTATTGAAAAAAAAACTTCAAGCGTTTTTTTTTTTTAGAAAAAATAAAAAACGCATTTTGCCAACTTTTAAGCTATAGACGGTTGGAAGATCTTCTATCATTAGCACATTTTTCGAAAAAAATCTATATGTTCAGAAGACATAGGGGACTTGACTTATTTCTAGCATCTGATTGACCAGCTTCCAAAAAAATTGCTTTCCAATTAAGGCAACTTTATTGGAAAGCTGAGTGGAAAGTTAGACAAGAAAAATCCACCTAAATATCAAATCGATTCCAATTATGTCAGAATGACAGCTAAACATTATTTTTCATTCAACTTAAAGCTGAACTTTATTGCTCTTTAATCAATTTATTTTCTGTGTAAATTGGCTCCTTGTCAAATTGAAAAAGGAATAATTAATATCCAAAATACAAAATTCAGGCCGAGATGGAATTGTGACTTGCCTGAGGAGTGATTTGTAGACAGTCATGTTTTTGGTAGTTTTAGCTCGATCAACTGAAGGTAGAGGTTAGTGAAGTAAAGTTCTGAGTTTGAAGTTTATGACACTTGAAAAATTTACTGCAAATGGAGTACCTACATATGTTGTTTGAACACGCCCAATTTTAACCAATTTTCTATCAACCATGTAAACACACAATTTTATGTCAAATGTAATAGAAACAATTGTCACACAATCGTTGGCAAATTTTCTATTAAAAAATTGGCCGGCTTCTTGCAATCGTTTGTATAAGTCTAAACATACAATGGCTTGTATTTTTGAATAATTAGACGATTGTCCACTAATTGCATCCAATTATAAATTGGCAGAAAGTTTTTGAGCAGGAAACAAGCTACGAAAATCGAAATAAATAAGAAATCATTGTTCGGTAAAATAACGAAAAAAGTTATACACAAACATGTTTATAAGGATGGGACACATGAACAAATTTTGGGCTGACTTTCCATTACACGAATTTCCTTCAGATTTTTTTTACCGTTAGGTAGGGGTCCCTGTAATAAGCTAGGTAATGTACACATACCTTAATGTAAAATAGTTAAGATTAAGAATGCAAGCATAATGTTAAGATTAAGAACGCAAACATAATGTATTCCTACACCTGAAAGAAGAAACTACTTTCTTGCTCTTGTCTGGATTAAGATCATTCTATTCTCGACCGCTGTTAAGATAAGATAACTTAAGATAATAAATTTGTATTTTATAATTAAATTATTAGTGTTTTATTTCATTAACAATTAACATAACTGTTACAGTCCCAATAGAACATGGTTTAAACCCACTATTTTATATTTCGTTTTTTTGAGCCTAAAACAAGTTTTTTTGAACTGCACGGCCGGCGCGGCGTATTAACAGCTAGGTATGTAACCTGCAACTCCCTGCTTGAGATCAATATAGGATTTGGGTTGGGTGCAAGTTTGGGTATATGCAAAGTACTAAAATCAAAGAAATCCCAAAAAATAAGTATGGCAAAACTGAACAAAAAACAGGGAATAAATGTCAAAAACAAACATTTATTCGTGTTTTGTATGTGAAAAAGTGAACTTTGAAAATGAATTTAAAATAGAAATAAATGTTTCCTCGCTCTAAAATTGCTATATTTATTATTTATTTCCTTATATCTATCAAATAAAAAAAAAAATAATGCCGAAATTCGTGCTGCGGTAATGGAAAGTTAGGCTCAATTTTTAAAAGATAGTCTTTGTTGCCTATTAAAGTAGTCTTCTGGCCACCCGTAACTCGGGAGGATCTCTAAATTATAAAATTTGAATAAAATAATGTAAAAAATAAAACTTTTTACTATTTATTTATTTGTTCACCTTTTTATCTTCAGACATTTTATTTAGTTTCTTGATCTATTCGCCTGCTTGATGGTAAGTGATAAGTTTTGACATTTGAATCGATGAACTTATCGACTTTCAAAGATACAGAAACCCATTTTATCACATTTTTCCAGTATTTCTATTCCGTTTGTTTCAGTCGATAAAGCTATCGACTGTCAAAAGGTACAGAAACCCGATGATGCGATAAATTGACTTTTGTACCGATTCTCACCGTTTCTCGAAGAATTTTATCGATGCGATAGTTACAGAACATGGGTTGCTTCGTTATTGTTTGACTTTTTTTATATTTTTATATTTTTTAAATGTTTTTCCACGACCTATTGTTTTCATTTCTAAAATGAACTTCCACATTCTCTGTCATCTGCAGTGGAAATTGTCTTCCAATGAGTCTTCCAATTTTATTGTTTTCTATAAAGCATTCCAACCGTGTAAACAGACAATTATTAACTAGAAGGTGAAAAACTGTCTAATATTTGGATAAAATAAACCAATCGTCATCAAGAATGTTCACTTGATAGAAATTGGCGAGTGTGAACTAAAAGGACGTTATTGAAAGACTTTCGACAGTTCGGCCAATATGGGGTTACTTAATGGCTGCGTTCAATCTCGTGCTCGATGGGGTATCTTGGATTGGTGGATTTTTGAACGAGATGGATAGCTGCATTCAGATAGCTGTCAAAAAATAAAAACAACTTTCAGCTGTTCACAAAAAGCAGAGAAACATTTAAGCTTCGAAGTCAACATGTACTCAAATAACAACTTTCAACTAATTGTATCTTTTTGTTTACCAACAAATACAAAAAGCTGAAATCAATTTTCAAGTTTCTTGAAATTCAACCATGTGTTGAATCTGCTGTTCTGTCCGATACCTACAAACCGAAGAAATTCTTGGATACCTTTCGATTTGGATTCCTTATTTGACATCCCACCTGTTTTTGATCAGTTGGGGTGGAATCGGCTAAGGTAATTGTTGACTATCAATTTTTTGATAGTCAAATTGACTATCATTTTCATTCCGTTTGTGTAAGATGATTCAACTCAATTCGATTGAACAATTTCAGATTCAAATTGTCAAAATTCGTTGTTGCCTTGGTGAAGTTTTAAATTTATTCTTATAAAATATCTCAATAAAAGTATCAAATTGGCTGATTTTGAATGAAATTCTTACTTTTCTTCCTTTTATTAAATGTCGCAAGCGTCTGGTAGCTCTATACGGAATAAACATATTTGTTTCGAAAACGACTATCACATTTTTTGTGACAGCTTTTTAGGTATCAATTTTATTATCACCTTATGTAAATCAAATTCGATCATTTTGATTGTCATTTATCAACAATCACCTTAGCCGATTCCACCCCTGTTATTTTACACGTAAAACACTAACAAAAAGGTATCCGAATACCCTATCTGTCTGACATTGAACGCAGCCAATGGGTAAACTCAGATTTCTGTCAAAAATTGATTTTTTGTTCGTGGTTCATGGAATACTATTGGAATTATTTTATTTGTTTGTCAGTTGCCGAAAATCCAAATCTTCAGATTTTAACTAAATCAAAAATAAATCAATTTATTTTGCCCCATGGAATGCAAAAACAAGGACATTTTTTGTTTCGACAGATCTAGTTCAAAAATAAATGAATGGGTAAATTACCATGGAAAATTCCATTAGCTTCAGTTGTGGCGGAGATTCATAGCCTTAAAATTGCTCTTTTATATTTCTAGAGCTAGTTGAGCTGACAAAAAACTTTTTTAAATTAATATCACATCAATAAGTAACGAAAATATTAATGACTTTGGAAATCTATTTTTGCTAAAATGTTATCGCTTTGCGGCTGCGAGTTTATAGGACATCAATTTTAAATAAGACCTTGGTCTTTTTCCTGCCATATATACTTTTGTAATAAAATTTTCAATTACACCATGAAAATCAGATCTTCCACACAAATATTCCTCAAAAACTTCAATTTTATATGTGCTTATTTTAGTTATATTGACATCTAGATATCCCATCCCATGGAAGACATCGAAAATTATCCCCATCCTAAAACAAAAAAAAAAGAAGGAATATAGACCGGAGCTATCCTATCTTTTCTATCTAAAGTTTTTGAAAGTCTGAAAAGTAACCAGATAAAATATTATATTAAAGACAATCAATTATTGAAACCTTTGAAAATCTGGATTTCGGTCTGGACATAGTTGTGCTTCAGCTTTACTCAACGTATCTATTGACATAAGACATGCTTTAGACAATATATTTACAACTGTGATAACCTACTCGTAACTTGACTATTCAAAGGCATTTTATTGTGTAAACCATAATCTTCTCTGTGATAAATTGTCGACCCTATTAAGCTTCTCTGACACAACTAAAAAACTTATTTACTCATATTTGACCAATCGTATGCAAGCGGTGTCTTGTAATGGTAGAATTCCCTCGTTCCTCCCTGTTAATAATGGTGTTCCTCAAGGATCACTCCTTGGACCTTTACTGTTTTTATTGTTCATTGATGATCTGCCCTCTGTTTTGTCTTACTGTGGAGATGATGTCCAAATATATATTAGTTTTCCTATGATGATGCTTAGGGATGCAAAATCTAAAATGAACATTGATTTACAGGCTATATTTGATTGGTCGACACTGAACGGACTTAAACTCAATCCTGAAAAAACGAAAGCTCTTCCAATCTCAATAAACAAACCAAACCCAGATAATTTCCCTTCCGTTATGTCGAATAATTGTATTATTGAATATGTTGCCCAAGTTAAAAATTTATGTTTGGTCTTTAACAACAGGTTAACTTGGAATAACCTTCACTTAGAGGACTATCTATTACTAAATCCGTACTACCTACCCTTATTAAATTAATGCTGGTAAAAGCACTTATCCTACCTATAATAACATACGGGTGTGAGCTGTTTGCTGATCTTGATTATCAATCAGCTCACAAACTAAAGGTGGCATTGAATGCAATAGCTCGGTTTGTTTTTAACCTACCTAGGTTCGATCATGTCTCTTTTCAAGCTCGTTAGCTTTTCAATTGCGATCTGGTATCATTCTTCAAATATCGTTGTTGCATTTTACTCTTCAAATTAATTTTTAAAAAGACTTCTTGTTGGATCTAAAAGCCAACGTCCAAACTTTTTTATAACTGAAACAATATCTTTTTGGTTTCGAGTTACAAAATCCTTTATTAAATAGAAATAGAGTAGATATAAAATAGAAATAAAAATTATAGGAATAAGTACTCACATCTGTCTGGATTATAATTTTATTACTTAGTTAGCTTGAGTTTGAGAATAAACTTAATGACAACCGGAAAAGGTTCAATTTAAACATGTGCAAATTAGAAAATTAAGAAAATGGATACTTAAGGAGGAAAAGAGATAATACAGGGTGGATATACATTTGAACGTGTAGGTTTACACCTGACATCTGCTAACACTTCTAGTTATCTATGTGACAGACCTAATTTTTGTGTTTCTAACCGTTTCATTTTATTGCGCTCGTCCACCTTTACGTATTTGACATCGAGCAGCTGATTTTTCGTTAATGCCGTTAGACTGTAGAATAACCTTCCCAGTCACATGAGGTCTGGAATCGAAAACAGAAAGTTTCAAAATATTTGTTTTAAATACTTCTCAAACTTGAACTGAACATATTTTGGGTCTTGATTCAGATAACTTTTAATTAACATGTCCTTTGTTTTTGTTTTGTTCTGAAATCTTTAATACTTAATTTTTTGCTAATTTTGTTCCCACAGGTTTGTAAATATTTCTTTTGTTAATTGTAAATTAAATCAGTGTTTTATTTCCTGTACTATTTTTAAGTTTTACTTGACGTACAGCTGACATACAAATAAATAAATATCAAGGGTTTACTTAAAAAAATATATATAAATTGTTTGATCGATGGCAACCCTAGAAAATAGATTGAATACAAAATATAGATACTTTTATAACAAAAAATATGAAATGATTGAAATTTTTAAGCAAACCTTACAGTTTGATTCTAGACTATAATACAAAAGAAATGTTGTTTTTTAAATTAATTTACAAACATGAATAGTTTTTATACTTGTTGTTGTTCAGATTTACATTGGTACAATTGTTTGATTAATATACATACATAAATATTTGTTTAGAATTTTATTTCATTTAAGTAATTGTTATTAATTTTATTATTTAATATAATATAATATAATATACACAACATAGTAATACATTGCAACAGTTCTTTATATATAACATTACATACAATTAAGTTAAAATGAGTTAATAATATAATTATGTCATATTATGTTATGTTATTGATAAACTGGATATATTGTAAAAATTATTGCCACCAATAAAATATTATTATTTTTTATTTTTTTAGGAATTATATCTTAAGTCTGAAGGTCGAGAATAAGGTTTTTCTTTTCAGGAAGTGCGATTATGAAATAAGTAGGAACAACAAAAATAGGAAAATTTAACTTAGGAATATGTTGGTGAATTATAAAAAGGTAACAAAGTAAAAAAAAAGTTTGTATTATGGTTTAAAATGTTATGAAGATTAATTATTAATATTATTAGAAAAAACCTTAAAGAATGAAAAGTTACCTACATTGAAATTAAAAAAGAACTTAAATTATTCAATAGTCCCCAAAAACTTCAGTACAAGTTTTCAAAATTCATTTATCTGGCTACTTAAAATATTGAAATTTTTCGGTACGTTTAATTTTTGTTAATGAACTGGACAGGAAATTTAAAATAATTTAAGAGACTTTTTTGAGTATAGGGCATTTTTCCAGACTTCAAATTTATGCTTCCCAATTTTAGATCCTTAAAAGTATTAAAAATGTAAGAATGTAAAATTAAAGAGTTACTTGATTTAGGGTATGATATATTCTGAGCTCCAATTTGAATCACTACTTAACAGTATTAGATCTAATTGTTTAACTTAAGTTGTTATTACAACCAACTAGGGCTACCTAAGAAAAGAATAAAGATCATTATTGAAATATTTTTACACAAAACATTTAAAAAAATAGTATTTTGTTGAGAAAAGTGTATAGGATTTCTTTTGCACAAACTAAATCGATGACAGGGAAGTCACTTAACTCAGTCTTTTAAAGAATTTTGCTTTGATCTACTCTGTTCTCAACTAACCAAATGGCCCAGAGTCTATTCCAAGTAAGTTAACACCAGATACCAGATAGAAAAGTAGGATAACTAAACATTGTTCGTATTTAAATTGATTTCCATTGAAAATACCTTTCATAATTACTTTGACATTTATTTCAAAATAAAACAATTTTTTTAAAGTCTCGAATTAATTTCAGGTTCAAGTCAAACGCCAGTGAACCAAAAAAAAAGTTTTTCAGTTTGCTTTTTTACGCTCTTAAGTTAAATATCTCTGTAACTACACACATAAGATCTATTAAATGTTAAGCACATTAAAAGTTTATTATTTTATCTTTTATAGGCATAACATTTTAAATTATTTAGACACACCCGTTAAACATAACATTTTAAATTATTTAGACACACCCGTTACTAAAAGATTGTAATAATGATAAACAGTTCATACACGACAGCCAAAAAAAAACTTGTACACTGTTCCTTTTGTCCTCTTCTAAATACCGTTATGAGATAATTGTCAATGTTTCAATTTTTTTTACTTAAGCTCTCAGTGTCTTCTTCTTTTTATTAGTTATGAAAAGTGTTTTGGGTAGTTTAAAAAAAAATAAAATGGAAAACAAACAAACGTCAATTGATTTAAAGAAACTAATCGTGAAATTGTGGCAAGAAAAAAAAAGTTATAGGAAAATTGGAGACATCGTAAATAAACCACATTCTACAGTGCAGTACATAATAGATAAGTACAAAAAAAAACAGACCTAGTGGAAGTGGATGCCCCAGTAAGATCGCGACTCAACAAACTAAAAGGCATATTATCAGAATCATCAAAAATAATCCCAAAATTTCAGCTGTTGAAATTGCGGATAGCCTAAAAGAAAATTAAATTGTTGAGGTACATCCACAGACTGTTAGAAACTTTCTACATTCGGAAGAATTCAGAGGTTTTACACCTCGAAACAAACCGCTTTTGTCCTCAAAAAATATTAGAAAACGTCTGGATTATGCAAAAGAATATGTACGAGGGGCGTTCAATATATTCTCGGTATCGGGGTGAAGCTGCGGTTATATATATAAATTGAATTATTTATCAAGTAATACTATTATTTTAGTGCATTCATGTAAAATTTCATATAAATGTGATTATTATTTACCGTTAAATCTCTATTTAAACAGAATCATAATGGCAACTGAGACGATGATGGTGAAAATTGAGCATCGCGCTGTAATTAAATTTCTTACTAAGCAAGGAAAAAGTAAAAAAACTATTCATGGCAGTTTACCAGGGTTCCGCACCTTCATTATCAACTGTGCAAAAGTGGTCAAGTGAGTTCAAGAGAGGCAGAGAGAGCATTGAAGACGACCCCCGCTCCGGCGCTACGGCTTGTGTTTGTACGGGAGAAAGCATCAAAGAAGTCGAAAAACTTGTTCTCGAGGATGCCCGAATAAAGGTGAAAATGATGGCAGAGATCACCAAGCTTTCGACTGGTACCATTCACACCATCCTTCATGACCATCTTAACCTTTCAAAGGTCAGTGCAAGGTGGGTGACACGAATACTCACAGCGCCTCAGAAAAAAGTGAGAATCGCATGCTGTAGGGAACTTTTGGAGATGTGTAGTGAGAACGCGGACGGTGTTATGCATCGGATTGTTACTGGGGACGAAACATGGGTTCACCACTATGACCCTGAAAGCAAACAAGAGTCCATGCAGTGGCATAAAAAAGGAACAGACCCCCCGAAGAAGTTCAAAGTCACTCCGTTAACCGGGTAGCTCATGGCCACAATTTTTTGGGACTCAAAGGGAATCTTACTCAACGCCAAATCCTACGCTTCCACTTTACATAATTTGCGGGAGGAAATTAAAAAGAAAAGACGAGGTAAACTCGCAGCGGGTGTGTTACTTCTTCATGACAACGCTCCTGTTTACACGGCGCGAGTTTCCAAGGCTCCTGTGGGAGACTGTGGTTTTGAAGAAATTCAACATCCACCCTATAGTCTAGACCTTGCCCCTAGTGATTACTTCCTCTTTCCGGATTTGAAAAAATGTTTTCGTGGAAAAAGATTTTCGGATGATGAAGAACTCAAGTCGGCAATAAATGGGTATTTTGCAGGGAAAGAGGAAACTTATTTTTTTGAGGGTTTAAAAAAGCTTATCTCAAGATGTAACAAATACATTGATGTTAGGGGAGATTATATTGAAAAATAAAAACAATTTAAATTGAATTCGCATTTTCCTTCATATCGATACCGAGAATATATTGAACGCCCCTCGTATAAAAGCCCACAGAGTTTTGAAATTCGGTTATCTTTACAGATGAATCGAAATTTAACATATTTGGATCGGATGGCCGACGTTTTGTATGGAGAAAGCAAGACACAGCTTTAGATCCAAAAAAATTGAATTGTACAGTAAAACATGGTGGTGGAAGTTAAATGGTGTGGGGTGCCATGGGAGCAAACGGTGTTGGGAATTTGGTGTTTGTTGAGGGAAACATGAATAAAATGGATTACCTCAACATTTTAAAAAATAATCTGCAATCAACAGCCGTAAAATTAGAAATCTTCGTTTGTTGTAAGAGAATGGCTGCTGTACAATGTAAAAAAGGTACTTAATCACCCTCCCAAAGCCCAGACCTTAATCCTATAGAGCATCTGTGGGCTCATATGGAAAAAAAAATTGAGAGAAAGGACGGTTAAAAACAAAACTGAACTAAAAATCGCATTACAAAACATATGGAATGAAATAAGTCCAAATGTTACCAAAAGTTTAGTTCTAAAAATGCCTAGAAGGTTACAGGCAGTTATAGATGCTAAGGGACACCATACAAAATACTAAATTTTGAAATCTTTTCACAAGATTGTGTTTTTTTTACCAAAAATAATGAAGTGTACAAGTTTTTTTTTGGTTTGTTAAAATCGACTATTTTTAGTTTTCTGTATTTTTTTCGTCAAAAATTGTTATGTGTTTGAAATTTGATAAAATTCCTTTTATTTGCAATAAATTTCTTTTCGCTGTTGCATATAGTTTTCGACATTTCTGTAAGCACTAGGAGAACAACTGTACAACATTTTTTTGGTTCACAGGTTCAAGTCAAACGCTTTTATTTTTAGAAAACGCAAAAAACTGAAATGTTTCTAGGAATACTCGTAAATAAAAAAACATAATTGATTAAACTTGAATTAAAAAAGTTTAATTTTAGTTAAGCTTAAAATTTATATTGCCATAATTTTTGATCTAAAGACCAATAAAGTTCAAACTTAGAAATTATATTGGCACTACTTATAGTATACATTTTTTCTAAACTTTTTTTAAAAATTAATTCAAAAACAAATCGCACTCCCTTGCCAAAATGAAAAATTAAAACAAAAACAAAAAATAATTTTATAAATATCTTAACAACTTACCCAATTACACAATTATACGTTAATAAGTGGACTTTTGAAAGCCTATACCGTGGAAGAATTTTATTTTTCATTTATATTATTCAGCAACTATTATGCCAACAACCTGGACGAGCACGAGATGAGACGAGCCTGTCTTACCTATGATGAACATTGATATAACATAAAGGAGCTTACAGTTGACTATTTTGCACTTGGTCACCGATGGCACTGATAACTGGCAAAATTGGTCTTTGCTTAGACAAATCTATGCTATTTCCCGAGTGTAATGAATCACTTGCATCACAGGTTGTGTCTATGGAATCGTTGGTCATATCGCTGTCGTTATTGAAATTGCCATTGGTAAGAATTGTTTGCATTGGAACCATTTCGGCGGTGGAGGTAGTGGCTGATGAAGCGGTTATATTGCTCAAGCTACTGCTGGAATCGAAATGTTTGCCAGCCTTGATATTCGGACCGGGACTCTTGTCGAACGAATCGACAGTCGTTGAGGAGTCCTGAGAAACTTGAATAACCGAGCTACGATTTACATGTTGTTTATCTTTGCGAATTGGAGGTTTGGGTACTTCCTTTGGTTCGGCATTGATATTGCCATTTCTATGCAGGGCACCCTTACCTTCCTTATCTTTGTCTTTATCCTTGTCTTTTTCCTTATCCTTCTCCTTTTCTTTTTCTTTATCCTTGTCTTTGTCTTTGGATTTTTTGAAGCCTGCAATTAGAGCTTTGTGAGCTTGAGCCTTGATGCCTTCTTTGCTGGTTCGTATAATCGAATTTCGACTGCTAATAGGTTGCTGTACTGTTTCGCCACCACCGCCGCCGCTCTCTTCGGTAATGCTCGACAAAGCTGGCGGCTGATTTTGTGTTTGCGACTGCAAGAGATGTGGATCATCACCCTGGATTGGTATGTCGTCTGGAATAGTTTGTTTTGTTTTTATTTTCAAAAAAAGAATTGCGACAGATTATCGTCGAAATAATAATAAATTCAATTGTTTGCTTGGTTTTGAGAAAAATAATTTTGAAACGCGTTTTGGGTGAAATTAAGCGCGCACAGAGCAACTTTGCATATTTAAGAAAATAGTTCTTAATTTTTAAAAATGAAATTAATAAAATTTTGATATAAGCTTTAAAATTGGTATAACAAGTTTTTGCTTTTATTTATTAGAGGAAAAATAAATTATTGTAACGTGTCATTATGTTTTTTAAAAAAAAAGAAACAATATTGTGAACTATTGAAAGATTAAAAACAAATATTTTGGAGCTTTTTTTTTAGAAAATGTAGATAAAATGTTTGATACAAAAATCATGCTTAGCAATTGCAAAATGTTTAAGCTAAACTTAAGCTGGTTAAATTGGTTTCAAGGTATGAAATAATAAAATATAATGAAAAGAGGCATCCCATGGGTGTTTGATTGTGTATTTCGATTCATTTGTATCTAGATAGCGTTTCAGGCATAATCAAAAAATAAAAAATAAACCATTTAGTCAAAAAATTCAATTCAAAAAGCAAACTTAAAAATGTTTTTTTTTGGAAAAGTAGCCTAAAAACAAAAACATGGATATGGTGTATCGAATATTAAAAATATACTCACTCTTTTTATTTCGATAGCTAAAAAAATATCAAACTTGTGGGGCTATATAAAGAAGGTACATAAGTTTACCTTAAAAACTTGTAGGTTTGGAGGGATTTGGACGTAGAAACTTTTTGAAGAAGGCCAGGTCGTTAATCGATCCCGATGATTACGATTATAAAGAATACTACTACTTCAGGTGTAGACACACATTATTCAATAAATAAAACTGATATTTTTAGTTTAGTGTTTTTATGAACAATAATGGAAAAACTAGAAACGAATTGGTAGCAATTTAAAAAATGCTTTTCGAATCTCTTCCTTTAAATTGTTAAAAAACAAAAGACAATTAAGAAAAGAAAAACAAGGAAGTATTTGCATTTATTTTGCCTCCTGGAAAAAAAGGAACTCATCTTTAAACCATCATCAATGTTAATTGTATTGTTTTTTGGATCATACAATATCCCCATTTTTGGACTTGAAAAAACTTATCTCTCTTTTAATTTAATTTCAAAGATGTTCCATTATGTATTTTGCTCTCTAAGGCGCCAGTTATAGCTATCATTAAAATCGGTTCTGAATCAATATTTGACGGTGTTTCCTTTGATAAGAAATGAAAATTATATACTGATCGATCGGAAATCACATACAGAATTTTTTTTTTGATCAAAAAAGTGTAATTGCTCATTTATTTTTTCTAAAAATGTTTTTTTCTATTTTTCGGACGGAAAATTATTTTCCTGAACAGCTGATAATTTTATGTTCAAAAGTGAAACGAATCTTTCCACTGATTTGTGTGGAAATTTTGTGGATTTCAATCAGGAAATTATTTTAAATGACAGACATTTTTAATGGTAGCTTAAACGACCTGCCAAAAAATGCCAATGTTTGATGAAAACCAACGATAGCTATAACTGGCGCCTAAGATCAAGCATTTTTTTTACTCCTACCAGACAAAATTGTGTTTAGAATGTTCTGCTTGAAAACAGTGCGTTTATTTAGATTTTAAAATTATTTAAAAGCCGCCCCAGCAGTTTATCAAAATGTAGCCTTGTTTTTCGTTTTCTTCTTCTATTTTTTGGCTTTCAAACTTAAATTAAGGATTGTGAGAACTTGCTTTTTTTGAAAACTTTAAACCTACGAGTAGACGGTATATTTTGCGGTTCGGACGTCATTTTTACATCATAATACGCGACTATCGACGCTTATCATCTAAACACCCTTTTGGTGCAGTCTTCACATGCACGCAAATGGTTTGGTAGTGAAGCAGTCCTGATAGCCAAGAAACGAAAGACTATATTAGTCAGTCCGAAGCGGGAATAGTTGGTCGAATTTTTGTGCTAGTTTTTTTCGATTCTTGGCAATATTACGCTTAGTAGATCAACAAATTGATCGGCAGACATTCGGACGAAACTGTGGTATAATTGTGCTTCATTTCCACGCAGTTCCAGTAAGAATTTCGTGCGGAATCCTTCTGCCTGGCGATGCAGAAGTCAGTCATTTGTTCACACACTGCGCACCCATAATTTCTCCACTCCAGTTTCTGTTTGACGTTCATTTTTGTATCTTCTTTAATCAATCTTTCCGACATTTTCAATTACTTTCACCAGTTTATTAATTTAATGACTGTTAGTTTTAAGCTTCGTCAATCAGAAACCTTGAGCAAAGCAATTCCAACGTAATTGCAAAGTTTTACCAATCCCGAAATTAGTATTACCAAAAATTCATAAGGAAGGTCTTCCTCCCGACCAATATGTTCATCGACAAAAGTACCTTGCTACAAATTGGCTAAATATTTGATAAACATTTTGAATAACATCGCCTTTAATTCGAAATATAATGTCAAGGATTCTCTCTTATTTAAATCGAAGCTCAGCGGGTTGAGCATTGACAAGGGCGAAATTTTAGTATCTTTTGATGTTGTTTCCCTCTTAACTAATATTTCTTGAAACTGGCACTCGGACCTTATAAGTAAAAATTGGGACACAATTAAAGTACACACTACAATAAAAAAAATCTATATTTCTTAAGCTAGTACATTTCATAATGGTAATAAAATATACCAACAAAGATGTTGGCAATACTGCCACAACATCAAAAACGCCACCAAGCAGCGAAACCTTGAACCTCCAGTTGATATGATGAAAAGAGACATAAGATTTGATGAGAAAGAGGGAAAATACGAAAATTTGTCCAACGATCTTTTCTGTTTGATATTATATTTCGACGAGACCCCATCAGCGGAAGAAAAACACAAAATTCAAAGTCTTCGGTTTTGTATTTTTTTTAAATAAATAAATAAGTTGAAATTATAATTGCGAGTTCTATTATTTTTGTTAATTTCCGGATAAGATTTTTAACAAAAGGGATGGAATGCCGATGGGAAACCCTGCATCTCCGATTATGGCAGACATCGTGTTCGAAGAACTTCTTGACAATACTCTGGACAAACTAAACCTAAAATTCTCACAAAATATGTAGACTACATGTTTGTAAAAGAAGAGGACGTAGAAAATACATTAGCCACCCTCAATAGTTTTCATAAAAAGCTTCAACTCACTGTTGGAAAGGACAAAAATAACCGACTACCGTATCTTGACACAATTATTATCAGAAAAGAAGACAAATGGATTGATTTCAAAAACCAACTTCATCAGGAAGGATCGTTAACTTTAATTCAAAACACCCAAAACAAACTATCATAAATACTGCTGACAATCTTATAAGAAGAGTTTTCAACGTCAATAAAAAAATCACGATCAACAACTTTTTACTGAACAAAAACTTATAACCAACCTGATAAAACAATATCAACACCAAAAACCTTAGACAAGTAAAATAGATGATAAATTGTAAAGGCAACTCGGACGAAGAATGCAACCATATTTAGTAGAGGGACACCCCTAGGTGGTGTTCTATTCCCTCTCCTCTGGAACCTAGTGGTGAATGAAATCCTAACTAGTCTGGACGCGGAGGGTTTCAGAGTGATAGCCTATGCGGATGAAGTTGCTATAGCAGTTTCAGGAAAGCATCTTAATATCCTAAAAGAACTCTTACAAAATGCCTTAGACAGACTAATACTTTGGGCTAATCGGTGTGGACTGGGTGTTAACCCACACAAAACCGATCTGGTCTTATTTTCGAGGAGATACAAAATTCCATTTGTCAACCCTCCTTATATTAAAGGAATCCACTTAAAATTCTCAGACGAGGCTAAATATCTGGGTCTTGTCTTAGACAAAAAACTAACTTGGAAACGCAACGTACAGGAAAGAGTCAAAAAAGCTACTGTAGCTCTCTTTTCTTGCAAAAAAGCTATTGGTAATAAATGGGGTTTACAGCCCAGAACCAAGCATTGGCTATACACATCGGTAATCAGACCGATATTAACGCACGGTGTGGCAGTATGGTGGACTGCTTTAGAGAAAGGTATAAACAGGGATAAGTTAAATAAAGTCCAACGTTCAGCCTGCCTATTTATAAGCGGATCGCTTCGCACGACCCCGTCTGCGGCACTGGACACCTTGCTCTACCTTACCTACACCTCTTGACATATTTAGTAAACAAATAGCTGCAAGCTCTGCTATTCGCCTCAATGCTTCGTCGCAGTGGACTAACAACAACATTAGCCACTCCGTAATTCTAAGGTACTTAGAATCAATTCCAAACCACACAGACTACACCATCCCCCAACTACAATTCGACAAAAACTTCCAGATTTCTGTACCTACCAGATCTTTTTGGGAGGATAGGACATTCTTGGAGGATGAGTCAATCCATTTTTACACAGATGGGTCAAAAACCAAAGAAGGGGTTGGTGGAGGTGTGTACTCTGAACGACTGAAATTAAGTCTCTCATTCCGCCTTCCCAATCATTGTAGACTTTCAGGACATAAATCAGACTAAAAAAGTAATGACTCACAGAAGACAGCACTGGCATCGCACTGTATTACTCTTAATCACTCTCCTGACTTTGAAAATGTAAAATTAATGCAAAGAGAAGACAACTATAATAAGAGAATGATAATCGAAACGTTGCATATCATCAACGCCAACAACACCATGAAATGAACCAAAAAACTGACGTGGAACGTGGAAGAGATAAGCCCTCAGTAAAAACACTTGTTAGAGAGTACGAGAATAAAAACCTCTAATATGCTCTTTTGACACTAAATCTTCTCTAAAAAGGTGGCTGCCAACTCATGTGTAAGGGTTAGAGCCACCTCTCAATGGACCAGTAACAATACTGGACATACTTATTCTAGACAATTTCAGATCTATCCCAGATCGCTTAGACTATACCACCCCAAAAATGGTATTTGGTAAAAGATTCCATGTGTCCATCCCTTGAAGATCCTCCTGGGAAGAAGAGAGACCCCTGGAAGACCATGCGGTACACTTCTATACTGACGGTTCAAAGACCGATCACGGAGTTGGAAGTGGTATCTTTTCAGAACAACTGAATCTCAGTCTATCCTATAGACTTCCCAATCAATGTAGTGTATTCCAGGCCGAAGTAATGGCAATTAAAGAAGCACTATCATGGCTCAAAGAAAACGTTATATCTTGTAAGGATATACGAATCTTATCAGACAGCCAAGCCGCTCTTAAATCTCTCGCGTTTGTCTCCACAAACTCTTAAACAGTCCACGATTGTCGATCATCTCTGAATGAGATGACGGAACAGTTTAACATTCACCTCATTTGGGTGCCGGGCCACAGAGACATTCCGAGAAATTGTAAAGCCGATGAGCTCGCCAAAAACGGAACACTTCTGCCTCATGTTAGACAAAAACATAACATAGGAACACCACTTGCTACATGCAAATATCTTCTCAAGCAATATGCTCTAGAAACAACAAATGCTAGATGGTCACAAAGTACCACCTTTCTAGCAACCAAGCAAATATGGCCAAGTTTTGACTTAAAACGGTCAAAAGGCATCACTGAGCAGACAAAGTATAAGCTCTACAATTGGAGTAATAACGGGACACTGCCTCTTAGGAAGACATGCTCTGAGGCTAGGGGTCTACACAAATGACTTCTGCAGAAGCTGCATGGACGAGGAGGAAGAGGAAACGGTCCAACACCTTCTATGTACATGCCCAGCACTCTCCATTAGAAGAAATTACTTTCTCGGTAATCCCTTCTTCGATAGCACCAGTGAACTGGCAACGATTGACACAAAACGTCTCTCTAACTTTATATGGACAGCCACTCCAACCTAACCTAACCTATAGTTTTTCAATGTTGAGTACGAGAATAAAAACTTCTAATATGATCTTTTGACACTAATTTTCCTACGCCTGTTATTTTTAGTTGAACTTTGTGTAGTTAAGTCCAATTTTTTTTTAATTTTTGTAAAAAGATTTTAGATTTTGATGTTCAAATGGTAGACATGTGCATTCAAGAGGACACAAGCGTCCACAGGTTTTTCTCAAAACCCACCTCTGTCTATCAACTCCTACTCTCACCTCCCCGTGGTGAACATCGGGTGCCTAGTACCTCAACTGGAAATTGGGTTCCAACCCCAGGGGAAATTTGTTGGGGGCAGCAAACGAGAGAGGGGGGGGAGAGGTGTTTCCACTAAGGCACCTCTCCTTATCCAGGCGGCAGCGGACGAATTCTCGAGATGGAATCAACGGTGGAGTCTACAGTTCCAGTAAGGTTGAACTACTTAGTGAACACCTTATAGGGCTTCTTCGACATATTCGGAGCCCAGGCCTGTAAGGAGCGGTTTATCCGGCTTCCCTTCCTTGGAGTTATACTAAGGATCTGGCCCTCCAGGTTGGGGGTTGTGCCGTCGGGGTGACTTCCTGCCCACGTAAAAAATACCTTAAGTTTCGAAGCACCAACAAGCCTCGGATACGGACGGATTCACTGTTGACAACCCACGCAAACGAAATAAGGACAACGAACTTCGGATATATACGTGGAATGTTAGCGTGGAATGTTAGCGGAAGCCCTAAACTGCTGCAAGGCAGATATTACAGCCATCCAGGAAGTGCGATGGAATGGACCGGGCAAACGCAAACTAAAAGACTGCGATATCTACTAGAGGGATGTCACAACAGGAATGAGGTTTGTAAATTTTACCAAAAGGTAAAAAAAAACTCCCAAGGGTACCAGCTACGAACCGAAGCCTGTAAAGACGATCAGGGGAACATCGTAGTAGAACCGCAGTCGATGCTGAGAATATCACTTCTCCAAATTATATAACGGCGATGACGAACCGAATTCCGCTGTAAGGGAGATACAACGACTCAACCTCGGCGACGCAGATCAACAAGACGAAGTGAAGATGGCTATATCTAAACTTAAGTCAAACAAAGCTGCTGGAGCTGGCGGCATCGCTGCCGAACTATTCAAAGCAGCAGGCGATAACTTGGTAGGGAGCATACACCAACTCATCTGCAAAATATGGTCGGAAGAAAGCATGCCCGATGAGGGGAATCTCAGCATAGTGTGTCCGATACATAAGAAAGGAGACCCTCTAAACTGCGCCAACTACAGAGGCATCAGTCTCCTTAACATTGCGTATAAGATCCTCTCTGCCGTATTATGTGAACGTCAGAAGCCATTCGTCAACAACCTGATTGGTCCTTATCAGTGTGGCTTCAGACCAGGAAAGTCCACTATCGACCAAATATTCACACTACGGCAGATCTTGGAAAAAACCCAGGAACTTCAAATCGATATCCACCATCTCTTTATCGATTTTAAAGGCGCGTATGACAGCATCTATAGGGAAGAGCTCTACCGACCAATGTCTAGTTTTGGCACCCCTGTCAAACCTATCCGTTTGTGCAGAATGACGATTTAGAATGCACGCTGCTCTATCAAGGTCGGAAAAGATCTCACCGATGCATTTGATGATAAAATTGGTTTTAGACAAGGCGAGGCACTGTCATGCGACTTCTTCAACATCGTTCTGGAAAGAATTCTGCAAAATTCAACCGTCAACACTAGAGTCACAATCTTCCAAAGGTCCATCCAATTACTCGGATACGAAGATGATATTGACATAATTGGAAGATCAAAGCGTGATGTCAGTGGAGCGTTTTTGAGCATTGCGACGGAAGCAAAGAAGATGGGTTTAGTTTTCAATGAGGGCAAGACCAAGTATATGCTGTCATCAAAAAAGGACACGGAACGACGACGTCTTGAACAAAACGTCACCATGAACAGCTATAACTTTGTGGTAGTTAAGGACTTTGTCTATCTAGGCACCGCTATTAATGCAGAAAACGAAACCAGTGCTGAAATCAAACGAAGAATAACTCTTGCAAATCGCTGCTTCTTTTGACTTAGAGTAGTAAATTCCTCTCTCGAGTATGTAAAATCACCATCTATAAGACACTCATCATCCCGGTTCTCATTAATGGCGCTGAGGCCTGGACCCTGTCAAAGAAAGATGAGAGCGTCTTAGGATGCTTCGAGAGAAAAATTCTTCGGGTGATTTTTCGTCCCGTACGCATAGATGGAGAATGAAGGAGAAGATATAACGACGAACTGTACGGGCTGTACAGCGACACTGACCTAGTTAGCAGAATTAAAGTCCAACGGCTTAGATGGCTAGGTCATGTAGAGCGGATGGACATCAACGCTCCAGCCCTGATTCTGAAGATCATTATAATTAAAATTTACCTTTTCCATTGTTGTTATTTTTTTTTCAAAAACATAAAATCAAACCCAAATTTTCAAAATACCAACCTCTCATTCAAAAATATCTAAAAGCCTTAACAAAAATCAAAAGAAATCAGCAATTTTATGCAATCTTGGAATAAATTAATTATAACAGAAATGACAATTTAGCTTCACTACATTAACAAATAATCTAGCAAAAACTTATTTTGTAATAAATAAAATTAAATACAAAAAAGAACCCAACTCAAGCCCAGCTCCAATAAAATATAAAATTTGATTTGAATGTCAATGAAAGTTGTGGATGTGGTGCACATTTTCAAAAGTCATTTTATCAACAAAAAAAACATAAACAGAAACATAACCAATTCATTAAATATTAAAAGTTTAGAAAAAAAAAGAATTAAAAAAAATATATTTATATAAAATGTATTAAATTTTAAATATTTACCCATCCAGTCTTAGATTGTGCTGAGAAGTTAACCCATTTTTGCTTATAATGGAATCAATTCAATAGTTCAATGTTTTTTTTTTTTTGTTTGGTTTGATTTGTTGTATTTTTCGTGTTTAGAGGTAAGTTTAATGTAAATAATTATGTAGGTATATTAATTTAAATAACTTCTTAACATGCGTTTAATATTTAATTATTTAATAATTACTAAATTAAAAAGAGTATATAAATATAAGTTAACTTTGTTATTTTGTACAGCTTTTGTTTAAAAAGGGATAAGTTTTGGAATTGGATTTCAAAAGTTAATTGTTTTTAATATTTTGTTTTTGGTTATTCTGATTGGACTGATTTCCCAACTGCTTTAGTAAAGAAATTGTGTATTTTTTTTTTAAACTAAGAATTTTTATATTTTGTTTTTAGTTTAAGATACTGATTAGTTTATGTGAGTGAGTGCGTTTATATGTAGGCATGTATTGCTATGTAATGTTTTTTCTTTTAATTTTTTGTTTTATAAACTTTTTTGTTTGTATATGAGAATATAATATTTACTCTTGGTATAAACAATAAACTCTTATGGTCTTAATCTTATTTACATAATAACACAAAAGATTTTTTTATTTTTGATTGCTTCGTTTAATTCGTTTTTTTTTCTAATTTGTACGATTCTTTTTGTTAAATTTTATTTATCTACTAATTAAAGAGGATTTTCGATATTAAATGAGTAATTTATATTCAATTTGGAATGTCACCTTGTTTTTATTTTTATAAGGGTCTATCTAATCTGAAGGATATAAAAAGTTAACATTTATAAATGCTGGTAAACACTCGGCGAATCATCAACCTTACTTTACTTTTAAATCGAATGAAACCTAGAATCCAGTGAATAATGTAGATTTATCTTTAAATCTGAACTCAATTGGTTTGAGTCCAAAGAAAACGTACCTACAGCTATGGCCAAAATAATAGGAACTAGCAGTAGGTGCAGCGAAGCACTGCACTGAGATCGCGAAAGTAGACCAAAGTTGTGAAAGAATGTTATTTTATGTCATTCGAATTTAAAAAAAAATCAGAGGCAGAGCAACTTTAATAAGAAAATCTAGAGCTAATATATTTATCGGCAATGAGATTTTGATCCACATGTCAGTTCTAGGACAGCTTTTCTTATCATGCTAACCTTAAATCAGACGTATTGTTAAGCGGACTCATTTTACAAATATATATAGTTGTATTCATAAAAATAGCAGTGCTGGTCACACTTTATTAGATTGTCAATTATTTAAATAACGGAAATTCTTAGAACAAAAATGAACATGTTACTTGCATATAACGGTCTTTCGTTTTCATATTAGAGACATATACTCTACTTTTCCCGATGAACACACATTATTTCAAACTCTCTGGATATGGAGTGTTCATAAAAATAGCAGTGCTTTTGATTTTATTATTTTTTATTTTTCGATAAGTAAATATTTTACTATTTAAAGTTTTAAGTATTTGTAACATACTAGCATATACAAAATTAATAAATATTAGTTCAAAAATAAACAATGGATAGGTCAAGACACTGCACAGAAGAAATTCGAAAACTTATTCGAAAACTGCGTTTGGATGGAAAAACCTACCAAAATATTCAAGACATCAAAAATGGTCAGTAACGCCTTAACCCTAGTTTACAGCCCCAAAAAACTTACTACTTTTCTTGCCTGGGGTGTGTTACACCCCAACAATTTCAAGCGACTCGAATTGTTTAAATTAGTGTTCTGTTGCCTTGTTTACGTTTTTTTCCAATCGAGTTGGCATTGGAATAATTGTTACTGTTTATGAACACGTGTATTGTTCTGCAAAAGTTAAAGCGATTTTGTAGAGAAGTGCAAAAAACTTTGGAATTTATCAAAAAGTAAGTATGAAAATATTGTTTTATAACACAAATGTTAAAAGTTAAAGAACTTTGTAAATGTATACCTAATTTGTTTTAGTGTCTAATTTAGATGAATTATTGAAAAAATATAATAAAGGTGATGAAGAAGAAAGGGCAATAGCGTTGAGAGCAATGCTAGACTGGGAATCAGATGAAGAAGGCGAGACTGATCCATTTTATGCTGGCGGTGATGACGAACAAAATGATCCAGATTTTTTGGCAAATGTTGAATTCGATTGTATTTATTTTCTTTTAACATTCTGTATAAATCGTTCTTTGAATAAATTTCGATGAAACTTCGGCAGAGATGTTGGGACCAATTGAAAGTTTGCCTGAACCTGATGAAGTTGAAAGTGATATTGATCAAGAATCAACGACTCCAGTTTCAAATGACGTATGTTTTCTTGCTCATAATGGTCGAAAATGGATGAAAGATCCGGAGACAGCAGCTCTGTCTCGTGTTCAAGGAAGCAATGTTTTCAAGCCTGGTGGAACTGTTCGACCTACGATTAATTTGAAAAACTCGTCTCTTATCCAAATTTTTAATCGAATTTTTAACCTGGATATGAGAAACGAAATCATAAAACGGACAAACGAAAAGGCCAATGATAACTACGAAAAATTAAATGCAAAGCGAACAAAGCAACGTTTTTGGAAGCCTTTAAATATGAATGAACTGCAGGCATACTTTGGGGTTTTGCTTTACATTGGAGCAATGAAAGATGGTCACCTCCGTCTGCGTACACTTTGGGATCCAATACATGGCCATACAATTCTTCGCGCTGTGATGTCATTTACACGCTTTGAGGAGTTGAATTTATTTTTGCGATTCGATGATTCAATTGGCGGTCGAGGACAATCAGCCGCAAAAAAAAGCAAACCTGCTAAATATGGTATCAAGTTTTGGTGGCTCAATGAGAGTTCAACTGGATATCCATTGCAAGTTTCAATATACACTGGCAGTAGTGATCAAAGTGTAGGCCTTGGCCGTGGATACGATGTTGTGATGTCATTGATGCCGAGATATTTTCACACCGGAAGGAATCTTACAGTGGATAACTTTTTTACTTCTGTAAATTTGGCACTAAACTTATTGGACAAAAAAATTACTCTTCTTGGGACTATTCGCAAAAACAAACGCGACATTCCCAAACCATTTGTTGTCAAGGAACTCCTAAATGAGTATGATGTACCAATCAAAATAAACAACAAAAAACAATACCGTCCACTTTATTCTTCACTTTTTGGATTTTCGGAGAAAATGGCATTGGTTTCATATGTTCCAAAACCCAGGAAACAAGTTGTGCTGCTTTCAACACAGCACATTGTTGAAAAGGTAGTTTTCGGACCTCAAAATAAACCTCTCATGATATTGGACTATAACAGAACAAAAGGAGGAGTCGACGTGTTTGACCAAATGGTATCTATATACTCATGTTCTCGTCAAACCAATCGGTGGCCCATGGTTGTTTTTTACAATTTGTTGGATGTTTCAGCTTTAGCCACAGTTATTATTTTTCGCCATTTTAACCCTCCTTCAAAAAATATAAAGGTATTTAGAAACGAAAAGCTTATCCAACTTGCACAAGAACTTATGGAAAAGGAGTTGGATGATCGTTCGCATCCTTCAATGGAAAAAAGGTTATCCAAAGTTAGTCTTGATGCTCTCCGCGCTATGGGAAGACAGTTGCAGGTTTTTCGTTCAGTTGACGAGAAGCTTCCACGAAAACAGGTATTGATTATTGTAAAAAAAAAACAAAATGTTTCTAAAAAGCTTTTTTATTTTCAGGCCAGATACCACCTTTGTCCGAGAGCAGACGACAGGAAATCGGGGTCAACTTGTGATGTTTGTGAAAAACACATTTGTCATCGTCATCAAAAAAGTTACAAGCATTTAAAAGTCGTCTGGGGTGTATCACACCCCAGGATGTAAACTAGGGTTAAAATGACAAAATAAACCGAAAACGCGAGGCCCAAAAAGGATGACTATTGAAAGAACTGACAAAAATTATTCAGTTAGCAAAACAGAACCCTTCCATAGGCTCTAGGAAAGTAAGAAATGGTTTTCAACTGTCAATACGAATCCGTCTTTTATAACCGAAGTTACCATCCAGAAGTCCACGCAAGGTACCATTCTTGACGAAAGGCATGTGGCAAAGAGAATGCAGTTTGTTAAAGCGCATAGAGATTAGACAAGAAAAATGGAGGAATGTTCTGTGGAACGATGAAAGCAAAGTCGTCCCTTTTGGGTCCAGAGGTCGTCGAGAATATGTGAGAAGACCCTAAAATGCAGCATACGATCCACGGTACACTATTAAAACCGTGAAGCATAGTGGAAGAAAAATTGGGCTTACTTTTCATACTACGGGGTCGGGCCTATTTATCCCATCGGGGGTATAATTGATGCAACCGAATATACTCGTATGAAAATTCTCGAGGAGGTTATGCTAAAGAGGAAATGCCTTTAGTTTGGGTATAGGTAGGTAGAAATGGCGATCTCAAGGCAACCTAGCTTGAGATCCAATTAAGGCTGAAGTGCGCCGTTTTGATACCAAAAACTCGTTTGACCTTTGATTGAAAGGGATATATTAATAGAGAAGCTTCATAGCGATTATGTTAGAGCCATTTTGTCGCATTGAAAAAAAATTAGGTCTCTAATCTTTGTCTCAGATAGCTCATCAAGTTCTTGAAAGAATGCTCTTCCAAAGCATTTCATTCTTGTGTTTGCCAAAGCAGGACATTTGCAGAGGAAATGGATTATGGTTTCACTTTCTCTTTGGTCACTACAACTACGGCAAAAGGTGTTGTAAGATATACCCAACTTCTCTGCATGAACTCCTATAGGCTTTGCTGGACCAATTTAGATGAGGATATAGCCGAGTTAATGGCTTTGACAGCTGCCTGACTGTCTGTAAAGATAGCCACATTTCGGTTTTGGGTTTGGAGTTTGTTTAAGTATCTTACATGCCTCCCTTATTGCCAGCAGTTCAGCCTGAAAAACGCTAGCAAAGTCAGGAAGCCTAAAGGATTTGGCTACATTTAGGGACTCAGAAAAGATCCCAGAACTAACTCCGCACTCCATCTTTGAGCCGTCAGTAAAGATGGTTGTGTCGAAACCTATCGACACGATGTCATCCTCCCAATCTTCTCTCGATGGGAAAATAACCTTAAAACCCTTACTAAGTTTTAAAGTAGGAGTGCAGTAGTCAGTGTCTACCGAGATAATATCTGAGGGAATTAATTTCGTAGTGTTGCTGTGACCGTAAGGTTTTGACAACCAGCTATTTGATTCCTTCAGCCTAATAGCGCTGCAGGAAACTATGTATGTATTTAATAAAAAGGTCGATTGATTGGTAGAAGATCCAAAATAACGTTTAAGGCGTCCGTTGGGCAAGTACGCATGGCCCCTGTGGTGCCCACGCAAGCTGTTCTCTGAACCTTCTTTAGCTTATTAATTTTATAGGCTTTGCTAAGAGCAGGCCATCACACAATGGAACCATATGTTGAGATAGGGCGTACTACGGCTGTGTACGTCCATAAAATCATCTTCGACTGAAGTACCCACTTTTTGCCGAAAGTTTTGCTGCAGGCGTAGAAGGCAACACAGGCCTTCTTAACCTGTACTTCAATATTTAGTTTCCAGTTTAGTTTAGGGTCGAGTATAACTCCCAAATATTTTGCACTGGAAGACAATGATAGGATTTGACCATTGAGTCGAGGTAGCGTGAAGGGCGGTACTTTAGTTTTGGTGGTAAAGAGCAACAGTTCAGTTTTACTTTGGTTAACTCCTAGTCCACAACTAGTGGCCCAGTTGCTAACTTTCTTCAAAGCTGACTCCGTGATTTCACTTATCACAGATTTGTACTTTCCTGACACCAATGGCACCAAATCATCCGCGTAGGCTACCGCCTTCACTCCACATCTCTCTAATTTAACGAGAATTGTATCCATGACCAGTAGCTATAGAAGAGGCGAAAGAACACCACCCTGGGGTGTTCCGCCACTCCCGTGTTTTGTTGCGATTGTATTGCCTAGAGAGGCTCGAATATTTCTACCACTGAGCATGGAAATAATCCGTTCTCGAATCTTCCTACCACTGAGCATGGAAATAATCCATTCTCGAATGATAGTTTGGGTATACCAACAAGACTATGACTCAAAGCATAAGTCAAAAAAGGCAATCATGATTTGTGCAGAAGAAGTTATCCGTTATGGAGTGGCCCGCTCAATTCCCCGACCTTAACCACATCGATTTTTGAAATTTGTGGGGGGATGTTAAGAACGCAGTTCATAAAGCAAACATACAACATACATTTAGAAAACGGTTTTTACTGTGACAAAGCTAACGGTAAAAAATCTATAGTACTTACTTATTTTCTATTATTATGAGTAAAATATTTTAGTTAGTTATTAGAAGTTTAATGAAATATATTATAACGTTGATATTAAAGACCTTTTTGTTTTATTTGGAGAGCACTGCTATTTTATGAACACAACTGTGCTCCATAAAACATGAAGAAGGGGGGTGGGAGCACTTTAATGTATTGAAACAA
Source organism: Eupeodes corollae (assembly GCF_945859685.1). Classification (NCBI taxonomy): domain Eukaryota; kingdom Metazoa; phylum Arthropoda; class Insecta; order Diptera; family Syrphidae; genus Eupeodes; species Eupeodes corollae. Next base: position 24,488,974 of record NC_079149.1, on the reverse strand, counting down.
ACTTTAATTTATTTGGAATGCATTGGAAAATGATTGCCCGTCATCCAATCGAAGATTCTATCAACCCCAATAAATTCATAAAACCAATGTTCAAACTTGCAACAGAATGCATAGTACTTAAAGTTTACTTCTCTTGAGTTTCTAAGGTTTACAATATTCGTTTTGAATGGAATAATTAAGATAAGTCGTATGTTTTAACACGCTATAAAAAATATGGCTCCTAGATAGTTTTTTTTTCAGCTGGAACGTAATGTTTACGAAGCTCTGATTTCAAAGGAACAAAATTTGTGGTACACGAACTGGCATTAAGTTTTGTGAAATGTTGTTAAAACATATTCAAAAATTTAGTAAAAATCCCCAGACGTCCAACTTTCAGCTTTCCTTCCAGACATCATTTAAGAGGCAGGGGGGGGGTAAGAAATTCTCTTCTTTTTATTTCTATATACACATAATCCAAAAAGTCTCCGTACAGCTGCTTTTCATTTTGTTGGTTCTGAGATAAAATATTCATTATTAAACAAGTATTTTGAAATTCATTTTTTTTCAGTGTTTCCACTTTGGTTTTTACATAAATTCCTAATACTTAAAACAAAAAAAAACACTAAAATTAGGCTGCTGTACGGAGGCTTTTTGGATTAAGTGTACAATATATTTGTTGCCATAAATTCTGTTACAAAACGTCAAGACCTTGTTGCTTAACCAGTTCAATATAATTATTAACGAAATATTAACTATAATCTATCAACAAATAAAATTAATTGACTTTTCTGTCGAAATGCATTTTTTGAAATTTTCAATCAAATGATCCTATTTTTTGGCTCTACTTTTATGAAGCGTGCGGCAAACAAACTTCAACATTTTTGACAACAAATTTTACTTTTTAAAAATCATATATTAAGAAACATTAAACCAATATTTTAAATTTTAGATTTGTTTCTTTAGAAAAATTACGTTATGTTCATATTATTTTGGGCATAGGTGTACATATTTAGTCTTATAGCTAAAGATTTGGAAATTTATTCAAAATATTATTAATCAAACTTTCTTCTAAAATAAAATGCATACAAGAGAATGTTTTTTTTTTTTAGTTCTTATCTAATCATTATATAAAAGTTTGCTTTTAATTCAAAACAAAATGATAATTATAAATGTAAAAATTTAAAAATATGATAACATGTGGTAAACATGCCAAGTAAGCTTTGCCAAACTTGGTCAGTTGGGCGGATTATTTGAGGATAAAAACAAGGTTATTAAATACACTCGACCCGCATTGTATACAGTAGAGTTACACGAATTTTAGTCAGCTTTCAATAGACGTGAACTTTTGGATCAAACTTAACAATTAATTTTTATATATTTACATACGTATACCTTTTAAGACAATTTTTAATTTTCAAATTAAAATCTACTTATTAATTGACTGCAAACAAATTTAAATGCATTTTACAAAGAGTTTTTCACATTCTCAGATTAGATAGAACCTTTATGATTACATAGATTTGATTTAAATTAATAAAGTTCTGATTTTAAAGACAAATCATATTCAAGATTTCCTTCGTTTTCTTTTTGTAAAAATGAATGCTCAAATAAATATCAATAAAACAATAATAAATTATAGTCAATTAAAGCTAACGCTCACATTCAATTCCTTAGGCGGCACAAAGCATCAATTTAATTTTGTTCTAATAGATATTGAATTCAAAAAAAAAAAAAACAACACGCAACAGGAATTACAATAATAACAATTAAAATATGAAACCGATCTCGACAAGAGCGTGGATAAGTGATATACATAACATAAAAATAAAATGTAACAAACAAATTGTGTACATACTGACAAAAATATCAACTTCACCTTAAATTTTTTTGTTAATACTATTGGCGCGTGTTTGTAATTGTTGTTGTTTTCTTTTTGTTTTGATTTTTAAAAATGTATAATTTTTTATTCGTATAACAACTATTTATTTATGATCGTGTAGCCAGATGCTGTTTGTATAATATGTATACTGGCCGGTCGACCGTTTGATAGCAAAGCATCTTTCTCATCAGCCGAATCGCATGCATCCTCAAGTTGGCTTATCAATCGAGCACCCGCACTAGATCTCAGTTCGGGCGATTGTTTGGCAGGCGATGAGGACTTTTTACGGCGAATTGCCGCCACCACTGATGAATTGGTAAAACTGTTTAAAATCTCTTCGGTTGATTTGGTCGAGAGTTGGGATTTTCGTATTTTTGGCGATGCATTTGGCGATGAGTTCTTTGACGATGATACAGATTTTTTCGGTGAGTCAGGTTCTTCTTCAATGCTGGATGTCTTACTGCCAGGACTGTATTTCCAGCCCCACGTTTTCCATCGCAATGGATTAATAAGGCTGCCATCACCACCGCTGTTATTATTGCTATTATTATTAGTCTTCTTCGAGCCGTCTCCTCGATTTTGTTGATTTGTCATGGTGGTGGGATCAGGATTGCCATCTATTTGCATCATTGCATCGGGATTGTTGTTGTCCAATGTGCGATACTGATCATTGGTATTGGGCTGATGGGGCAAACTAGCCAGAAACTCCATGTCCAAATCGTCTAACAAAATTTTTGACACACAACACAATATACACATGGAGATTTTATTATGCAATAAATATAGTGATTCTTTTAATTTTAATTTTAATTTAATGTTTATTGTTTTTAAAACAGATAAGATTAAAAGACAGAATACTTTAAAATACAGTAAGTATTATATTTATGAAATAAAACAAATTGGAAAGAAGGGTTGTTTATTTTTTTTTATCTTTTGGGGGTTGGTGTGGTGTGGGGTTGGTGAAGACAGAAGAAACAAAATTTGGTACAAACAACAGTGAATATTTAAAGTTTTGCTTTTATTTTTGTTTTTTTTTTTCACAGAATAAAATGAGGGAGAAGTATCAATAAAAAATATAGTAGGTTTTGTATAAAAATAATTTATATTGAATTATGTACATTACATCTTTACTAATACAATTTCTTCTGTTCTTATGTACTAACGTTTCTAGAATTTTAGTTTTTGGTTGTTTTTTTAAATTATTTATGGTCAAAAAGTCGTTATAAATTGTTTTATATATATATAAAGTGAAAGCAGTTAGGATATTAGATTTAACGGTTTGTTTGTGAGATTAGAAGACACAAAAATCATAAAACAATAAAATATATTTGGTGTGCTTTTTTCAAATGATATATAAACTTAACGATAATGAAATAACATGCAACTAATGAAAAATAATAATATTTAAGCATCTATGTAAATTGGAAGGGGAATTTGCAACATGCTACTTATATAAAACTTATTTTGTCTATATACACTAAGTACACTAAATTTTATACTATTTTCTAGATGTTTTCTATATTCTATATTTTTTTATCAACAAAAATACGAACGAAACAAAAAACAAAATTAAAGGGTAAATGATATATCTTTAATGTGAGAATAAAAGCTAGAAGGAGGGGGATCAAGAGAATTGGTTTTTGTTTGTCTGATTAGAAACAATAGAAACTAATATTTTTATATAATATATTATATATATCTAGTGCTCTGAACCTAGTATTCGAATCTTTTTTTTTTTCTTCTTTTAGATAAAAACAATTATAATTATTTTTGTATTATTTATATCATAATTTGAAAAAAAAAAATAGTAATATTGATTTTAGAATAATCAAATAGAGTATAAATTTTGCGATAGGAATTAAAACTATAGAACTCACCTGGAAGTTTCTTGGTACGAAATGATGCATTTGTGATCATTGATTTTGATACTATAGGCGCTGCATTTGTTGAGGGTGTCAATGCCACGCTAAGTCCCATTGGGCCATCGCTCGGTTGGCCTGCAAAATTGTTATTAATTTTTGAGTATAATTTTTTTAATTGTTTTGAAACTATGATTTTTTTTCTCTGAAAATACGTAAGTGGCAGTGTCTGAGAAAATGGACCCCTTGTGTGTCAAAAATTGGGTTTTAACTATAAAGATTGTTTTGGTTCCTAAAAGTGTGTAGAATGAGTTATACTTGTGTATACTAAGGTTAGGTTAAGTTAAAGTGGCTGTCCAAGATGGAAACGGACACACTTAGGCCAGTTCAATGGCCCATTGTGATACCTCATGAATCTTGAGGCTTCCTCTTAAGTTCAATGGAACCCGTTTGAGTCCCTTACGAAACGTGAGAGGCTGATTATGCTGATATGATTTAGATCGTTTAGATCCTTAAAGAAGAATTCTCCTAGGTTATTCTTGCCTTTTATAGCTAGAGCAGTATATATACAGAGAAGATGAAGAATTTTTTTCTCCTTTTCCTCGTCCATACAGCTTCTACAAAAGTCATTTGAGAATACGCCTAGTCGCGAGGCATGCTTTCCTATTACACAATGTCCGGTTATGACACCTATTATCGAGCTTATATTGCTTAGGGATATCATCACCTTGTACCTGCCCTACTCACAGCGTCTTGTATTAGCAACAGTTTACTAAAAGGTAGATACATTTTAAGGGCCGATGTTGAATGTGAATGGCAATAGTAGATGATCAATTTCCGAAGAAAATCATCTTCAGTTATGAGACATATTTTCACCTGAGTGTATTCGTCAGTAAGCACAATTGCCACATTTGGACGAATGATAATTGAAGAGTGATTGTGACTGTCGAAATATCAATGCACGGAAAAAGTGACTATTTGGTGCGGTTTATGGGCTGGCGGTATCTTTGGACCGTATATTTTCCAAAATGAGAACGGTCAGGCAAGATCATGTGATTTGACACATTAGACTTCTGCCTTTGGGGTAATTTGAAATAATAAGTGTACGTAGATAAGTAAACAATAATTCAAAAACTAAAGGATCAGATAGTTCAGCACATTAATGGCAAAAAAGCTCAATTATAGCTCAGCGTCATCGAAGATTTGGAACATCGGATGTAGGTGTGTCGTGACGCCATTTGGATGTTCAAATGATAGACATGTGCATTCAAGAGGACACAAGCGTCCACAGGTTTTTTATTCCAAACCCACCCACCACCACTAGCAACTCCTACTCTCACCTCCCCGCGGTGAATATCAGGTGCCTAGTACCTCAACTGGAGAATGGGTTCTAACCCTAGTGAAAAGTTGTTGGGGGCAGCAAACGTGAGAGGGGGAGAGGTGTTGCCACAAAGGCACCTCTCCTAATCCAGACGGCAGCGGAAGAATTCTCGAGATGGAATCAACGGTGGCGTCTACAGTTCCGGTAAGGTTGAACTACTTAGTGAACACCTTATAGGGCTTTTACGACTTATTCGGAGCCCAGGAGCGGTTCATCCGGCGCCCCGTCCTTGGAGTTATACTAAGGATCTGGCCCTCCAGGTTGGGGGTTATGCCGTCGGGGTGACTTCGTAGCCACATAAAAAAATCATGTTTGCGAAGCACCAACAAGCCTCGGATGTGGACGGATTCACTGTTGTGAACCCGCGCAAACGAAATAAGGACAACGAACTTCGGATCTGTACGTGGAATGTTAGGTCCCTTAACAGACCACGTGCAGCCGAACAAAACAATTAGCGGAAGCCCTTATCTGCTTCAAGGCAGATATTACCGCCATCCAAGAAGTGCGATGGGATGTACCGGGCAAACGCAAACTAAAAGACTGCGATGTATACGACAGCGACTGCTACCGAGAACAAAGACAGCGTCTATTTGGGTGTGGATTTGTTGTTGGAACTAGACTCAGGCAAAAAGTCTTGAGTTTCAACAGTGTGAGCGAGCGCATCACGACAATCCGCATCAAGGCTAAATTCGCCAACATAAGCCTTATATGCGCGCATGCCCCAACAGAGGACAAAAATGAAGACACCAAAGACATATTCTTCAAGCTCTTGGACAAGGCTTATGAGCAGTGCCCTGGCTATGACATAAAATTATCTTAGGAGATTTTAACGCCAATCTAGGAAGAGAAGACATCTTTGGTGGCACAATCGGGAGATACAACCTGAGTACATGGAAATCTCTTGATCAATCAACTGTCAACCAGATTGACCACATTGCGATCGACGCACGACACTTCTCCAGAATACAGGATATCCGAACTTTCCGAGGGGATATCCTGGAGGTACGGCTACGGATATCCCGGTCCAAGCCAAATAAGTACTGTGAAAAGTTTCGACGTTAGACGGTTACAATCGCAAGAGACTGCCATGTCTTTTCCGATCGAGTCTTTAGTAACCTTTTAAGGAGTCCTACGCTGCCTGCATTAAGCATTGAAAACCAGAGGCAACATTGCCTTGCAGCCATCAGAGATGCGGCCTCTGAAGTGCTAGGTTTCAGACGGCCACCACAGCGAAACCCCTGGTTTGACGACGAATGCCGGCAAGCGCACGCAGCGAAACAAGAGGCATACAAATCGGTGCTGTACAGAAGGACCAGAGCTGGTCGCGAGCTCTACGAGCAGAAGAGGAGAGAGGAACACCGGCTTCTTAGATGGAAAAAAAAGAGATCATAAGAAGCACGCGATCGAGGAGAAAAAGGGGTGGCACAACAGGAATGCGGTTCGTAAATTTTCCGACTAGGAAAGTCCACTATCGACCAAATATTCACTACGGCAGATCTTGAAAAAAAAACCACGAGCTTCAAAGCCTCGTTTGACAGGATCTATTGGGAAGAGCTCTAAAGAGCAATGTCTGAATGCAGCTGCTCTATCAAGGTCGGAAAAGATCTCACCGATGCATTTGATGTCAAAAAAGGTTTTAGACAAGGCGATGCACTGTCATGCGACTTCTTCAACATCGTTCTGGAAAGAATTGTGCAAAGCTCAACCTTCAACACTAGAGGCACAATCTTCCAAAGGTCCATCCAATTACTCGGATACGCAGATGATATTGACATAATTGGAAGATCAAAGCGTGATGTCAGTGGAGCGTTTTTGAGCATTGCGACGGAAGCGAAGAAGGTCAATGAGGGCAATACCAGGTATATATTGTCATCAAAAAAGGGCATTGAACAACCATATATTGGACAAAACGTTACCATGGACAGCTATAACTTCGAGGTAGTTAAGGACTTTGTGTACTTAGGCACCGCTATAAACACAGACAACGACACCAGCGCTGAAATCAAACGAAGAATAACTCTTGAAAATCGCTACTTCTTTGGACTTAGAAGGCAATTGAGAAGTAAAGTCCTCTCTCGAGCATCTAAAATCACCATCTATAACACACTCATCATCCCGGTTCTCATTTATGGTGCGGAGGACCCTGTCAAAGAAAGATGAGAACGTCTTAGGAGTTAGGACGCTTCGAGAGAAAAATCCCTCGGGTGATTTTTGGTCCGGTACGCATAGATGGAGAATGGAGAAGATACAACGACGAACCGTATGGGCTGTACAGCGACACTGACCTAGTTAACAGAATTAAAGTAAAACGGCTCAACCAACTTGGCGTGCGAAACAGAAAACAAATGTGTGTTTTATTCATAATCAACAGTGAAAGCTCTAGTAACAGAAACATCTCATACGATGTTTTTTTACGACCGTGGATTGAAATTCCATTAATTCTATATTCCCTTAAATTTACACTGCCTTACCCGAATACAGACTGGGACATAGACCTCATGTTAGTAAATTTAATTCTCTTAAGTGAAAAAAAGCTGATCAGAAAACCTTTCATGTTGCTTAATTTTGTTCAAGGTGTGTAGAATATAAAAATAAAAGAATATTACTTAAGGAACTATACAATTAAAATGGTAAAGTATATAACGCTGCAGAAGTACAAGTTTAAAACATCGTCAACATCGGCAGCACCTCTAAAAATGGCGAAGTTTCAGAGGTATTCGCATGAAATAACAATCCTCTCATTTGGTAAAAAGGAAACAAAGATCTTTTTGATGGCGCCGTTTTATATTCTAAACTTAAAAACAAGTGGCGTGGAAAGAAGCTAAGCTAAATACTTAGTGTCAACTTGTGAACCCAAACGAATTATGTAATGATGCATTTTTAAACCTCAAGTGCGCTTTTCTCGAAACCTAATTTTAGCACACCACTGGGCCTCTTTTTTCGGAAACTGCCACATTCAAGTTATAAAAACATTTTTTTTTTAAAGAGGCTTTCTTGTTTTTCTCAGCACAATGTATTTTTCCCAACCACATGCATTTTTTCTTAATTGCAATTATTTTGCTTGAATACGAAATTAACTATATTTAAATAAATACTTATTTACAGAGATACTGCAGAATTTATATGTCAAATTTTAATAAACCAGACGAACAATAGTATTGTGATTAGTGGAAATATAGTTTTCCGTTGGCTTTTTTTGTCGCTGTAGTTTTTGCAATGAAACAATTAAGTTACATTAACTTTCCCAAGGTTTTGGCAGGATTGCTGCCTTCTTCAGGGGAACTTTATTAACACAAACAAATATATTTAATTAATAGTAAATAAAGAACCTCTGCAGAAGGCAGCAAACCCTACCGAAGCGTTGGGAAAGTTAATGTAACTTAATTGTTTCATTGCGAAAACTACAGCGACCAAAAAAGCCTAAGGAACTATACTTCTACTAATCACAATAATTACACAAATTGGTCAATAAATTAACTCGACCAATATTATATCTCCTTCAGTAGTAGAAGATTCTATTTAAAAGTCAATAGCAAACCAAGCTGAAACAAAAAATAATCATTTAAAAGTCTTGCGACTTTGCTAGTAAATAAATGTTTGCCATTTCATCGCTGGAACAATTGTGGTCAATTCCTGGATTAGGTAAACTGCCCAAGATAGATAATTTCTGTAAAAATATCGACATTGACTGCGTACAGTTTTTAATTGAAGCGTCTGTGAAGTCACATTTTTAATTCATTTATATTTGTATAGTTTATAAAGGAACTGGTAAATATTATTTACACATGTTTTTTTACTAGCATAGTATTTCAATGGAAACTATTTATGAGACACGTACAAAACTTCTAAAACATTTATATCGATTAGAATTATATGTATGTGACCTAATTTTGCTACACACTTAGCGCAAACATATAAATGTACACACATGGTTTTAGTTCAGCATAAGTTAGAGACGTTTTTTTTGTTGTTAAAGTTCAAAAATAATTTATTTTTTAACTCACCTGATGGATTTGCATGTAATGAATTCTTAACAGCACTTGTGACCAAAACAACATCAGAATACATTTCAAATATTCCTCTATTATGTATATCCTCTAAAGTTTGTATAGCAATTGTACCAAATCCATTGAACATTGCAAAATAAATTGCATGTACCAATTCAACAAGAAAATTAGATGATAATGGAATTCGCGGTGGGGGTCTCGGCACAAGTACATTTGTTGGATCTGATCCATATGAGGTTCGATGGGCATGACCGGGTTTAGTGAATCCCTGATTGACAATTTGTGATGCCATCCGGCATAAATGCAGCAAAGTATTTTTCTGTGTTAAGCTTAAGTGATGGTTGTAGGAGAATAACAAAGCGGTCATCACTTTCATTCGACTCTGGGCGTTGATTGATTCGATTTGTGAGAAAGGTCCCCATTTTATTTCTCGATTACAATTCTCTTCCCATCGTCGCAGATCTGTTAGGGGAAGATTTTTTTCCTTAAAATGAAAAAAAAAAAAAAAAAAATATATATGATGTTTAGTTTAATTATTATAATTATTTTTTTTTAAATAGAAAAACTTACTTCATGATAAATTGATGCATGTGCCAGTAATGGCAATCGGAATGAAACTACTTTTGGAGTGCCATCTTCAGCGGTTATTTCAGAATTATATATGCATATGAGGAGTGTTTCAACACTCCGACAGCCTTTCTTGTCGCCCATTGCGACTGAGTTGAGATACACGTAAATAAGAACGGGAACAAATTGCATTGGGAATTTTTTCAGTCCATCTTCATTTGATCGATAAAAACTCAGGAATTGGTTACAAATTCCATGAATTAACTGTGAAATAAATATAGAAAATTAGTTAAGCTAATGTAAATTTGCATTGTTTTGTTTTCAGGTACTGGCCAATCCTCTTTAAAAAAAAAGTCAGTCAGCTTCAAATTTCTTATTCTATTTTGTTATAAATATACATAAATATTATTTTAAAATTCATTCTAAATTTGATTGCAACCTCTTGGATAATCGACTTAAACCTTCTCCTCTTAGTTTATTTCTTTTATAAACTCAAGAAATTAAAATGATTGTTGAGTGGTTGCGAAGCACATTTTGGTTTCAAACCATCGAACATTCTGAACCCATCAGTAAACCACCTGATGGCAAGTAATAGATTCAACAAACTAACTCTATCCCGATTTCTAACACCAAGTGCATGTATTTGCCTCAACTTGATCACTCCAGCGGAGATCAGATGTGCCTTCGGAGCTTCGATGTTGATTTGCTCAACATGCCCTAGCAATCTTGACCGTTGAAGACAGTTTACTGCTCGTTTGCTTTTTTCTAAAATGTCGAAGTCATCGGCATATCAAAAATACTGTGTGGATTAGCCGTAGAATTAAGCACCACTATCTGGAGAACTGTAATGAAGTATCAACATGACAGCTCATCACCTTGTCGTAATCCTCTGGTGGTTTTGAAGGTTTCTATTTAATTTCTTTGAATTTTGACGGTGCAGCGAGAAATCTCCAACGTCATTCTGATATCGAAACTTGACATGGCATACTATAGTTCGTCCTTATTGACAATGTCATAGGACATACTATCTCTAAGCAGATCGCATATAAGCTCGATAATAGGTGTCATAACCGGACAGTGTCTAATTGGAAAGCACGCCACGCGACTAGGCGTATACTCAAATGAATGGTCCATTCAATATTAGAATTGTCTCTTGTAGAGTGAGGGAGAATTTTTTAAAATATGAGAATCTCTTGTATCTAAAAATTGAACATACGCTTATAAAATGGAAGCAGTCTTCTTTGGATTTATGATTGCAGAGTGTACAGAACTGTTTGAAATTCCCATTGTATGGTCTACCGTTGAGACATAAGACTTCGCATCTAACTTTGAAAATCAAAGAAATATCTTTGTAGCTTAAAGATTCATTGAAATAGTTATTGTTATTTAGATTAAATTGTAACTGGCTATATAAAATTCGACTTTCTGATTCAATAGCTGTTTTTATAAATTGATTCCGAACCGAGTCTTCCTTAAGCTGGATAATTTTATACATTTTTTCCTTAACATCAAGAATGTTACTTGTATTAATTTGCATATCTTCACCAAATGAAGTGGCAATTCGATGCCATTTGTCATACCACCAGTCTTTGTTCCTTATTTCGTAAAGCAGCATTATTTTGCTCAGTCGCTCATCTGGAAAACCTAAGACTTTAATAATATAATCCGCTTGTAGTTTCAATGTGCTTGTAAATAATTTTGGTAAGCCAGTTTCGAAGTAGATCGCATAGTTCGGCGTGTTGATTGGTAAGTTGAAAATTTGTTTGATGAAACTCCTCTGAAATTTCTCAATTTCCTCATACTCTTCCATTCCCCAAACTTGAGCTGCATAACATAAAGTGGACTTCACAACTGAATTAAAAATTTGGTCTTTGGTAGATAAATATACAAGGTTGTTTGAGAAGATCTTTCTGCATGTTAAGTTTATTAGACTTTGACTGATGTTTTGGCTTTAATGTCAAGGTGCTTACTAAAATTCAGCCGTGGGTTGAGGTTCACTCCAAGATATCTATATTCGTTTGTCACCTCCAAACTTCTTTCTTTGTACTTCCAATTACTTCCAGCTTCAGTCCGATTAAATCGCGAAAAGATCATTATTTTTGATTTTTCTGTATTGATTTCTAATCCCCATTTATCGCAGTATGCAGACAGTCGGTTTATCATCAATTGAAGATTTTCTTTCGATTTCGATAGTATGACCATGTGGTCAGCATAAAGTAAAGCATTTATCCGGATTCCGGCCATTCTAATTCCTCCAGGTAAGTCGTTAACTATGTCATTAATGAATAGTGAAAATAAAAGTGCACTAAGCGGACATCCTTGTTTGACACCAGAATCAGTACTAAACCATTCAGAAAAATGCGCTCCATCCCAGACGTTAGCTTCTGTGTTTGTATACATATTCTTGATGACATGTACAAATCTGGTTGAAACACCGATCTGCGAAAGTTTGTATATTAAAGCTTGCGATTTACCAAATCAAACGCTGCTTTGAAGTCAACAAACATCGAGTAAAGATTCATATAGTATCACAATGGGCCATTCAACTGGCCTAAGTGTGTCCGTTTTCATTTTGGGCAGCCACTTTAACCTAACCTAAACTAATACTTCTACATTTGGTGCAGAGAAGCCGATCACGTTTTTTATGAATCGGGTAAAAGTTCAAGTTCTAACTGTGGGGCATACTTTATTCCGAAACAATTTGTACTACTACTAGTTGCTATATGCTCTTTACCAAACCAAGGCAGATAAATCTCTTACATCTTATTTTTCAGAACAATATACAATATAAGTCCTAAAAATTTCAAAACTATAAATATATACCTAATGAAGCTGAACTATTTATGTCTTGAAAATTGAATTAACAAGAAAGTAGACATTTCAGAAAAAGTTGTTAAGCTGGAGGTTAGCCTTGAAACACTCGCTTGTGTCTTAAATGCAATTTTAATTTTAAAAGCAATATACAAATTTGTATACACCCACTTTTAAGAAAATAAAACTTCCCAATCATTAAGGATAACCATAAGAAAGAATTAAAACTGAAATATCATAACTCACCTCTGGATACTTAAGCCTTTCATTAAATATTGTATATATTGCTTCGGCGATTTCTTGGTTATTTTCGTGCAAACTTGCAAACGATTGCATCTCAGATGGCTGCAGGCTTTCATATTCAGCCAACCAATCTTGAACTATTGCTTCTGCCATGTTGCACTTTTAAATATCACGATGATCTACTGTAAATAGAAAATATAAAAATTAACATTGACACATAAAAATTCCTTATCATTCAATAAGAAACCGAAGAGAAAAAGAAAAAACTACTCGGGGTGAGGTAATCATTCAAAAACACAATGCAAACTGAAAATGAAAACTATGATGATACATCAGAGTAAACTTGAACAGACAACGTTTCTTTGATTAATTGGTGATTCTTTTTAAGGAAGTCCGGAAAATCCGACTTCTTCACCCCGAAATTGACCTTTTGCACTCATTTTTATAATTGAATTGAGAGATACTAGTTTTTTTTTTTTGCTTTAATTTAGCCTTGAAATAGGGCCTCGGCGCTGGTTGGTTGGCCTTTTCCTATCGGTTTTGTATAGTGAAGTGCACTAAGTTGAGTAGTTCTTTATTTTTCACTGAAACTTTGTGAGGTGATGGCAGAAGATAATTTATATTTTTTTCCAATCAATTTGCACTTTGAATGTTGTTTAACTAATTGGAATTGATTTAAATTACCAGCGATATCTTTAAATTGCATAATTAACACAACTTTATCAGACTTCGGATACATACCATACAAAATAAAATTAATGTTGATGTTTTGACGTAACTTCTTTGACTGAAGGCTGGAGTGCAAAATTGATTTTGGCTGGAGTTCAGAAATGAGACTTAGAGGGATATGTTCGTAAGGTAGAAAAATGCCCAAGTCACGCGAAGGTGATATTTTGACAATGAACTAAGAGTGACAGAGCTATTTTTTTTTCATCCTTATACGTTAGACCGTGCGGTAATAAAGTGACAATCAACTTTTAGATAACAAATATAGATATACAAAGAAATGTTGGCTTCAATTTGAATAGGCGGATTTTTGAAGTTGTCATTCTTTAACATTTGACATATTAGAGAGGTAAATTCTTCAACAATTTAATAAATCAATAATACAAAAAATAGCTCTTCATGCCACACAACCAACGAAATCACAATTTTGTAAGAAAAGTTGTAAAAGTGTATGATATAAATTGACCGTCGAGATGTTGTGATTTAACACCTTCAGACTTTTTGTTGATGTTACGCAAAAGACAAGTTTCATTTAAATGATCCCCAAGCTAAAAGATGCAATTCTAGTTATAAAAGATATAAAGCCGAAAATATGTGAATGGGTTATGGAAAATCTCTAAATAGGATATTTTGCTCCAACTTTAGCTGATGTGGTCAATCAGCTGACATCGTTTTTCTTTATCTTTAGAATGAAAAAACATAAACTTATTTCTTTTTTAAACTACTATTTTTTTGTATACAAATTACAGCCTCTTAGGCTAGGCGCGCACATGCAACTTTTTCTAAACCAAATAGTTTGATCGTCAGTTGCCCAAACATCGCGCACATAAGCAACTCCAAAAGTAATCAACGAAATAAAGCAATACACAGAAAACATTTATTCACTATTTCTATCTCATATACACGAAACAAAATAGTTTCAAATTTGTCCTACTCTTTTGCTTATGAAAGAAAAGAGTAGAAACAAATTACAAAATTATATAAAATATATTTTTTGTTAATAAAATGTTCTAGGCATGGATTTTTACGAAATGGCACTGATATGTGCGTTTGAATTAAAAAGAAGGGATAAACATGCAATCAAAAGGCAATATTGGGTTCACCCGTTGAAGTCACAACGCCTTCTAAAAGGACAATTTCAAACAATTTATCTAGACCTCCGCTTTTTTCTACTGCGATGAAAATGAAACATCTTTCAATTTTGCTTTACTTATTTATTTTAAGTGATAGAAATATAATAGATCTTTAGTAACTAACTTTATACTTATATATATATATGGAAAGATACATCAAATAAATGAAATTCTTATCAAACGAATTATAAAATGACCTTATTCATTTATTTATTATTACTTTTAACTTAATAAATAATCGGATTAGAATTTCTTATTTTACATGAATATTTTAGGCCAACTGATTACTGAATCACTTATTTCATCAATCACTTGTGAGGCATAATCAAACTGCTCTTAAGCGTATATGTACGTCCTTCCACAATTGGAGTGGCAGGAAACCCAACTCCAACAACCGCTACCTTACAGAAATTTTGTGTACGACCTACAAAAATAAAATAATAAAATTTATATAATTCACATTTTACAAATAAATAATCAAATAATATTCGACTCAAAGTGAAAGCTTGGGATAACTAATATATTCTAGAAAAGAATTATATTTGTTTATTATAAACCAAACATTTAGCAGACCACCAAGAAAAAAAAAACAAAATATTTAAAAACAATGAATTTGTTTTGGATACGATTGGCACCTATTAATAAATCTTTACCTTTGTTCCAGCAATAAAACCACCAGCACTGCCAAAGCTCCTTTTAAATTTTGCCATTAGAATATCAACATCTTTCGGATCGGAGCCATAATAGTCGACAATACCGCGACCATTTGGCCCCATCGCTACCACACTATGCGTCTCATACAAATACAAATAAGGTTTGTATTTCTTTTTCAATGCAATAACTTCGGACAATCGAACACTCCAACATACTTCACAACGGGGACTGCCTAAAGCCAAGCCGTCTGTTCTGCAACGCTGTTCAAGCATCTTATTTCTTTTAAAGTGAACTCAAATGTCCAACCGTAATCCTTGGTAATGCGATCTGCAAATTGAGAAATTCCAGCAATCTCGGACCTTCCGATAGACATACCCTGAATAGAAGCCCTCGGAGGCATCGTATAGCGTAACATAGCCCTGGAAAAAATGGAATTTCAGACTCAGTCTGTCAGTTCATGAATTTCAAATCGATTCAAATCGTCATCTTACCTCTCGATTATTTTCTTTAGCTACTTTTGGGGCACATATCAATTGATTGATGTAGCCCAATATCATGAGCAGGTAAAAGCCAAGATATACTAGGAAGGCTATGTGTAGAGGAACCTTTTCGAATGAAGATTTGCTCCGATTAGGATCATCATAGAATCCTCCTCTTCCTGATACTGCTGCTCCTGTGGGTGCTTTTCCGTTTCAGTGTTGTTTATGTTACTCTTTATTGTATACATTTCCATTTGCAGTCTGGTTGATAGCATTCGACGGCGACAGCGTTGTTTTACTCTTGACATTCCCATTTGTGAGACGCGAAACTTCATTTGAAATAATTGTGCTAATAATAATAACCATCTCCATTCAGTGCATAAATACATTTGACGTTTAAAAAGAAGCAAATTAAATTATGAAAACAAACTTACGAGGAGGATATATTATTCTGCGCGTATGGAAGTATCCTACTAGCCTCGTCACACTTTAAAGAATCATTCGACTGAAATGCACTAATATATGCATACCAAAGAAACTATTTAGTTGCATGTGCGCGCAGTTACATGTATCATAGTAGGATACATACATTTTTTATGGGTTTAAGCAACTAATAAATTTTCGCAATTTAGAATTAGAAACCAAACAGTTTCGAAACTTATAGTTGCATGTGCGCGCCTAGCCTTAAGCAGCATTCACATGAGCGCGACCAACGAACGACGAATGAATTACAAAATGTGAGTTTGAAGACATATATCCACCTAAATTCTTAACAAACGATAGCAATATAATTTCTATTTGATTTAAAATGCATACTTTTACTTTTCAATATCATATATTAATAAATTGTAGTATCCGTGTCGTGATGGTTATTTCGTTGTGGCACCTAAAGTTTTATTCTGAAAGCGAAATTCTTGTCATGAAAAAGTGCTTTCTCAAATTAACCATTCGAATTCGGCATAGTAGGTCCCCTCTGTCCCTGTAATTACTCGAACACAGAAATCTTTGAGAGTTGTAAGGCACTAGGCCTGGTTCTCTACGGATTGTTGCACCGCCTAATTTATTTATTTTTATATTAATAAATTTAAGAAAACAAATTTATTCGTGGCAAAGTAGTTGATACGAACTGTCAAACTTTATTCGCACTCTACATTATCCACACTCACAACGAATAAAATAACCGCTCGTACTTAACCTAAAAAAATCATTCTTGTTTTATTTTCGGTGGTGAATGGTGTTTGGCTGAGACCGTCACCATCAAACTTCATTCGCGATCGCGACGAATTAAAAACTCTCATGTGAAAGAAATGTCAAAATCGACGAATGCTCTTTCATTCGTTGGTCGTGCTCATGTGTATAGTGCTTTATTGAGAAACTTTACATAAATATTCAGCAACTAAAGGAATATTCAGAAAACTTAAGTTGCATTTCATTTTTTTATATTCTTTTCAAGTTTCCTTTCGAAAGTCCAATTCAATATTTACACACAAATCTGTCAAGAATCCACATTTTACGATTCCCTGAAAGATAAGTTATTTCTTGGCAGAAACCGTAAATTTAAGGAAACATGCTTCGATATTAGCGATTTCGCATTTGGACCCCAGTGCATAGAAAGAATTTTAATTATATTTTTAAATTGAATATCTTGGAATTTAAAGAAAAAAACTGGTATTTAAATTACTGAATATTGGGGTTATCGAATTTTTGTTCAGATAATGTGGTTGAACGCAGCCAATAAAAAGACGAAATTTTCAAACACTTCCTTTCAGAATGACGTTTTTCTATTGTCATTTTTGACACTTATCAACTGTCACTGTCACTGTCCTTGTTCAGTCGTAACAAGATTCATTTTTTTTAGAAAATTAAAATCTTTTTTCCAAAAATGTCGGCCCTAATCCGATTGAATAATCGCGCTGTCTTGCGAAACATCATTGCCCAAACGCGTTCCATCAAAACATCTCCAAAAAACCGTGAAACAGCTGCTGCTTCGCCAACTTTAAATCAAGCCAAAGAAGACACAACCACCAAGAACAAAAATTGGGTTAGCTGGGGATTCGATCACCACGATGAAGCAACCGATCGCAGCTCAACCAAAGCTTCGTTCTTCTTCTCTGTAACATTGTGCATTGTTTGGGGAACATTCTTTTGGGCCTACTCACCCGATAGCAGATACCGTGATTGGGCGCAACGTGAGGGATTCCTCGAGTTGCGTCGTCGCGAGAAAGCTGGACTGGATTTAATAAGTCCTAATTACATTGATCCCAGTGCTATGAATCTGCCATCGGATGAGGAATTGGGAAATACTGAAATCATTATCTAAACGTGAGAAAATAAATGCCTTTACTTCGTGAACACACCGACCTTTGTGGTCGGCCTTCCGATTAATGTATTTCCCTCAGCTTGGTAGTGAATGTTATGTAATTGGATTTTAATTTTAACGAAAAAGCCGAAAAAACACTGTTGAAAAGAATGTATTGCTGGATTTGTAAATAAAAAGTGCAGCTTATGATACATAAACGAATAAGTTTGAATTTTATTTAATGATTATATTTGTTTTAATAAAAAGTATAGAACTACAAATTGGGTTTTTGTAAAGCAATATTTACAATTTTGGAGAAATTAATTTTAGCCTGTGTCCTAACAGGCGCCGTTCGTCGAAAGCAATTTGTGATACGAATGGCAACAAAAAAGTGCTCTAGCGCTCATCCAAACAAAAACATTTTAACCATCAATTGAAGTTCTTGAAAAACGGAGTCTAGTCTGGAACATAGTGTCAATATTTTAATTACCACTGAAGCTATTATAGTTTTTTTACCATTTGTAGTACAAATCTGTTTTAAGGCCGATTAATGCATAGAGTTTGCTTAATGGTGAAAATATTATTGATTAAAATCAGTTATTTTGTATACTGGTATTGATGCTACATTACTGTTAGACCTGCAAACTATCACCATGAATACAATTTTTATTATTACATTTCTTCCGCAGTGATAACACAGATAATTTAGTTTACCGTTAAAGATCTATACGATAGCGTATAAAAGAAGCAAGTGTAAAAAAAAATTGCAAAGCACAGATCTTTATTTTCTAAATACAGTTAAAATAACTTTTGTATCACGCTTAATTTTCGGAAATATAAATTCTCATTAGTTATGAGATGACTTATGAGTTTTCATTTGACTCTATTTGAAGTTTTGAATGTTTTTGTTTTTTGGACGCTGATTGTAGCATAAATATACTAATAGAAAACCTAACTCGAATTTTAACAAAGTATATAAAAATATCCGTTGTACAGTCCCTAGCCATATTATTAGACGCTTTGCAGAATTTTTATAATTATTAGATTATACGCAGTATTCTTAACGTTCAAGAATGGTAAATGGTTACATTTTTATGCAAGATGGAGCTCCATGCCTCACAGCCCGGTCCATCAAAACTTATTTGAGGGAAGAAATTATCCCTCTGTAGGACTGGCTGGAAACAGCCCCTTTGCTATTAAAGCAACAAAATATTGAAAAACATTACAAAAATTAAAAATATTAATTTAAAAAAAAATCTTTAGATCTGTTGCTTCATTTCGGAAGTAGTTTATATTCTGCATACAAAATAATTTAAATGCCTTACAATATTCGAAAACCTGATTTGCCATAAAATCTTAAGTGCGTCTAATAATATGGCCAGGGACTGTATATATCTATAAACTTATTCATACGACGAATTTATTTCAAGAAGGAAATTAAAATTTTATTACGTTTTTGTTTTTAATTTTTTAAAAGCCGTTTTAGCATAAATGCATCAGTGTTCCTTTGTAGGATAAATAAAGAAAAAAAGACAAATCTAGCAAAGTTCGATTTGTAACAGAAAACTGGTTTTGTTTAATTTATTATCCTAAATCGCGTTCTTGATTTGAAACAAAAATTTAAAATCTGTTGACTTTTGAGACTCCACATTATCTAGCTTATATTTAAAAAATAAACTATAAAACTTATAAATCAGCGTGATCTAGTATACCGACGCTCGGTGAGTTGTATAAATCATTGCGAAATAAAGTAGTTCAAGAGGTAAGACACGCAAAAGTACATTTCTACTCTAACCGTCTAGAACTAAAATCGGATAGTCGTAAAATATGGAACAACCTCCGTAAGCTAGGTATAGGCAAACAAAGAAATAATTTTCCAGCTGAATTGAATATTAATGAGCTAAACAGTAAATTTGTTTCTACACCCATAATAACTATAAGAGACCATGTATCTCTTAATACCATACCTCCACCTTCTACAGAAACTTTGTTCAATCTCGATTGTGTGAACGCCTTAGACATAGTTGAAAGTTGCATAAGTATAAAGTGCTGATGATTTGAATCCTATTTTCATTAAAGCTATTCTTCCTTTGCCTCTATCCTATTTTACACATGTAATAAATTCAATCCTTAGGACTGGCATTTTCCCACATCAATGGAAAAAAGCAAAAATAATTCCCATCCCCAAAAACTCGCTTTGCAATGAACTTAGACCAATTTCAATACTTCCATTTCTGTCTAAGGTCTGTGAGAGGATAATGCAAAAACAATTAAGCAACTTCGTCAGTCGCAACAACCTTTTAGTCGATGTTCAATCAGGTTTTCGTTGCCACCATAGCTGTATAACGGCACTAACTAAAATAATTGAAGACATAAGGACTGAACTCGATATTGATAATGTAACTTTTTTAGTCCTATTAGACTTTTCAAAAGCATTCGACATCGTGAATCACTCGATACTTCTGAATAAAATGCGTCACAGGTTCAACATATATTCAGAAGAAACTATTTTCTTCCTTTTTGAATGATAGACAGCAAGCCGTTTTCTTAAATGAAAATCTCTCCGATTTTCTTCCGGTTCAACAAGGAGTTCCTCAAGGATCAATTTTATCCCCCCTTCTATTCTCATTGTATGTGAATGAAATCGGTTTTATTATAAATGAAGCATCAAAACATTTTTATGCCGATGACATTCAAATTTACAAAAGCTGTCCGTTGGGCTTAAGTGACGACTGCGCTTTCACCCTGAACCAAGAACTAGAAAAGATATCCTACTGGGCGTGGTGCAATGGGTTGGTTCTCAACGCAAACAAATGCAAATGCCTGGTTATATCAAGAAAAGAATTAGACTTAACATACTTTCCTTCCATATTTCTAAACCAGAACCTATTAGAATTCGTAAATTCCAGTATAAATCTAGGAGTAATCTTCAATAAACCATTGACCTGGAATGACCACATCAAGCAATTAGTAGGTAAAACTCATGGAACGCTTTGAGCGATGTGGACCGCCCAAAACATCACTCCATTTAAAACCACACTAATGCTTGCAAGGACCTTGGTAATACCTGTTCTCACTCATGGATGCGAATTTTTTTACAACTGCGATTCCATCAGAAAACATAAATTAAACATAGCATTCAATAGTATCATTCGATACATCTTTTGCTTAAGAAGGTACGACCATATTTCACATTTGCAAGAGATTCTGCTTAGTATGCCTTTTAATAACTTCATGAAGCTTCAAACATTAATACTGTTTTTTTAAATCTTGAAAACACGCCAACTAGCTTATCTGTTTGAAAAAAACCAGAATGTCAACATCGAATAGATCGACATCGGTAATTTTGCCACACTTTTCGTGATTGACCTCAGAAGGCAATTTTTTATCGCTGCATGTCGCCTCTGGAACTCACTTCCAACTCATTTGCGGGATATAAGTGATATACATACACTGCCCGACAGCCGATTAGCGCCCCCTATGATTCTTATCTTTGAAGCTTAATATCAGCCAATCAAATAAACCATTTGAAACGAACTTTTTGCCCATGAAAGTTTGTAACATTATCCTCGAAAATAAATGAAAGTTTCGGTACGATCTCAATAAATAACATTTTAACAGAATTTTAAAAAATTAAATAGGAAAAATCATCTTTTTTCCGGTAATTTGATTAGAACCCCCACTTGAAAATGCCAAATAAGATAAGAAAATGGGCAGAGAATACTTCCAAGTTTTTTTTTTTTAATTTGAATTCCTTATATTTACAACTTATTCCTAAAAAAAATAATAATGCGTTGTAAATTTAGAATGAAACAACAACTTGTGTGTGCTACCACCAAGTTCATAGGCTGGAGTTATAGCTATTTCACGGGGACCAACCCGATCATCAGACTCCTTTAGTGGTGCGGGAGGTTTTTTGCTTATGCTTAGCCATTTAGAAAATATAAAAAATATGAAGTGATGCTTTTCCTTGATCACATAAAACAACTTTAAATAGGTCTGCCCATATACCCTGAATTTCCTCCGTAATTTTCTGGCCTTAGAAAAGAAACAAATCGACAGAACAAAGGGTTAAAAAACCCTGAAATTCTCTGTAAACAAAAATCTTAACTTTTAAATCTGTTTATTCTTAATGCTATTCATGCTAATTGTAGTACCCGTGGCATGATAGTTAGTGCGTTGGACTAGAACGGCCCGAAAGGTTGAGGTTATTAGAATTCTCTTGCAGCGTGATTTCGACAAGATTCAGCGATATTGCGACGACTGGAAACTGAAAATAAATGTCCAAAAGTCGGAGACAATTCTGTTCCGGACTCCGTTGGCTGGGGCCACGAGGGATACGTGCAAGAATTGGCGCAAGATGGTCATCGTTGATCTTCATGGGCAGCCATTAGCGAGCAAAAGTGTAGTGAAGTACCTCGGTATCTGGTTAGATCAGTATTTATATTTCGACAGGCATATAAATGCTGCTCTGACCAGAGCCAGAGGAGTCTTTGCTTTGACGAAACGGCTGTTTTATAGCAGTCGGCTTGACCCCAGAGTGAAGGTAATTTGCTACATGGCCCTCATACGGCCAATGATCGTTTATGGTTGTCCTGTGTGGTTCAGCGTTGCCCCTTCCCAGATGGAGAAGTTTCGGGTGTTCGAGCGGCAGTGTTTACGACGCTGTACCGGCTTATATCGAACAGCCGAATCTTCTTATGTGCATTACTATTCCAACGAGGTCCTATACAACGGGGCTCGAATCAACAGAATTGACAATTTCGTGATAAAACTCGTTCGAGGTCACATTGCAAGAGCTATGTCTTCGACCAACAATTTAATTTTCGGGGCGTTCTATCCGAACGACGAGTATTTTGAAAGTGCACGCTTGAGCGGGTTCATTCCACCAGAGGCATTCCTCTTTTTAGACAAATGCGGTCTGATGCAGGATAGATTGGCAGTTCCGTTAATCTACCACGTCAGACGAAGAACCGTGGATAGGCGACTCCTGTACAATCGGGACGTCATGGCACAAGGTGGAGCAGAGCTCCTTCGGTTCAGTAGGGCTGTGTCCGAACGGGACCGAACTGATAGGGTGAAGCAGGAGAACCAGTTTTGGTGGCTTCAATCGGCACTTGATAGTGGGTAGTCGGGATGGGGTTTTAAGCCTTGGCCGGCTTACATACTTGTTTAATAGTATTAGGGTTTAGTTTTAAGTAGAATAGGCATGGTGGCACGAAAAGAAATAGAAAAAAAAAATACAAAAAAAAATAAAAAAATAAAAAAAATAGACAACAAAATATGAAAAACAAAAATGTTAGATAGTTAGATTAGCTGCTGTGGTTGTTCTAGTTTTAAGTAGTTTATAGGTAGAATAGGTAGTTTTAGTTAGTTTTAAGTTTTATTTAAGGACCTTATTTTAAGTAGTTTTTAAGCAAAAGTAAAAAAGGATATTGATATTAGTTTTTTTTTCTCAAACTTTTCTAATAAATACAAAAATAAATAAAATTTAAATTGAAGTAAAATAGATCTTAGGCCCGAAAGGCATTAGTATTAAGTGTTATAGTTTAGCTTAGAGTGTCCGTATGGGACCATTAAGTTAGTTGTAAGTTATGGATAATTAGGCTAGTTTTATGAATTTTTGTCTAGCTTTAAGATAGGTTTAAGAATGAATTAATAAAAATTAATTAAAAAAAAAAAAGTGCGTTGGACTGTCATGCAAGGGGTCTTGGGTTCAATCCCTGCCTGTGCCACCTTAATTTAAAAAAAAAATTAATTTTCGCGGGTACTGCCTCTTGCGAGTAATTGACAAATCCTTCAAGAGTAATTCTTGTCATGAAAAAGTGCTTTCTCAAACTAGCCGTTCGGATTCGGCCTAAAATTGTAGGTCCCTTCCATTCCTGACAACAGTACTCGCACACAGGAATAGTTGAGAGTTGTAAGTCACTAGGCCCTGGTTCACAACGGACTGTTGCGCCACCCCATTTGATTTGATTCATGCTATAATGCTATAACTTTGCCCATCATTGAGATGATCTTCAAAAGTTGTCTAGATCTGGTCTATGTACCTCAGCAATGGAGAGAAGTAAATGTAGTTTTCATTCATAAATCGGGCAAATGTTCGCATGTCAACCCTAAATATCTAAGACCTATTAGCATATCATCATTCATTCTCAAACCTCTGGAACGATAGATTGATATCCATACGTAATATCATTGATAAGAGACTATCGATGTCTCAGCATGTTTACTGCAAAGGGAAATCGGTAGAAACTAGAAATACTCCCTAGAGCAAAAGGAATATACTATGGTGGCCTTCCTGGATATTGAGGACACATTCTAAACGTCGAATCTAACGCTAAAAGCATAATCATCAACTCTAAGTTGTGGGATTTTTGCTGTCAGCAGAGGCACACCGCAAGGTGGTGTTCTGTCCCCTCTCCTGTGGAACTCAGTGGTTAACGAACTACTAATATCCCTTGAGAGGGAAGGCTACATAGTGGTTGCGTATGCCGATGATATTGCTATTGCCGTCACAGGAGAACATCCTAATACACTGACAGACCTCCTTTAAAACGCACTCAATATGCTCACTAGATGGGCTGATCACTGCGGACTTAGTATTAATCCTCAAAAAACGGACGAGGGTCCTTTTTACACGGAAATAATGAAGATCCCAGTAATTGTACCTCCTTCAATAAAAGGTGTACCACTAATTTTTACCAATGAAGCCAAATATCTTGGTCTGATATTGGACAAAAAATTAAGTTGGAAACCTAATATTCAGGAAAGAGTTAAAAAAGCTTCAGTAGCTCTTTTCCTTTGCAAGAAAGCCATAGGAAGCAAATGGGGCTTTCAACCTCGCATAACCTACTGGCTATACACATCGGTCATCCGACCAATACTTATGTACGGGGTTGCACTGGAGAAAGTCACATAATACGACAAACTCAGCAGAGTCCAACGCACTGCATGTCTCTGCATAAGCGAGGCATTGAGGACCACACCCTCAGTAGCGTTAGACACTCTCCTCCATTTGACAACCCTCGACATCTTCAGTAAACAAGTAACAGCGAGTACAGCTATAAGACTCAACGCCTCATCTCAATGGACCAACAACAATGTGGGGCACTCCATCATTTTGAACCTCTTTGGTTCTATACCAAAGTACATAGACTACACTATTCCTAAACCCCTATTTGGAAAAAACTTTCAGGTATCCATTCCATCCAGTGATGAATGGGAAGACAAAAAGCTCCTGGATAACAAAAAAAGTATTCATTTTTATACAGATGGATCCAATAGAAATGAGGGAGTAGTGGTGTGTACTCAGAAAAGCTTAATCTAACCATCTCATTCCGCCTCCCTTATCATTGTAGCGTCTTCCAAGCGGAAATTTTAGGGATCAAAGAGGTTCTTTCCTGGCTAAGATAAATGTGATATCAACTCCTGATATCCGCATCTTCTCTGACAGTCTGGCCGCTATTAAATCTCTTGACGGTATCTCAACCAAATCTCAAACGGCCTTCGATTGTCGATCGTCTCTTATGGAGATGGCGTAGTAATTTAACATTCACCTTTGTTGTGTGCTGGCCACAGAAACATCACAGGAAATTGTACAGCCGATGAACCCGCTAAAAATGGAACCGTGGAGATGGGTATACCTATAGCCAGATGTAAACTTCTGCTAAAAGAAACAGCTCTTACGAAAACAAACTCTAGGTGGCACAATTTACCAACATGCGCAGACACAAAACTCATATGGCCTTCACTGGACCTAAAGCTCTCTAAAGACTTATTGTCTCAAAGCAGACTTCATATTAACTCCCTAATAGGTGTCCTTACGGGACACTGTTTTATAGGCAGACACGCAATACGACTTGGTGTAGCCTCAAATGACTTCTGCAGGAGCTGTATGGACGAGGAAGAAGAGGAATCAATCTCTCACTTTCTCTGCACTTGCCCTGCTCTTCCACTAAGACGCAAACTTCATTTGGGAGACTACACTTTTGATAATTCCAGTGAACTAGCTAAAAAGAATATCAATTATCTTCATCGCTTTATAAAAAGCCGAAAATGGTTCGACTAGTAAGGAGTAATTTTCTAGATTTATGTGGTATCACAATGGGCCTTTTCTTTTACCTAAGTGTGTGGATTCTAAATCCGCAGCCACGTTAACCTAACCTAACCTAATGCTATTCAGCTAAAAATATGGAGCTATACAAAAATAAAACAAAAATATTTTAAAGCAAAACATGAAGAAAAAACATAAAAAGAAATTTTCCTCTAGCATAACAAATTTATTAATATTGCATCTATATAATGTTTGTTTTGATTCTTTCCTTTTGTTTGTTTGTTATTCGCTTGTTTTATTATTTAAGTAATATAGTCTTTAGTTTAGTTTATACATATTATATTATATTATACATTATAACATTTGTTTTTGTTTGTTTATTTTCGAATGATTTAAAATTTATTATACTTTGTAATGAAGGAAAATAAATTGGATATTAATTTACCAAGCTTAAGCTGGGATATGGGACTTAAACGATGTATTCTTGTTTTCTATTCGGTCCCTTGTCTCGATCCATGTCTCCAATAAAAATCATTCTATAATTAATTTTTATTTAGATTTGTTTTTGGATGTTGCCGTTATTTTAAAATACATTGAACCACGTTCAACAAAATAAAAAAGAAAAACAAAAACAAAATACAATCTACCTACAACCGGGTCGATATAGAATTAAGATTATAAAACTCAATTGGAAACGGGTGGATATCCTGAAGTTGGTTGCACGTTCAAGCCCTCGAGCGCCTGTGTGGGTATGGTTGTGTTAACGGTAAGTGGTGGCATACCTGGTAATGAAATCGGGGTGACCACAGATGTTTGCTGTACCTGAGGGTAGGATGCGAATGTCTGCATATAGGGTAAGCTAACGTTCGAAGAATTAGTTTGATAGCTAGTTGGTGGTTGACTTGGGACAGGGTAGTTGTTCGGATTATAGAACTGCGGTTGCTATAACGGCAAAATGATAAGACAAATTTGGTATGGAAATTAATTTAAAAATATTACTTGTTGAGATGCAATGAATGAGTTTGAAGCCGAGGGTGCAGTTGGTTCGTTATATTGTCCGGTCATATTTCCAATCGATGCTGGTGGAGGTACATTTGAAAAAGGTGACTGCTGGGCGAACATCGGAATTTGACTTGGTGGTGGAACTGATGATGGAGCTGGAAAATTTTTAAGGAAATTTAATATTTTCTTCAAACTACTAAACTAAATCAAAACTCACCACCAATGGGATACTGATCTGGAGATTTTTGTAGAACTTGTTGGGGTTGCATTTGTGGTGGAAATTGTGCTGCATTCACATCGCTCGGCTGCTGAAAGAATGTGCTTGCACCGCCGGCAACTTCGGGCATAACTGCACTCACACTTGACGATGGTGGTGGTGGTGGTTGCAAAGCATTTTCGGGAACTGCACCAGTTTCTTCGCTTGCCTTTGGTTGCTCCGCATTAGGTACTGTAGTGGTCGAGGTCGACGACGTTGGTGTTATATGAAGATTCGCCAAATTGCTAATATCGCTTGGAGCTGTTGTTGCCACCGCTGCTGACGTTTGTGCATTGGCATTAGTCGGCGGCAAGGTAAATGCATTTGTTAGAGGCGGTATGTAGGGGAAACTGGGATTAACCGAAGTCGCCTGAGACACTGCCGGCATCGGTTCTGTGGGCCTAGCAGCCTGCAAGGCCACATTAGTGTTGACATTAGCGTCGGGAGTTGGTAATTTTAATGCTGATTTGGTTTCATTCGATACAGCTTGAATAGGAATACGATGGAGGTAGCCAAAGCCGATGCCACAACCCAAACTGCCATCGCCTCCCCATTTGGAGTTCGGTTTCAAAGATACCTCACGACAAGCGTCGTCTTCGACGTTGTACACATAGATTTTCAGAATTTGATTTTCGTGTGTCTCGATCATGGTAAAGAGGTCGTCGGTCTCATGACGAATTGCATCAGCTCCTATGATGTAGTCTGTGAAGGCTCTCAAACCAGCAGCTTCGGCTGGTGACGATGGATGCACTTCGAGGACGTGCCAAACATTTTCGTTTGCACCTTCGAAAGAACAAAATCGAATACTCACACCCAAAAGACCTTGTCCACCCCACGAAGTACTGGGGGTAATGGAAATATCGCGTACGGTTTGGGTTTTGCTGCTGTAAACTGTCATTTTCGTTACTTTGTCAAGGTTTTGCTTGAGAAGTTCCTTTAGGGTGTCATTATCCTGATCTAAACGAGTGTTTCCGATTGCTACTATAAAATCAAAAAAAGCTTCCAGACCAGCTTTTTGTCCCGGTGAGTTGTCTTGAACCTGAAGAGCAAGAAAAAAATTGTATAGACAAATTGTTATTGAACATTTTGGGACATTTTTAAGGTATTCTGATTACCCTTAGAACATGATAGCCTTCGGTACCACCTCCGGGAACTTCTACACTATGTCCGGCACCCATTATTTGTTTATATTTTAAAGTTTTTATACAATTATTTATTAAGAGAATACAAAAAATACGTGGCACTAATTACAAAAATTGAAAATTTCTAGCAAAGTGTATGAGAATGACATTTGCCTTGACAAAACTGACATTTTAGAATAGGGATGACGTTGAATCGGCGTTGAATGGTTTCATTTTTAAAAGTGTATAGTAAAAACAGAAAATATGATCTCCTACTTTGTATGGTACTAACGAGCAATGTGCTATAATTTTTTTAGAATTCCAAATTGATCAATCGATTATTTTTGTCACAATCCGAATCAACAATTTTAAGTCAAATTGTCTGTTTTATTTGATCAGCTAAAAAATATCGTATTTATTTAATTTATATATATAAAAATAATATATATTTATTTAAATTATTTAATAAGGGCTTTTCAAACGGCCTTAATTTTTGGAAGCTGCCACTTTTGAATCTGCCATCATTTTATATTTGAAGAGTAAAACTACGACATTACTAAAGATTATTGAATGAACTATGCACTTTTCAAGTACGCTTTAAAATTATTGAAAATAAATAAAATTAGGTGGCAGAAGAGTCCAATAAGAACTTGGACCTAGTGACTTACAACTCTCAACCATTCCTGTGTGTAAGTTATGCTGTCAGGGATGGAGGGTACCTATAGTTTTAAGCTGAATTCGACGGCTTATTTAAAAAAAAAATTAGGTCGCACAACAGTCCATGAAGAACCAGGGCCTAGTGACTTACAACTCTCAACCATTTATGTGTGCTAGTAATGTTGTCATAGATGGACCTACAGTTTATATGCCGAATCCTAACGGCTAATTTGAGAAAGCAATTTTCATGACAAGAATTACTCTTGAAGGATTTATCAATTCCTCGCAAGAGGCAGTACCCGGGAGAACTTTTTTTGTTTTTTTTTTAAATTAAGGTGGCACAGGCAGGGATTGAACCCAAGACCCCTTGCATGACACTCCAACGCACTAATCATCACGCTACGGGTACTACGGCTTATTTGGGAAAGCAATTTTCCATGACAAGAATTACTCTTGTTAATTTCTCGCAAGAGGAGTTGGCGCAAGCAGGGATTAAACCCAAAACATCTGGCCTGAAAATCCTACGCACAGTCACGCGACAGCTACTACGTGTTGAAATTTTCTTTAAAAATGGCGCTACGTGCCATAGAGGGAAAAATTCGTGATTACGTTTGTCCATATTTTCATTTGGGCCACAAATTAGTGAAAGTTTAGATCTATACCTATGCTTCACTTCCGATTTAAGATAGAATTCGTTTGTGACCTATTTGCAAATTTGTGAATAGGTCTTGGAAATATCCATGAGGAGAAAATGGCGCTGCTACCGTAGTGACAATTTCACTGATATCCTTCCAATTTTAATCACATACATATCTTCCTATTTACAAAGAAATAAGAGTGCAATGATTTCTTTTATTAAAATTCTGAAGCTTTTATTTGAGAAAGACAAGAATTCTATAAATCATTTCTCTTTATCTTTAATTGTAAAAACACGATATAAAATTAATGTTATCTAACCTGTAGCATAATTCTGGCAGCGTATGTTTTTCTGTGTTCACGTCAAACCTGGCTTTTCTTTCAAATTGAAGTTCCATTTTATTGACAGTAAACATATACACTGACAGACAATTTTGTTCTCATATTTTTTAGGACAAAAGTTTGAATGCAAAATGATTCCTGTTTGCGGGTGTTCGAAACAAAATAAACAACATAATCTTTATCATTAGTGTACACAATTCTTATCAGAAATTTTAGTACACACAAATAGAAAAGAGTAAACCAAACATCAAACAAAATACATTCTTTCCTTTTCTATACTCCATCATATTTTTGTAAATCAAAAAATACTACTTTCTCTCTCCCTCCAACAACAAAGGCTCATTTGGCGCACTTACCAAACATCCAGCCATCTCAATCTACGATCCACTTCACGAAACGGCAAAATGAAATAAACAAAATAAAATACAATCGTTGTCCTCGTCGTTGCCGTCGGAAATTGGAATCGCTCATTGTTGCTGTCAAAAAATTTATTATGTGATTTTTCTTCGTGCGTACTTTTCATCGTTGCGTTGTGCGTGTTAATTTATTTGTTACGAATTTTTTAATCATAAAGGAAATAAATAATTTTCTTTTTCTCAATTGGAATTGGTTGTTCAAGATAAATAAAATCGGCTCCCTTGGGGGCAGTGTTTTTTGTTTTGTGTGTATTTAAGAGGAGTCGTGAGTAAAATCAGGATTTGACTGTCACAACTTCAACTTCGTCTAAGCACAGAATAAAAAGTAGTCCTTCATTCTGCAGAATGGCCGAGCAAAACGAAAAATTACTCCAAGAACTTTTGCGTCTTAATGGGAATAATAAATGCGCCGATTGTGGAAGCAAACGTAAGTGTTGTTATAGTTGGGCTTTACCTAGAGATTACTATATGCAAAATTATGGTTAGCAAAACTAATTAATTAATTTGTCGGAATTCAGTATTTTTCTTGTGATATTGACAAAGCACACCTAGGGGCGGGTTTTGGTTCGCTCACAGTTTGTATTCATATCTATTTGTCGACATCATCCGACAATTTATAGGCTTACGTTTAGGTTTGTTTTTGAATGTGATGTTGATGTGCATGGGTCTGGGGCTGGGACATGGGACAGGGGTTTTGATCGAGCGGTTGTTTTTGTTGCTGATGTTATTTATTCATCCCAATGTGAATGCCTGGTTCTTATGATCACATCGAAACACAAACGCCACCCTGCCGCCTGTCGTCTGCCACAAAAAAATTAATGTCTTGGCACAAAAACAAACTAAATTAAATTGAAATTCTCTTCTCGCCTCGGTTGACGGAGATGTTTTTGTTGTGCTTTCATTCAATTTACAAGGTAAACTTTATTTTGATTTTACTACACATCACGGAACGAAGGAAGAGTGTGGTGTGTATAGTGTAAAGTGTACCTACCTACCTATTTCTTTCTTGATTCGTGTATTTTTGTTTGGATTGCCTTTTACAATTTTACAAATGTTCATTCATAAATTTCCGTGGTAGTGGCATTGGCAGAAAACTTTAATCAATCATCTGTGCGAGGGAAACAGTCTAATGGTGTATGGTCAGAGGAAAAAAGAGAAATAACTATATGTTAAACGAACGAAAAAGGCTTAACAAAATACTAGAGTAGAGATAGAGTACAACTTAACTTGGTGCAACTTTATGATAGGTATGATGATTATGTGGATGAGCAATGGGAAGTGAAGAGAAGAGAATAGGATAGGCAAGAGGCGGTTAGAAAAGAAGAAAAATAAAATATAATAAAAATAAAGTTTTGCCACAGAGATTTTGTTTTTATTTTGTCAATGCTATGTAGGTCGAATGTAGCCGCCCTCGTGGGATTGCTTAAAGTGTAACACATTGCGCTTGATTCTGGGTATCGTATGACTTGACTATGACAAATAATAACTGCAGAAGTGCAGAATGAATAGCAAAAGGTTAATGCACTTTTCTATTATAGATGGGTTAGGGTAGTTACCTACCCACATAGATAATGTTGTGATGTTTTTGACATATTTCATTGAAATATTATATACTTACTCTGGTTGCTATTTAAGAATGGAATTCTTGAAATGTGTATTTGAAGATTCTATAGATATTTGATTGATTTGTGCATTGAAACATATGAAATTATATCTAATTTTTATATTTTTGAGACCAAATGTTGTGGTTTACCCCAACCATGAAATTGGAATACCTACCAGCATAAGACATAAATCACGGTTTTTGTTTATAAGGGGTGGGCCAAAAATCAATTTTATATCCAATAATGCAATCAAATATAAAATGAAGACAATCAATTATGTTTCTGTGCAGGTATTATGACTTTATTAAGTAAGAGAAAATATTGTTCTAAATTTGTCCACTAGTCAAATTTCATTACATACATAGGTACTAAGTTGAGATTCTACTAATTCTAATGTCAAGCCTGTGCTATTATACGATCGTGAAACCGGGAACGTCTCAGCTACCATCTCGAAAAAGTTGCAGGCTTTTCTTAATTGCTATCTACGTCACAACCCACATTCCGCTGTCAGGCAGGATGATCCATTCAACATAGACGTCGAAAGCCAACAATCCTGTTTTCCCGACTTAGACGAAGTAAATATTGCCATATCTAAGCTCAACAAAGCCGCTTGAGCAGATAGCATAAATGTCGAGTTTTTCAAAGCAGCTGGAGATAATTTGTTTAGGAGCATCAAAGTATCTGTAAGAAAGCATGTCCGATGAATGTAACCTTAGTATTGTTTTGCCGATTCTAAAAAAAGTATTAACTGCGCCAACTATAGACACATCAGTCTGCTTAACATCGCTTACAAAATCTTCTCTCCAGTAATATGTGAACGGCTAAAGCCCATCGTCAACAACCTGATAGGTCCTTATCAGTGTTGTTTTAGGCCAGGAAAGTTCCAAAGTTAGAAACAACTTAACCGAATAATATTAGGTTTTTATTCTTAAAAATACTTTTGGTGTTTTTCTCATAGTAAAACTTGAATTTAGGTTAATTATTTGGTTATTTTATAAATTAATATATTATTTCCAAATAATTTCATTAAAAATATGGTGCATTCACTTAACTGCATTAAGATATACGATGCACAACGAAGAAAGGACACATGTAAGTGCTTCATTAATATTCGTTTTTTTGTTTTCTTTGCTGAGTTTGACATTTGCCCCGATTACCAGTTCGTCTATTTAAGAGTACCGTTAAAATAAAGTGTTCACTATACGTTTGCATACATTTTTAAAACAATTAAGTGTAAGATCGTTTGGTTTTATTTAAAAAGTTAATCATGTAGCCTTAAAAAAAGAAACCTTGTTATTTTTCACCATAATGAGTTTTACTTTCATACAAAAAAATTGCTGATATTTTTGATATGAAGCCAAACACTGTCGGTGATATTGTTCGAAGGTATAAAAGAGAAGGAAGGATCGAACCAAAGAAGCAGATGGGTCAACCAAAAAAGTTAACCACGAAAGAAGAGCGGCTTATAGTAAGAAAAATTAAAGCAGATCCTCGTTTACTTACTTACTTAAGGTGGCGCTACAGTCCGGGGCGGAGCTGGGCCTCAACCAACAAGCGTCTCCAGCCAGCTCGGTCCCTAGCTAGCTGTCTCCAGTTTCGCACGCCAAGTTGGTTGGTCCTCTCCCACCTGCGTGCGCCACCTGAGTCGCGGTCTTCCTCTATTGCGCCGTCCCTCGGGATTGGATTCGAAGACCTTCCGGGCTTGAGCGTTAATGTCCATCCGCTCTACATGACCTAGCCATCTAAGCCGTGGGACTTTAATACTGCGAACTAAGTCAGTGTCGCTGTACAGCCCGTACAGTTCGTCGTTATATCTTCTCCTCCATTCTCCATCTATTCGTACGGGACCAAAAATCACCCGAAGAATTTTTCTCTCGAAGCATCCTAAGACGCTCTCATCTTTCTTTGACAGGGTCCAGGCCTCAGCGCCATAAATGAGAACCGGGATGATGAGTGTCTTATAGATGGTGATTTTAGGTGCTCAAGTGAGACGACTTTGCTTCTCAATTGTCTTCTAGGTCCAAAGAAGCAGCGATTTTCAAGAGTTATTCTTCGTTTGATTTCAGCGCTGGTGTCGTTGTCTGCGTTAGTAGCGGTGCAAATAAACAAAGTCCTTAACTACTTCAAAGTTAAAATTGTTTATTGGGACGACATCGTTGTTCAATTTCCTTTTTTGATGACAGCATATACTTGGTCTTGCCCTCATTGACCACTAAACCCATCTTCTTAGCTTCCGTCGCAATGCTCAAAATCGCTCTACTGACATCACGCTTTGATCTTCCAATTATGTCAATATCATCTGCGTATACGAGTAATTGGATGGATCTTTGGAAGATTGTGCCTCTAGTGTTGACAGTTGAGTTTTGCACAATTCTTTCCAGAACGATGTTGAAGAAGTCGCATGACAGTGCATCGCCTTGTCTAAAACCTTTTTTGACATCAAATGCATCGGTAAGATCTTTTCCGACCTTGATAGAGCAGCTTGCATTCTCCATCGTCATTCTGCACAAACGGATAAGTTTGACAGGGATGCCAAAACTAGACAATGCTCGGTAGAGCCCTTCCATATAGATGCTGTCATACACGGCTTTAAAATCGATAAAGAGATGGTGGGTATCGATTTGAAGCTCCCGGGGTTTTTCCAAGATCTGCCGTAGTGTTAATATTTGGCCGATAGTGGACTTTGCTGGTCTGAAGCCACACTGATAAGGACCAATCAGGTTGTTGACGAATGGCTTCACATAATACGGCAGAGAGGATCTTATACGCAATATTAAGGAGACTGATGCCTATGTAGTTGGCGCAGTTTAGAGGGTCTCCTTTCTTATGTATCGGGCAAACTATGCTGAGATTCCACTCATCGGGCATGCTTTTTTCCGATCATATTTTGCAGATGAGTTGGTGCATGTCTCGTACCAAGTCGGCAGCGATGCCGTCAGCTCCAGCAGCTTTGTTTGACTTAAGTTTAGATATAGCTATCTTCATTTCGTCAAGGTCGGGTAGGCGGAATTGTTGATCTGCGTCGCCGAGGTTGAGTGGTTCTATCTCCCTTACAGCGGAATTCGGTTCGTCATCGCCGTTATATAATTTGGAGAAGTGATCTTTCCATATTCTCAGCATCGACTGTGGTTCTACTATGATGTTCCCTTGATCGTCTTTACAGGCTTCGGTTCGTGGCTGGTACCCTTCGGAGGTTTTTTTACCTTTTGGTAAAATTTACGAACCTCATTCCTGTTGTGACATCCCTCTATCTCCTCGATCGCGCGCTTCTCATGCTCTCTTTTTTTCCGTCTAAGAAGCCTCGTTTAAGTGCACCAAAAATTGTGCAAGAAGTGTTAATGGAATGCACAAACAAAGTATCTGCATCAACGATACGCCGAACCATTAATACAAATGGCTACAATGTTCGAGTTGCCCGAAAAAGCTATGTATTTATATGCGCAACAGGCAAATTCCAATCAAATTTGGGAGGGTACACAAAAATAAGGATGCAACTTGGTGGGATGATGTAATATTTGCTAACGAGAGTAAGTATAACCTCATTGGATCGGATGGAAGAGTTATGGAGTGGCGCAACACCAAATGAAGAGTTTAAAAGCGGAAACTTAAAGCCGACAGTGAAGCATGGAAGCGGGCACATCATGGTTTGGGTGTGCATTTCGGTAACAGGTATGGGAAATTTAGTATTCACCGACGGTATATTGAATAGGGAATACTATTTGAGGATCCTTAAAGAAAATTTAAGGTAAAGTGCTGAGAAAAAGGGCATTTCAAGGAATTTCAAATATTACCAGGACAATGACCCGAAGCACAAGGCGTATGATGTTAGAAAATGGCTTCTGTATAACTGTCTAAATATTTTCGAAACACCTTTACAATCTCCAGACCTTAACCCAATCAAGAATTTGTGGGATGAATTGGACCGTCGAGCTCGCGAAAGCCCTGTCTCGTCAATAAGTGCACTCAAGACACGGCTTCTAGAAAAATGGAGCAAAATAGGCATTGAATACGTGCAAATATTTATAAAAAACATACCCTGGACGGA
Source organism: Eupeodes corollae (assembly GCF_945859685.1). NCBI lineage: Eukaryota > Metazoa > Arthropoda > Insecta > Diptera > Syrphidae > Eupeodes > Eupeodes corollae. The sequence continues at coordinate 24,452,822 of NC_079149.1, read as the reverse complement.
GTTTTATCCAATCAAGGGTATCCAACGAAATATAAAAATCATTGGTGAGAAAGATTAATTAAAAAATTAATATACATAAGCATTAAAAAAAAACGAATATTAATGAAGTGCTATTTTTTGAGTTATCGTATTCTTTATTTATTTTATTTTGTTAATTTGCTATTTTAATTGAAAAATTTGTATACAGTTACTCACAAAATTATTGGGTCAAAAATTATATTTCAAAACAATAGTCCATAAAAAATATACACTCAGAATTAAGTGCAACCAGTTTGCATTTTATTTTGTTGCTTGCACTATTGTGATATTAATTGTGTTGAAAATAGTTCTTCTCGTTCTTTAATTTACCGTTACCTTACTCAATGAACTTCACTATACGAAAAACAACATCACATAATTATTGGGTCAAGTATTCATTTGTGTATTTAACAGCATCAAGTGAGGATAACAAATTGAGCGCAGGAAAAAAAAAAAAACTACAGTTGTTCAAGTCCGTTATATTAGTCGATTGAATTGATTTGTTTGCATTTTTTAACACGCATTTTCTGCAGTAAGGGACGAAAAGGCAAAAATACTTTTTTCGACAAGAGGCTTCTTGTTACTTTTCACGATGCCAACGGGAAGACGCAAAGAGAAATCGCTGATTTGTTGAAAATTGGCTACTGAAGTGGATGATTATTGCGGAAAAACTGTTAACCCAGAAACCATACCCCGCGTTCTTAGAGAAAAGGGCTATAACGATAGAGTGGCTAGAAAAAACCATTCATAAATGAAAAAAATAGAAAAAATTTTTAGAATTTGCTAAAACCATTAAAAACAAGCCAGTGAATTTCTGGAAAACACTTAAATGTATTCGGATCGGACGGCCGAGGTAAATTATGGGGCAAGGTAAATACCGAGATAAAGAAAGAAAACATTTTACCAACCGTAAAACATGGTGGAGGTTCGGGGATGGTATAGGGCTGTATGTCGTATGCACTCCTACTTTTAACCTTAGTAAGGGTTTTAAGGTTATTTTCTCATCGAGAGAAAATTGGGAGGATGACATCGTGTCGATAGGTTTCGACACAACCATCTTTACTGACGGCTCAAAGATGGAGAGCGGAGTTGGTTCAGGGATCTTTTCTGAGTCCCTCAATGTAGCCAAATCCTTTAGGCTTCCTGACTTTGCTAGCGTTTTTCAGGCTGAACTGCTGGCAATAAGGGAGGCATGTAAGATACTTAAACAAAACCCAAACCCAAAACCGAAATGTGGCTATCTTTACAGACAGTCAGGCAGCTGTCAAAGCCATTAACTCGGCCATATCCTCATCTAAATTGGTCCAGCAATGTCGCGATGAGCTTGCGAACCTGAATATTAACCTCGGTGTCACCCTGATCTGGTTTCCGGGCCATAGTTGTATCGTGGGAAATGAACGGGCTGACGAGCTAGCCAGGCAAGGATCGGCCCCTCAAAGCTCACTGGCGGAAATGGCTAACATTCCTCTTGGTGCTATGAAGGGTAAAATCTTTTCTATCTACCTAACTGAATCAAACCGAAGGTGGAGCAATTTACCCAATCTCTAGGAAGATATGGCCCACCTATAACAAAACCCGTACAAACGATCTTCTATGCAGGCCAAGGCAAGACATAGCCAGGATTGTTTAGTTTGTACCGGACATTGGCCTATAGGAGTTCATGGAGAGAAGTTGGGTATCTCTTACAACACCTTTTGCCGTAGCTGTAGTGACCAAAGAGAAAGTGAAACCATAATCCATTTCCTCTGCAAATGTTCTGCTTTGGCAAACACAAGAATGAAATGCTTTGGAAGAGCATTCTTTCAAGAACTTGATGAGCTATCTGAGACAAAGATTAGAGACCTAATCTTTTTTCTCAATGCGACAAAATGGCTCTAACATAATCGCTATGAAGCTTCTCTATCAATCTATCCCTTTCAATCAAAGATCAAACGAGTTTTTGGTATCAAAACGGCGCACTACAGCGCTAATTGGATCTCAGGCTAGGTTGCCTTGTGTTCGCCATTTCTACCTACCTACCATGTCGCATGCGGGGGTTAGTAATTTGGTTTTTATCGAGGGGATAATGGATCGAATGGTGTATTTAGACCTTCTAAAGCAAAATTTACGACAAAGAGCTGAAAAAATGGGTATTCCAAGAACTTTTCAGTTCTATCAAGATAATGATTTGATTTTTTTGTTTTTCTTTCTTAAATTTACATTTAACTAAATAAATACATTTGACACAATAATTTTGTGAATAACTATATTGAAATTATGAAATAAGAAATATGTTGAAGAGAAACTAGTTTTTAACTTTTTTTAAGTTTAAAGTGAAAAGTAAAGTGTTTTTAAGAAAGAAACAAAAAAAAACGAATATTAATGGCACTCACTGTACATAGTTTATAGCCCTATTGAAGCTTCAATGTAAACACTTTATAATAGCTTCAACTTAAGTTCAAGTATAGTCTGAATCATCAATAAATTATAGTTTCAAGCAACGCATGTACATAATAAAATTTGTCTTCCAATATCTATTTTTCTACTCTTTAACAAAGAATTTTTCAAAATTCTATATACGACATGATGTAAAATCTAGATGTTAAATTTTTGACCGTTAAAAATGCAATCCGGAACATTCTTTAAAGAAACAAAACAAAATGTACCTATTAATATCTTAAAACACACAACAAAAGCAAAAATAAAACAATATTTTTCTTTACGACCATCCTAATATGCACACGTAATATGTTTACCTTTAGTTTTCAATAAATACATTAATGTTTGTTGTTGATAGGCAAGTGTCGTCTTATGGCAAATGTTTTTAAAAAACAATAAAGAATAATTCAATTTGAATAGAAATAGAATCGAATTGCTTATGGCGTATTTAGGTATTTTATATAAAAGTAATGTAATAAATAAGGGACGTACTTATAAAAATGAAACAAATTGGTTTTGTTGTTTGGGATTTTGAAAAAAAAATCTACTTTCACATAACATTTTCCGGTGTTTTCCGACGACAAATAGAATTAAGGTCAATTGAGAATTTGTTTAGATTAAAAAAAAAAGCAAACAAAAATATTTTAATCTTCGTCAAGAAACAGACACGATGACGGCCCACGACACCAGACAACAAGAAAGATGAACGAGGACGAGTGATATTGTTGTTGTTTATATCAAAAATTTGTTTCCCGTAGACAATTTAAAAGTTGATGTTGGTACATATAGTTTCTTAGCAGACCAAATAAATTGCTTAAAGTCATAATAATATATTTAAATGTCTGCATACATATAAAATGTTGGCGTAGGCGTTGAGAATTCTATTCAGTAGATAGTGTAAAACGTTCTTCATTCATCATGTTTAAAATTGCTATTTTTCAAATGGAAATGTGGAGCGTGTACTAGCCCGATCAAAATGATTTTTTAAGGTGTCTTTGGATAGAAAAGAACATTTAGTTTTTTTTTTACAAATTTAGTAAACCAGCATTTTAAAACGAAGTTAGGTTCGAAAAATAGTAATTAAGTAACAAATTTAAACTCAACCCTCAATGTCGGGAACATCTTAGACAACTGGCACACGAGTCTTTGATTCTAAAACCAAACTCAAAGTATCGATAGGAGAACTTACTGGCGTCTTCCAGGCAGAAGATAGTCTTTAAAGACTAAGACAGATAGCCAAGCTTGCTTTAAGCTCCAAACTGGTTTAGCCATGCGTGGGTAGACTGAATGAGCTAGGCTAGCAGAACAATGTGTAACTGCACTGGGTTGCCCCGATGTTGGAGTCCAGCAAAAACGGGACTAACAGAACTTTTACCGGAACCCTTTTGATGTATAGGATCAAAAACAAGATTAAAAACAAGATGAAAAAAGATCAAAACTTTTGAATAAACTCTCTTTTTTTTATAATAAGCACACACTCAAGGGGATATTACTTCCCTTATTATACAGAGGCACAGTGTGAGCACTAGGAAGAAGAGAGGGGGTTTAAAAGGAGATATCGGTGCACATTGGTTTTTAATTCCTGAATATTGCAATGACTAGAAAAGACAGAGTGTGTTTAGGCATTCCACATTCGCGTAGTACGGCTAAAGAACGAATCTCTGTATTTAACAGTACGACCAAAGTTGGGCTCGAGGGTATACTGATGAGTATCCCTAGAAGCGCGAGTATTACGGTTGAACTGTTTAAGGGGAGGAATGCACCTGGTAGAAAGGGTCAGGCAAGAGACCTTACGACGATGTTCAAGCGAAGTTAATGAACTTTTGATGATATTATCATTTATCAATTTAAATGCTCTACGTTCAATACTACTCAAGAGGCTTAAGTAAGTTGCAGCAGCACCAGCCCAGAGATGGGAGTTATACTCAAGCTCTTTGGACGTGTATAAGTCTTTTAGATAACAGCCAGATCAGAAGGGGTGAAATATTTCTTGCATCGCCTAAAGAAACCCAAACACCTTGCCGTATTTTTGGCGACATCGCGTATGTGATCATTCCACAAGAGGTGGTTGGTGACACACATACTGAGAATATCGAGGTGTTCAGTCTCATTGATGCAAGTGCCATCCATGGATAATGGCAATGGGGATTTATCTCGCTTTTACGATACAAGAAAGCATTGCGTTTTCGAAGCATTAAATTCCACGCGGTTTTTTAATCCTCATTGAACAATGCTGTTTAGGTCGGAATTTAATAAGCTTATCATACTTTATCGTTGCAGTTCCACATCCGCAGAAGAGGGATGTGAGTCTGAAAACGAATATGAAAAGCTAAGAGTACTATCGTCAGCGAAACAATGTAGAAGATCATTAATAAAAATGAGAAAGAGTGTTGGAAATAAAACAGAGCCCTGGGACACACCAGCATTTATTTTATGGTTTTCAGACTTGAATCCATCCAATACTTCTTGTGTTGAACGATCCGAAATGTAATTACTAATCCAATGAAGCAGGGATTCATGAAAACCGAAAGCACGCATTTTCGATAAGAGAGCCTGATGCCAAACCCTATCAAGAAATAATCTTATTTGCTTCAAAGCGATGTAAAGATTTGCTCTGCTGTTCGGTGAGAAGAACCGTGAGATGACCAGTGGACCTATTGCTTCGAAAGCCGTATTGCCGGTCATTAAGAAGCTTTCGATCTTCCAGAAGGGGCGTAGGTGCAATAGGTCGGTATTTATTTATTTTGGAAACATGCTGGACAAATGCAGTTTTCTATACGCTCGGAACGAGACCTGAGGAGTAGTACAAATGAAAAATCGTACGCAGTGGTTTTGCCAGCGTTGAAGAACACCTCTTCAGAACAATTGCGGGGATACCATCCGGATCAGCGGATTTATGTGTGTATAGATCTCTGGCTAAGACAAGCCGAACTACATCCGTAATTGGTCCCAGTCTTTGTATCATTCTTAGTAGAAATAATCTAGGATTAATCACAAGTCTTCTCAATGGTCACTGCAAGATGAATAGACACTTAAGCATTCTAGATCAGAGATTCTGCAATGAGTAATAGGAGACACATGTCATATAATGTTATGTCATCATTCACATAGATATCTGGACATAACTTAATAAAAGGAAAGGGACAACTCCATCTTAAAATACTCCAAATATTGAAGTTCTACAGAGGAATTCGTTTGTAGGGAGTCCCTTTGAGTGGCACCGTAGATACCCCATTAATATTAATTCATTCAATCCAACAATTTAATAACCCTCTCTATTACTTAAGTCTTAGAAGAAAGAGCCATGCACTGCGTAAGAACTAACTTTTTTCAAATCTAACACGGTTGGAGTCCATTCTCAGCATTTTGCTCATCAATTTTGTATATAAAAAGGTATTTTTGAGAACTTGGAATCGATACTTAGCTATATCTATGTCTTCCGGAACCTCCTTAAAGAAAGATAAAGCTTTATTCAATTAAACTATACAAATATAATATGATAGCATTTTTTTTCTTCTTTTATAGATGTCGAATGGGCCTCATACAATATTGGTATATTTCTGTGTACCCGCTGTGCAGGTGTGCATAGGGCTATGGGTGCACATATTTCCAAAGTTAAACATTTAAAACTCGATAAATGGGAAGACAGTCAATTGGAACGAATGAAAGAAGTCGGCAATCAAAGAGCGAAATTAAAATACGAATATCGAGTACCGCCCTGCTATCGACGTCCATGTGAAAACGATCCACAGTAAGTTAAGACTAAGAACAATTTAATGACCACTTTTGTAATGTATTTTTGTTTACAGAGTCTTAATAGAACAATGGATACGAGCTAAGTATGAACGTCTTGAATTTTCACAAAATGGTCGACCAAGTTACATATCCGGACATATGGAAGGTTTTTTAATGAAGCGTGGCAAAGAAGACAGTCGCTATCAGCCGCGCAAATTTATTCTTTCCGAATCCGATGACACCCTAAAGTATCACGTAAAAGAAAGCAAAGATCCCAAAGCTGTGCTTCGAATATCCGAGCTGAATGTTGCATTTGCCCCAAGAAAAACCGGTCATCAGAATTCATTGCAATTTACATACATGAAAGACGGTTCAACGAGGCATATTTATGTGTATCACGATGAACCAGAGGTCATAAACAACTGGTATATGGCAGTTCGATGTGCTAAACTACATCGTTTGCAAGTTGCATTTCCAAGTGCATCTGAAAATGAACTAACCCCCCTGCTAACAAGAGACTTTGCCAAAGAAGGTTGGCTATTAAAGACCGGTCCAAGACCCTCGGATGGCTATAAAAGACGATGGTTTACTTTGGATAATCGAAAACTAATGTATCATGATGATCCAATGGACGCGTATCCAAAGGGGGAAATTTTCTTAGGTCATAATTTGGATGGGTATAGCGTGAGGGTGGGTGTTCCGATCGGTGCTAAAGAGCAACGATATAGCTTTACATTGTTTACACCTGAGCGAACGTATAATATGTGCGCGTATAGCGATAAGGAACGAGAGGATTGGATGAATGTGATTCAAAATGTTCTAGAAAGACCACTGACGCCGCAAGATAGTTCAAGTAAGTTTATTGTTAATAATTTAATTGATGGACATTCAGTAGAGGATCCAAGGGGGGAGGGGGGTTGTGGGTAATAACACCTAAACCGTAATGTTCATAGAGTTTCATGTATAGATTTGTTAGTGGTTCTAAGATAGTTTTTGAAAAAATGGGTTTGTTCTTTTGATCTTATCAAAAACCACTAAATTTGTGTAAAGACACTTAATGTGTTTCTAAAATTCAAAGTATAGAAAACACCAATTAATATTTAAATACTTCAATCAATTTTTGTTCTCTAATAAATATTTTGATAACACATCGTGGATGTGATGTAATATAATGATTGAGGCTTTAGAAAATAATGCGGTCTTTTGTAAATGCAGTCTTTAAAAATTATTTATTGGATTCAATTAAAAGATTGCATTAATTGATTTCATTTTGGGTCTTCAAATTATGCAATCACCATTCACTTGTATTTTTCACTCTTTCTTAATTCTTTTAAAACCCTGATATGTTTTAAGATTTGGAACTTATGTTGGTTAGATATCCTGATAAATAATAGGATCACTTTGGATTTTCTTTACGAAAACTGAAGTTGGCCTTAAATGCAGTTTTTACTCTATTCCAATTTCCGAAATTTACGAGTATCTTCTTATTTTTAAAGTTATTGGTTTGCATTAATAATGTGGGGCTTTTGAAATTTCTATATTGCTATAATAGATAAAAAATAAACTCTAAGTATCTTGAAAAGCCCTAGCAGTGCAAAATTTAGAAAAATATTTGTTTTCCTTTTTTCGAAATATTCAAAATTATTCTCTAACAATTTAAAGGTCCGCTATTCTGTCCCAAGTTATATAAAATGTAATATTTGGATATGAAAGTAAAATGAGAAATCAGAAAACACTGCATATTCTTATTTGCGAATCATTTAATCTCTTAAGGAGTTTCATTCTTGCCTCATTTAGGAACTAAGCTCCACATTATATTTTTCTCCTTGAATTTGAACCTTCCGAAGCTATTGTTTGTTCACCTTTATGTTGATATTTTAATAAAAATTACACTGTCGCTCATCTGAAGGTTCGCAAATATTTTCACCACACTGATGGCCTCCCTTCATATTTATTGCAATGACACATCTTTTTATATGTAATGAAAGAGCATCATATCATTATGTGCTTGTTTTGGGAGTACATAATTTGTCTTAAAGCTTACCGTTATTCTCCCACGGTAGCTAGACTAAATGTATTCTTAGAAACAAGCATTTTTTGTCTCATCTGAATACCTTCAACAGCAAAAATTGCAGTTTGCGTTGAGTTGCGTGTTAATTTTAATCGAAATTTTATCTGTCAATAAATTTAGTGTGTTTTCCTATTATTTGTGAAAATGGGTAGCGGAAAATCTTTAAGCGAGGAAGAAGAGGCAAAATAAAAGCATTTCGGGAATCAGGCATAAGCCAACGACTTATTGAGAAGAAAATAAAAAGAAGTCAAAATTTGGTAGGCAATTACTTGCAAAATATCCAAAATTATGAAAAAAAAACATGAAAGGAGGAACTTATACGGCCACATCAATGGCTGATAGACGTGCTATCATCAGAGCAGCTTCTAATCCTCATTATTCAATTGCAGTTTAGCTACAGTAAAACGCGTTATTAAAAGTGGTTCTTATTTGAAAAGAACAAAAATCAGAAAAAACACCACTTAACGAACTAGAAGAGAAATTCGTCTCCAATTCTGTAAGAAATACATGTCGTGGAAGTCAGAGTGGCAAAAAGTGAGGGCCCTGACGGCTATAATTATTGTTTTCATGACCTTCGAAAAGAGGAGTATAATTGAAGGCCGCTGTTATGATGTGGGCAGCTATTTCCTTCTACGGAGCCTTGGAGCTCCAATTTGTTACATCGAGAATGAATGCAAATTCTTATAAAGGTGTGCTTGAAAAGGCCTTCCCACTGTATGACCTGTTTAGACCAATATAATGGACATTCCAACATGATAATAACCCTATCCTTAGAGCGTGGACAGTAAGGCAGTGGATTGAGAGTCAAAATGTAGAGATGCTGGTGTGGCTGCCATACTTCCCTGACCATAACATAATAGAGAATGAGGGGACTTCTCTCACGTAAAGTATACGAGTTAGGTAGGATATTCGAAGACATTAAAAAAAGCCTGGTCAGAAATTTCTCTTCAATACCTGGAAAAATTGTATAGTTCCATTCCAAATAAAATTTACGAGACTATATTAACTCGCCAATGGTGACCTACTGGTCTGTGCGAAAAAATGCGAATAAATTTCGTATCCGTTATTGTTTTTTGTTGAATTTGAATTTGTCTAATTTAATAAAAGAGCTTCTGTTGATTTAATATCACTGTTTTATTTTCAAGGAACATTTATTTAAAAAAAGCGAAATATTAGACACATTTTGAAAAATCTTTAGCTGATAAACCCGGTCCATGAGACCGGCGTCACCATTGATCAAAGTCAAATTTGCGTCACCAATGGCGGGTTAAAAACAGTGGCAACACTCATTAATAACTTCCGTTAAGTAATCATACAATACAAAAGGGTAAAATAAATCTTTGAATTCAAATAATTTGTATTGTTTTATTCTATTTCATCCGTTGAACCTATTCAGAGCCAAAACAATGGTTGATTTTATGAATACATTTACTCTAGCTACCGTGGTAGAATAACGGCAAGCTTTAAGACACATTTTTTGTATAATTGTGAACCTATTCAGATGAGCGGCAGTGTATATTAACAAAGCATATTTCTTTCAACTTAAATTGATTTGTTCCTCATTTCATTTTGTTGAATTCTTTTTGATCAAAATACAATTAAAACCTGCACGCAAGAAATACAAGTTTTCAAAAACAAGTGAATTTTTGATATCCCTTGATAAAAATGTGCAACGAAATTGTAGAAAATAAAATTCTCTACAAAATACTTTCTATCATTAATGACAAATAAATAAATAAATAAATACTAAATTCTATCATTAATGACAAATAAATAAATAAATAAATACAAGTTATTTTATTTGTTTTTATTTTAATTTTTAATATTACAACTTATTTTTATTTAAATATTATATTTGCGACGCGTTTCGGAGATGCTTCTCCATCATCGGGCGCAATACATTTCCCTTCTATAAAGGTGCGTGTCCATTTGAGAGTACTTCTGCTAGTTAAATCTCGAGAGCAGCACTCGGGAGAGTGTCCATTTGAGAGCCAAATTTTAGGAGTTTTACTATCGCGAGCTCTCTGCTAGTAAATTGAGTTTTCTTGCTGAGAGTACTCATAATCGTGTCCACTTGATAGATTTCTTCTTCTAGCATATTATCGGTTGGCCATGTATTCTATCCACACTGATAACTTCCCATCCCGTCTGTAGATTTGCCTTGCTTAATAGGTCTGTAGGTTTTCGTGTTTTGTTAAAAAAGTTGACAGTTGAATTATTCTAAAAGATTTTAAAATTACCAACAACATTTTGCATTTTATGACATAGTTTGATATCGAAACCTATTTTTGTAAACGAGATTTTAAGTCGAAAAACAATTTTTACTAATTTTAGTAGCATTTGATTTTATTTCTTAAATAAATAAATACATCTTTAATGAATGAATCTAATTTAAAGTCAATATCTTATATTGTTCACGAGATATCGAGAACCGAACATCATTTTTTACCGAATTTGCGTACTATTTTCTGTGAAATAAAAAAGTTTGAACACAATATTTTTAATTTTTAAAAAGCTATTTGAGTCGAAAGTAAATTTTTACCAAGTTTTAGTATTGTTTTTTTAGGTTTTTATTTTTTGCAAAAAAAACTGTAAAATAATTTTTCTCAAAATGGTTGAAAACAATAATTTTCATAAGATAAAATAAATTGGAAGCCATAATCTCAAATTTTTTAAAAGTTATTTGAGTCAAAATTCCATTTGTAACAACTTTGAGTAATGTTTTTTAGATATTTATTTTTTATAAAAAAAACTGTCAATTCGATTTTTCTCAAAATTTGTTAAAAGAAGTATGTTAAAAACGTTATTCTTTGTTGCATAAAATTGTTTTGGAGATAGAATCATTTTTTATTCGTGCAGTTTTTTTTATTTATAAAAAAACCGTTCATTGTTTTTTTTCATAAAATATACTTGTTTGGTATCACGTTACAATATATAATATACAATTTAATTTTGTTTGGTTTTTGGTTCGTGAGATATTGATATTTTCACCTTCTTTTTAAAATGATATGGTAAAAAACCACCCACTTGATTTTTTTGACATCCCTTTCCGCAACTTTCTGTAGTCGATATCTTTACTAGTTTTTGAGCAAAGGACGACGAAAAAACGTCGGATGTACGAACGAACGTACACACGCACGCACAGGCATCGTTCTTAAAATCTTTTATTTCGACTCTAGGAATCTTGAAACGTCGATAAATATTAAAATTTTCAATTTTACAAATCGCACCTATTACAATAACTTCCTTTAGGAAGTTAAAAATGTATATTCAAATCAAATTTATATGCAAAAAAAGACATAGTTTCCACTGTTTGACATGTATACTCTCGACAGCTACTCGCAAAATACGAACTGTGTTGGCATTCCGCGAGCTTATCTCGGATAGTGGTAAACACATGTGTCCACTTGCGAGTGACTTTCAAAAAGATCGATGTCGAGAGTAATTAGTCAGCTCTCCGCGAGCTACTCTCCAGACTATGTCCACTTGCGAGATCGATCTCGAAAGCAGCTTGAGCACGTTTACTCTCAAATGGACACCCACCTTAAGTTTTCTGACTCATTTCTATCGTCTTAAAGTTACAGGACATTTTGGTTCAAAAAGTATTTTTTTGATTCTGTATTTTTATTCGAATCAAATTTGTTCTATGTACAGTTGTTGTGTTCATAAAAATAGCAGTGCTTTTAAAATAAAACAAAAAGGCCTTTAATGTCAACGTTATAATACATTTCATTAAACTTCTAAAAACAAACTAAAAATGTATATTCAAATCAAATTTATATGCAAAAAAAGACATAGTTTCCACTGTTTGACATGTATACTCTCGACAGCTACTCGCAAAATACGAACTGTGTTGGCATTCCGCGAGCTTATCTCGGATAGTGGTAAACACATGTGTCCACTTGCGAGTGACTTTCAAAAAGATCGATGTCGAGAGTAATTAGTCAGCTCTCCGCGAGCTACTCTCCAGACTATGTCCACTTGCGAGATCGATCTCGAAAGCAGCTTGAGCACGTTTACTCTCAAATGGACACCCACCTTAAGTTTTCTGACTCATTTCTATCGTCTTAAAGTTACAGGACATTTTGGTTCAAAAAGTATTTTTTTGATTCTGTATTTTTATTCGAATCAAATTTGTTCTATGTACAGTTGTTGTGTTCATAAAAATAGCAGTGCTCTCAAAATAAAACAAAAAGGCCTTTAATGTCAACGTTATAATACATTTCATTAAACTTCTAAAAACAAACTAAAATATTTTATTCATAATAACAGAAAATAAGTATTATAGATTTTTTACCGTTAGCTTTGTCACAGTAAAAACCGTTTTTAAACTATATAGCTGTAAGAAGTAAGAAAAATTGTAATAAGTTATATGAAAGTCTACAAATAATGATAGCTTACAATTAGTATTTTGTTGCATAACCATTGTTTTTTATGATGCTTCGCATCTACGTGGCATCGAGTCCACTAAAACCTGACACCTTTCGACTGGTATTGCGTTCCACGCACTGCTTCGCACAATTATTTTGAATTCTGGGGTTTTGCTTTATAAATTACGTTCTGATAAACCCTCCACATATTTGCGATGGAGTTTACGTTGTGGGATTGAGCGGGTCACTCCATAACGAATAACTTCTTCTGCGCAAACCATGGTTTTGCTTTTTTTGAGGTATGCTTTGGGTCATAGTCTTTTTGGTATACCCAAACCAACGGCATTTCGTCCTCAGCATAGGGTAACATAACCTCCTCGAGAATGTTCACATACTCGGTTGCATCCCTTATACTCTCTATAAGATATATAGGCCCCACCCCGTAATATGAAAAGCAAGCTCATATCATAATTTTTCCTCCACCATGCTTCACTGTTTTTTATAGTGTACCGTGAATAGTATGCTGCATTTAAGGAACTTCCCACATATTATCGACGACTCTTGGACCCAAAACTTTGCCTTCATCGCTTCACAGAACATTCCTCCACTTCTCTTTTGCCAAATCTTTATGCGCTTTAATAAACTCCATTGTCTTTGCCACATGCCTTTTCGTCAAGAATGGTACCTTGCGTGCACTTCGGGCCTGTAGCTTCACTCTTATGACGTCTTCGTATTGTGACGGCGCTAACAGACAGTTGAAGTCCATTTCTTATTTTCCTAGAGCCTATGAAAGGGTTCTGTTTTGCTAACTGAACAATTTTTCTGTCAGTTCTTTCAGTAGTCATCCTTTTTGGGCCTCGCGTTTTCGGTTTATTTTGCAAATTAAAGGCGTTACTGAACATTTTTGCTAAATATTTTGGTAGGTTTTTCCCTCCAAACGCAGTTTTCGAATAAGTTTTCGAATTTCTTCGGTGCAGTGTCTTGACCGCCCGATTGTTTATTTTTGAGGTAATATTTATTAATTTTGTATATGCTAGTATGCTACAAATACTTTATATAGTATAATACACTTTTTAATTATAAAATCAAAAACACTGCTATTTTTATGAACACTCTTCAAGCTAAAAGTCTCTAATATGGAAACGAAAGACCGTTAGATGCAAGTAACATGTCAATTTTTTTTTTTGTAAGAATTTCCGTTCTTAAAATAATTGACAATCTAATAAAATGTGACCAGCACTGCTATTTTTATGAACACAACTGTAAGTTCCAAAAAGCTTTATTACTGTTTTCAACACAGCAAAAGCTGTATTTATTGCAGTTTTGTACATTTTTCTATTATTTTGTGTTTCAGCAAATTCAGCCGCTTTTAAAAAACAAAATAGTTGACTTTATGTTATTAATATATTTTTTCTTACTAATATACTACAAAATTACGAAATTTAACTAAATGCTGTTCGCGTATTTTAAAATTTCATAGTTTTTCGTAAAAGAGAGCGCTCACGAGAAAGTAAAATATTTCCCCAACATACGAATTTTATTCCCAGAAATTTCTTTGAGCTGATTTGTGAAAAGTGTCAAATTTGATAGAACTTCAAACAAATAAATAATTTTCTCGCTTTTGCTGTCACTTATAAAATTAAAAATTCAAGTTTCAATTTAATCAAGTTTTTTTTTCATAAAAAAAAACAATGGACCAGCATGATGTTGCTTGAAATTTATGTTGCCTTAATTTATTTACAAAAAAATAAATAAATGCTAAACACAAAATGAAACGATTATGTTTTAAAATGTATAGTTTTTTTGACAGTCAAATTTTGGGAAACATTTGTTGTTTTCCCGTTCGCTTACTTTTTTGTAGTTTTGTCTTTTTGTGACAGAATTTTACACTCACTCTTAAAAATATCTCTTTTTACAAATATTAGTGCAGAAAGTAAGCGAACGGACCTACAGTGGGTCACAGCTTATTTGACCCACACCTCATATATACTTTTAATCGAGTATGGCTCCTTAACAATAAAAGTTATTTGGAAAATACAAACACAGAATGGTTTATTAGGTTTTTAATTTGAACATGACATTTGAATAAATTAAATTTATTTTAAAACACCATGATTACCTTGACAAAAAAAAAAGAAATAAGTACATTTTTTAGTACTTCAGCTTATTTGACCCACAGTGTTTAAAGATCACCTGCATCAGAAAAAATATCGAGATAACGGTGATTTTTGCATCTTTCTCTTATTTATTTTATATTAAGATAAAATTACCAGTTTTGGTTATTTTTCGCAAAAGCAACACGTGTTACGAATCTAAGAAAACGAACAACATTTGAACAGCGTGAATTAGTGCTTCATCATCATAAAAATGGACAGCGAAAAATAGCCGAAATTGTTAACATACCAGATGACACGGTCAAAGCTATTATCCACCGTTTTGTATTCGAGAATCGAATTGGAAATAAAGGTAGAAAACTTCCGAAAAAAATATTTAGTGCATCGGATTAACGATATATTGTGCAAAGAGTAAAACAAAATCCAAAGCTATCGGCAATAAAACTGGATAGTGAGATGCCGCCGGGTCCTTAGAAATAATGATTTGCAGAGTAGCACGGAAGAAACCTATTATCAATAAAAAAATAGAATTAGTCGTTTTCAGTTTGCAAAGGAGAATATAGCAAAGGATTCCACGTTCTGGAAGAGTGTTATATTCGCGGATGAATCCAAATTTCATATATTTGGATCCGATGGGAGGTCTTATGTGTGCCGAAAACCGAACACAGAGCTCCAACATAAAAACTTAAGAACAACAGTGAACCATAGAGGAGAACATGTCATGGTATGGAACTGCATGTCTGCAGCTGGAGTCGGCAAGTTGCAATTTATTGAGAGTACCATTGATAAATTAGTGTACCTCAATATTCTCAAAAATAATTTGCTCCAAAGCGCAGCAAAACTAGGCATAAAGGATACATTTCGATTTTATCAAGACAATGATCCGAAACATACATCCGGTAATGTTCAAACTTGGCTAATTTACAACTGCCCTCACGTTATTAAACCGCCGGCACAGAGTCCAGATTTGAATGTCATCGAAAACTTTTGGTCAATTTTGGACACAAAAATACGCGAGCGCCATATTTTTTAACAAAAATGACCTAAAGATGGCTTTAGTTGAAGAATGGGCAAGAATACCTGTGGTGGAAACGACAAAAAAATTGGTGGATTCTTATCGAAATCGACTTGAGGCAGTCATTAATCAAAAGGGAGGACATACCAAATACTAAAGTTATGGAAACGTGTCTTTTTGTTAATAAAAAGTAATCATTTTACTCGATTTTTAAAATAGGTCAAATAAGCTGTTACCCTGAAATAAAATAAATAAATTGGGTGGCGCAACAATCCGTTGGGAACCAGAGCCTGTGTGCGAGTACTGTTGTCAGGAATGGAAGGGGCCTACAATTTTAGGCCAAATCCGAAAGTGCTAATTTGAGAAAGCCCTTTTTCATGACAAGACTTACTCTTGGAAGGATTTGTCAATTCTTCGCAAGAGGCAGTACCCGCGAACATTAATATTTTTAAATTAAAGTGGCACAGGCATTGATTTTTCATGACAGTCCAACGCACTAACCATCATGCCACGGGTACTATTTACTTACCCCGAAATATTGATTTTGTTATTTTTTTGTCAAGTTTTAATTAATTTAAATAAATGAAGTTGTTATGTTTTAGTTTAAAACTTAATTAACATTCCCGCGTTTTTATTTTGTTGATCACTTGCTTCGTTAAAGAGATATTCTCTTTTAAAGTTGTGAGCAAAAGGTGGGTCAAATAAGCTGTGATCCACTGTATATTTAAGACGAACACTACGGAAATTATTGTTTTTGCATATGGATGGGTAAGAATATAATCAGTTGTAATAATTGAAAACCGAAGCAAAAATGTGCAGTTGTAGATCTTTGAGATGTTTAACAAAAATTTAAAATACACAAAAATATCCCGAAAACTTGAATAATAAAATTGGTTATCCAAACTCCAAACTTATTTAGAGCAGAGGAGTTAATTGTACAAAACAGTTTAAAAGTTCTCTTTAAATAAATTTGGCTTAAAAGTACCCGAAATTTATCTAAGTTGTTGTATGTAAGCATTGACGCTTGAATGGGGCATGTACAAAAAATAGTTGGGGAATGCTTTCATGAGAAAGGAATCAATGGCGGATCCAGGGGGGGGGGGGGTCGTAGGGGTCATGACCCCCCCTGGGAGATAATTTGTTTGCTTTTTCGTAGGAATTCCCTTCAATTCAAAACTAATCGTATTGCATTAATGGATATGACCCCCATTATATTGTGAATTATTTATTTTTTGGATATGAAAACAACATTTTTATTTTACTTCCTTAAATTTGTTGCTAAAAGTACTACTTTTACAACTACTTCTACTGAAGATTGGACCAGGAACATAATATGAATCGGATATTCAGCCCAATTTCATGAACACAGCACAAATTCATCAACTTTTTACCAATTGACGATCTAGGGGGGGTCATATGTGCCAAAAAGCTTATACAGTTAAGTTTTATAACTAAAGATTTATTAGTAATTTAATGACACTCACCAAAAAGTGGTTTGCTGTCATAAACAACTCAAATTTTGATTTTCGCTTAATTTACAACTTGAAAAACTTTATTCATGCTTTAAATTATTTTCATAAAAATTGTTTCTAAGAAAAAGAGCAAATATTCAGGTTCTTAAGAAGAAACCTTGAATAAGAGATCATCAATTTTATATTAAGTTGCCTTTGAATTCCTTAAACTAGCCTTCAATTTTATTATTACATTTTTTTGACACACATAAATAGTGAACATTGAAGTGATTTTTACTTGTGACATATAGGAACTTTATAGCAAGTTTTGCATTAGTAAAAAATTTCAAACTGGAGTTTTTAATCAAATATGACATTACCACGGTAGAGAAGTCGAAAAAAAGTGGGTACCTCGATTCCTTCCGTCTGTCCGTCTTGGCCGCTACAGTCCAAACAATAGTTCTGATTGAAATTAAGATTGTCAGCTGATTATCATTTTATTAATACAAAAAATAACAGCAGTCCCCACACAAATTTTTTGATTCAAACACGTGAATTTTCTAAAACTATCTCAAAATTTTCTGTTCTTAATTTGGCTTTTTTCTACAAGAAAAACGTATTTTCGTATTGCTCCAGAAGGGAACCCCTCAATAATGGAACGATTTCAAAATTCTTCTCTTTCTGTGCAAGCTCTTGTCAATGATCAAATTGATGATGATTTTTTATTATCAAAAATGTATTTTTTTTTTATTTTTAATACAACACTAATTTTGTTTACAAAACTCAATATCTCAGAAAGGGGACAACATTTTCTTACGAAATTTAAATGTAAAATGTTCAAATATTTATAAGTCTTTATTTATTGCTTATACCAAAAATATTTTTAAGACAAAATTTAAAATGATTTCCGAAAAAAAATATGTAGGTTTTGACATATAAAATGGCATTGAAATTTTTGAGAAGAACTTATTTTGGAGGTACATACATTTTTATATCTTAAAATATAGACAATATTTTTAAACAGACTTTTTGGAAGAAATTATCAAGTCCTTGTGACCCAGTCGTGCATTTCATTTCTTGCAAATTTGGTTTTCTGTTGAATACAAAAGATCTTAAAAAACTTAATAAAACTACTTTTGAAGTAATTTGCTTTGGATGCTCTAGAACTGAGATTCAAACATGAATTTCAATAATACAAATGTCCCAAAAAATCAAGTAACACTTTTGTTAAACTAATGGCTAAATGAAAAACATAATAAACGTTTCATATCTATTAATATAAAAGCTTTGAAACGTGTAATTTGTGAGTGCTACAAAACTTTTCTTCCCAACTTATTTGTTTACTTACCTTACTTTGTTTTAATTTAAATTTTTTAGATAAATTATGTTCTTAAATACAACTATTTCCTTAAGTTCAACAACCAAACCTTTTTGTCTTTACAATTTTTAAGTTTTGTTCACGCTTTTATAAGATCCAAATACGAGTAAGCAGATTGCTAACGATAGTAATAAGTGACTCCCGGAAATTGAGTTCGAAAACACTACGTCAAAATAAGCCCGACATGTTTACATTCAGATCCTCTCTCATTTTCTAGATTTTTAAATTTTTACAGCGTTCTTCGCATTCATAGAAATGAAAACAAGAAAAGTGTGTTTTGTTTTTGGAAAAAAGCAACGTTTCAAAACAATTTCCTACATTTCTGCGCGAAATGCAACAAAAACCCTATAAGCTATTGTATTTTAGCTCTTAAATATGGCATATTTAGACAACTGTTCAAATTAAATAGTTAGACCATAACTTGCTGGACAACAGTGTTCTAAATAATTTGACAACCAAAGTTGTCATTTTAGCAATTATTAAATTTTGTTAGCATCCTTTACAAAACATTAGAGAACATTTTTAAGCAGATGGAAAATCTGGATCCGCCCCTGCAAGGAATTTACCCAATATTTCATTATTGTGATCTGGGCGTAGGATCAGATCGTCTAGTTTCCATTTATGTAACTATCTTTTCATAAGGCACAAAGTTATAAACCAAAATCCTTGTTCAAGCTTTAAAAAGCTGTATGTCGGTAAATACGACTTTTAAAGTTGTCAACACTTGAACTCGTTAATTTCATGGCCTATGCCAACAAGAGGGCTGAAATAAAAAATTCAAGCATACTAAAATTGTAGTAAATGCTTGATCTCCTCTTTAATACCTGAATATACCCTTTTATACAGGCTCTAATAAATAAATAAAAAGTTTTTTTTGTCAACTGGTCTAATATAATTTTTTTTCCATTTGCAGTGTCTGCTCGATTAATACGAAAGCGAACTGGAACCCATGCGATGAGCATGTTCTCCGGCAGATAAAACCAAACTCGCCTATAAATAAACATAAACAAAAACTGAAGCTACCACTACCACTCAATAGCAATAGATTTCGCTTTTAAATAATAAATTATTTTGTATAAACAAATAAAAATACATTTTCAATATAAAAACAATTAATAAAATAAAATAATAAAGTTAAGGTCACTTCAACTACACCACTAATAATAATATAATAAAACATACCTACATTTATATATATAGATTATATACAAAAACAAAAGTTTGCATATTATACAAATTGATTACAAATCGTGTTCGTTATACCTATATACCTATATTATATAATAAATAAAATTATATGTATACAAACATTAATATTTATATTTAATAACAAAAAGAAGAAAAATAAACAATAGCGAAATATTATACATCTGTCCCAGGGCTAAGACGGATCATATTATACTATTAAACAAAGATTTAGAAAAAATAATAATAAATAAACAATTTGCAGAAACCCAAGAAATATAAACAAAAATAATATTATAATAATATGTTTGTTTCTTTCTGTGCTGGTTTGTTTTTTTTTTTGTAATTGAAATGTTAAAAATTAAAATAAAAGAAAAACAGAAGAGCTTTTTCATTGTTATAAAAGATATTTTGTTGTTCCATGTTTGTTTAATGTTTTTTTGTTTTATAATTATCTTGAATTTGTACATTAAAAAGGAGCATATCAATTTAATTTCAACAAAATATTAAGTTTTCATTAGAAAAAATATAATAAAAAAAAATTACATTTAAGATTAGAGTAAACAAAATAAATGCATTAAAACAAAACTATTGATACATTTATAGTTAGCAAATACCTACAAAAACAGCACTTTACAGGAATATTTATACAATTTAAAACAAAAAATTAAATTAAATATAACATTTATAGCGTAAAATACCTTTGATACGTTAATGAGTGTGTTGAAAATAAACTTGGTTTGATGAATGAATACCAAACCAAGTGTTTTAAAAGTTGTTCAGCTAAATCGTTAGAAAATAAAACCAAAAGGCATAAAACGTACACTGCCCTTAAAGTTAAAATCCATATAAAATACGATATATATTAATTATTCTTTTATTTTCATTTTGTGCAGAATTTTTTAATAGTAAAATATGTTTTAGTTTTCGTATTCAGATTGTAACGTACCTACCTAACTATTGTATTTTTTATTAAATAAACATCATCGCTGTTTTGTTTACATACCATTGAAATAGTCTTTATATGTTTTCTTTATAAACAAAAGGAAATTATTTATCCACGATCCATTTATTGACGTCAATGGTCAAACGAATTTAATGTTTTAACCGCGGAAGGTTAAGGGTTTGCCATGAGAAGTATTGCCAAAAAAATAGACCGAAGTGATCATGTTATAAGGAATTACATAAAAAACAGTGCTTCATATGGAACGAATTACAGGGGACGGACAAAAACCGCTTTAACTCCTCTGGAAAAAAGAAAACTTATAAGAATTGCGCCAAATTCAGCTGCCTCCACCAGCAAAATAAAGGAAAAAGCGAAGCGGGGATAACTGCAAGCATATCCACTGTTCGGATAGATATTTTGATCGCAGACCATCTGAAATTAAAAAAAAACTTGAAAAAAACCTCCACTAAACGCCGTACGAAAAGAACAGTGGTTGGAATTCGCACGCCTTCACATGACGTGGGATACCGAACCTGGAAGGGTGCTGAATTGGCGAAATGTCGTTTTTTCAGATGAAAACAAAATTAATTTGGATGGCCCTGATGGGTATAACTACTATTTCCATGATGTAAGAAAAGAGGAAAAGTTTCTGACACGTTACCATTCGAGGCAAGGAGGAGTAATGGTTTGGGGAGCCATGTTGTACTATGGGGCGTTCGATTTGGTGTTCGTTTCTAACAAAATGACAGGACTTTCCTACAAAGCTCTTTTGGAATCAGCCTTCCCCGCTATGAAAGAACTGTTTGGACCTATACCTTGGATTTTTCAGCAAGATAATGCGCCAATCCACAACGCTCGTGTTGTCAAAACCTTTCTGGCCGTCGAAAATGTGGAATTGTTGTCATAGGAACATCTTCTTGTGTAACTCACTAATTTTGCCATTGGAACTGTATGTTTTCTTGAAACGGTATTCCATTTCTTCATAGCCTAAACTGCCTATTCAACCCTATTGCAAAGTTCTCTTTGGATTTCAATTTTTCGTTCCAAACCGACGTTACAAGTTATGCTTTTTCGCGGCTTTTTTGTATGACGAGGAGTTGAAGTTCTGTTTTCAATGTTCAGCTGGGAGTCTAAAAGTTAAGCCCCTGGGCATTCTTCCACCGATTTTCTTAAGGCACAAATTCGTATTATCGTTTCCTCCAAGGCACTAAATTTATACTCCTTGTCTTTTGTTTTCAGACATTTTCTTACTCACGCACTTTTTTTATTTTTATTTATTGTTTAAGAACAAAATCATGGTTATCAACTTATCACCTTCTTTCAGAAATAGATTTTGTTGGTGGGCCCAAACTGTTAAGTTCTTTTTCTATTTCTTTCCAAAATTTTGAAAGATCCTAGACCGATTTGTTGTGCATTAAAATTTGATCTGAATAAAAATTGGACTTGGCGTGTATTTGTTGAATTCGGCCTTAAAAAGATATATTTTTGTTAAGAATTGCTTACAGTTTGCTCCGCTTTCAATTCCGACAACTAACAGGATTTTCCATGAAAAAAAAAGTTGGCGATGGGTATTCTTCAATTATAGGATTTTTTTCCCAAAAAGTATGGGAACAAATCTATGAGAAAAGAAGTTTCCGTTAACCCCAAGAAAAAGAGAAACCAAATCGAGTTTGAAGCGATCATTATATCAATGAGGCATTAAAATGAGGTTCATTTTATATGCCATAGTTTCATCAAAGAGCGACGCTTTCCACCGCAGACTCGGTCGGAACGTGACCATTGCTCTCGTTCATGCGTGAATCACGCTTTGTGCAATTGAAAATCTCATCCATAAGTTCACCTCTCTATTTTCCCGCTCAAATAGAATAAAGATGTGCCAAGCACGTGTGACGGCGCAAATATCATTAACAACTTGGTGCTTCGTTCTACAAAAAAAGCGGGTAAGTCCAAAAAAGAAAATATTTTTGTTGATGACTTATAGGTGTTTCCTCGACTTAATATTGAATATATGTTCTATTGAGACCCCTACCTAACTGTAAAAAAAATCGGAAGGAAATTCACGCTGCGGTACTGGAAAGTCGCCAATACCTTACTCTCAAAATAAAAGACCACATATTTTCATTGAATTAAATTTTTAATTACTTAGTTTTTGAACAGTTTCTCGTTACATTTTTAGTTAAATATCTTTTAACTGAATATTTTGTCTTCCTTCGTAGGTAAGATGCTCAAATCTGAAACAAATTAAATAAAAACTTATAAGTAATATGTCCATTGAATAATGTCAATTTAGAAAAGATTGAATGAATTTTCAGAGTAAACATTCTCATCAACTTTGTGTATGACAGGGATAACTGTTACAAAAACATTCATCATTCGCTTAAATAAATATTTTGATATTAAAAATTATTAAATTTTATTACCTTTGGCATTATTTCTACCGGATACTGGGTTTCCCGGCGCCAAACACTAACCAGCAGCGTGGTTTTTGAAAAATGCTCCCGACTATGAAACAATCATTTTTAAGATTCTTTTCCTGAAGAAGAAAAACAATTATTTAGAAAATTGTTGAAATAATTTAAAATAAAAGTAAATTTTTTTTGGTTAAATCAGACGTAAGTAATCCACACAAATATTCGGTTATATGCTTGTCTACTTAAGTATCATCATTAAATACTGCTTAGAAAAGTATTGTTAACAAACTATGTCTGAATTTAACGCAAAGGGCTCAAATCTGTAGTTAACTTACCTTTTATTTAAAATTCCATTTGAACACGTGGTTTGACTTGCAGAGGAGTCATTCTGAAACAAAAAAAAAGTAAATTTGTTAAAATTAACTAAAGACATCTCCCACACATGTGGTGGCTTTAAATTAAATTTCAGAAATTATAGAACCAATCGTCACAATTATCGGACTGGGGCGGTATCAAACACATCATGAAAAATTATTTTAACTTTAATAAAGAATTATCGAAACTTACCACCAGATTTTACAACATAGCTTTCCAGCAACACCAATTGGCATCGAAACATGAAATGTTCCATCTAGAAAAGAAATTATAAAATATACAAGTTTATTAGTTGTCTTTAATTTATTACCTAAGCAAGATAAAAAGAAAGAATCTTCAGATCTTAAAAAACCAATCGACATAAACGTTCAGACTGGGGCGGTAACTAATCATCATTGTAATGAATTGTTTTGCATTAATTGCATTTACTTTAATTTAATTACCTTTGTGTATTGTGTTGATTTAGCAACGCTTTATTATAGTTTTATTATTTAGTAGACCACGAGGGCTTTCGCAATGAATATGCACGATATTTAAATGAAGAACCTTTTCTTTCGGAGTTTAAAATTGAAGTGGCAGATCGAATGTCCAAGTTCGAAGCAAGTAGAAAAATTAAATAAAATATGGCTTCATTTTGGCGCCATTTTATTTTGTATGTGCTGCCAGAAGTTGATTATAATAGTAAGGCCCCCATCACATTTAGTCAATATGATGAATTAGTTCAGGTCTGAATTAACTGAATACGGAGGTCAGTATGAAACTCGTTTTCAAGAAAGGAACTTGTTTTTACTTTTATTTCTGATTTCATTCAATAATAAAAAATGTTGTCACTCAGTCCCAAAAATGTCGTGGATTATGTGCAAATAAATAATCCTGTTCTATTGATACCCCTACCTAACTTGAAAAAAATCAAAAGTATACTCGTGATGCGGTATTGAAAAGTAAAGAAAACTGCACTTTTTACTACATCAGTAGGAATTGGATTAAAATCTGGTCAGAATCCTTCATTTTCTTGACAAAAAAACTAAAATCAAATGATAAACCATCTTTTTAAATTATAAAAAGATGAATGAAGAAACTTTTAACCTGCTTTTTATTGAAAACGACATTAAAAAAATAAAATTTTGAGAGACAGAAAAGTTGACTTTGTTTCACTTTGTTTCAACGGTTGAATCATTCCAAAACTTAAACTACCAAGCTAGATTCTTTTAATCATTCCTTTATTTATGGCTATCACTTTGTTTCAACGGGTGAAACATTCCAATG
Organism: Eupeodes corollae; assembly: GCF_945859685.1. Taxonomy (NCBI): domain Eukaryota; kingdom Metazoa; phylum Arthropoda; class Insecta; order Diptera; family Syrphidae; genus Eupeodes; species Eupeodes corollae. The sequence continues at coordinate 24,428,069 of NC_079149.1, read as the reverse complement.
CTTAAACTACCAAGCTAGACTCTTTCAATCATTCCTTTATTTAATTTCATTATAAGGTCTTTGCTCCACTTGAATTAGTCCGGTGGAATATTTCTAGTTTACTAGGTAACAATAGAAAGAATAACAAAGCAACGCCAAAAAAACAAAGAAAGGAAAGAAAGAGAAACGTCAAAAACCATCGAAGAATCCTGAACCCAAAACTCTGTGGGTTGAGACTTTTTAAAGTATTTCTATTTCAACTTCTTTCTCTTTCGCACTTATATGTGTCTTTCCAAAAACGTCTGAGTGTAATAACACACATATTCTCGAATATGCATAAATGCGGATTTGATTGACTCGAATTTAGGTATGAATCAATTATCAAAAATGTAATGGCTTGAAAGCTTATCCAATCTGAAACAAATATATTTTTAAAGAAAAATTTCAAGCTGTACATGTCGTAAGAAAAGGAATGATTATTTGTATTGTGCTGGTGAGAGTGATATTTATTTACTTTTGCTGTGGACATCTTTTAAAATTGCATATATTTCGTATCGTTCAAAATTTAAAAAAAGAAGTGATTTTGAATAATGTGATCGCTAATGGATCAAATATTCATCAAACCATATTTATCAAAGATATTTGAGCAGTTAAACCACCCTCACACTGGAGAATATCACTAAGTTGCTAGCAACTTTAAGTTGTTGCTTAGGTAATTTATTTGAAGACCAATAGATTGGGATCTGTCATTTGCTTAATTAAATTTAATAAATTAGGTGGCGCAACAGTCCATGAAGAACCACGATTGCTCGTCCTTTTGACAGTCCCTCTGGAGTTCTGGGGGACAATTGAGGATGCCGCTTTAAAAATGCATAATATCAAGTTTTTTTTCACGGAAGACCGACTTTAAATGGTGTCGGTTTTTGTCCTCCAATATGATTTTTGAACGGTGCTTAAAGTTGCTAGCAACTTTAAGTTGTTGCTCAGGTAATTTATTTAAAGACCAATAGATTGGAATCTGTCATTTACTTAATTAAATTTAATAAATTAGGAGGTACAACAGTCCATGAAGAACCAGGGCCTAGTGACTGACAACTCTCAACCATTCCTGTGTGAGAGTAATGTTGTAAGGGATGGAAGAGGCCTACAGTTTATATGCTGAATCCGAACGGCTACTTTGAGAAAGCACTATTCATGACAAGAATAAACTTTTGAAGGATTTGTCAACTCCCCGCAAGAGGCATTAACCGTGAAAAAAGTTAGGTGGCACAGGCAAGGATTCAACCCAAGACCTCTTGCATTACAGCAGTCCAACGCACTAACCATCACGCTACGGGTACTACTCTGTCATTTACTTACTTATCCAAGCCTTAATTCAATTCATTGTGATCCGAAAAGTAGAATAATAAACAGAAAAGCAAATCTTTACTTTAAATTGACGCCTCAAAGCAAAAGCAAAATCAAACTTAAAAATTTCAAGAAAATAAATAATGAAAACGACAAACAAAATAAATTAGTAAGAAAAAAACACAAACATTCTCACATATTGCAATTCATTTGATTTACTGTCAAACCAAAGCAAGAAATTAAATGAGATAAAAAAACAGAAACGGGAATAATCTCAATAAATCCCTGTGGTCATGTCTGATGTCTCGTCTCTCTGGTTTCAGTGTGGTTTTGTATTTTGTATTTGAAAAATATGATGTTTTGACAGTTGAAGCAGAAGTCTTTCAACAACGTTTATGAAGTGTGTGGCGAAGCATCAATTTTGTTGACAACTAAATTGAAAATAAAATTGAATCGTGTATGGAGTGCATTAGTGGCACAGAATTACACTTTTACACCGAGCGTACATTTATCTCTTTGCGTGAATACTCGTTCTTTACGTCTAATTATACAGTACACAGCTGTGAAATAAATATAATAATAATGTAATATAAATGTCCACACATTTTCCTTCAAAATCTACTCAGTGCATTTATTATTAAAAATAGAAAGATTTATCTTTATATATAAACTCAAAAAATTCAATTCTTGCAATAAATTTTTAATGCAAATTTAAAACTTCACGAAGTAAAATATAAAACTAAACATATCTATTGTTAAATGTTCACAATAATTATTTAAACAACCTTATTACAAAAAAGTTGAAGCGCGAAAGCTATCTAGTGCGTGCAAGACCTAATCGAAGTATTCGAGTCTCGTTTTATTGCAAGGTGCTGCACTGCACTTACACCTGATTAAAAAGAAAAAGCTTTTTGTATGAAAAGAAGAATTCTCATTTTCTCAGTTGATTTTGATTCAATCATAGGCCGTCTTTTGTCAGAAAAAGTTATAATATAATTATTGAATTGTCATATAAACGGTAAAACATAATTGTCTATACGCCATCGGCCTTTGTTTAATCAATATTACTTTCTTTTTTTTATCAGATTCTCATACTCAGAAAAACAAAAAGTGAAAACTTTTTTTTAACTACACTATGCTGAAGCTTGTTTTAGCTGTGAGCTGCCTTCTTGTGGTGGCAAATGCAGATTTTGTTCGAGTCAAACTTCACAAAGTCCAAACTGCACGCAATCATTTCCACGAAGTGGGCACTGATATCGAGAGACTAAACAATGTAGCTGGGCCAACACCGGAACCCCTATCCAATTACCTTGATGCTCAGTATTATGGTGTTATCAGCATTGGAAACCCACCACAAAGCTTCAAAGTTGTCTTCGATACTGGTTCCTCCAACCTCTGGGTACCCTCGAAGAAGTGTTACTTCACCAATATCGCCTGTTTGACTCACAACAAATACGATGCTAAAAAGTCGTCTTCTTACATTAAGAATGGCACTGAATTTGCAATTCAATATGGATCGGGATCTTTGTCTGGGTATCTTTCAACCGACGATGTAAACATCGGAGGATTGGACATCAAGAAACAGACTTTCGCCGAGGCACTTAGCGAACCTGGTCTGGTCTTTGTCGCAGCCAAATTCGACGGAATTCTCGGTTTAGGCTACAGTTCGATCTCAGTGGATGGTGTCGTTCCACCTTTCTATAATCTATTCAACCAAGGATTGGTGCAATCCCCAGTATTCTCATTCTATTTGAACAGGGACCCTAGTGCGTCAGAGGGAGGAGAGATCATCTTTGGAGGATCCGACCCCAAGCATTATAAGGGTGAATTCACCTACCTGCCCATCACCCGCAAGGCCTATTGGCAAATCCAAATGGACTCTGGATCAATTGGCAATGTGACTTTCTGCGAGAAGGGTTGTCAGGTAATCGCCGATACCGGCACCAGTCTTATTGCCGGCCCCACCTCCGAGACTGCAGTGATTAATAAGGCCATTGGTGGCACAGCATTGCCTGGTGGACAGTACTTTGTGAGCTGTGATCTCATTCCCAATTTGCCAGTTATCAAATTTGTTCTCGGCGGAAAGACATTCGAGCTCGAGGGCAAGGACTACATTCTGCGTATTGCCCAAATGGGTAAGACAATCTGCTTGTCTGGATTCATGGGAATCGATATTCCACCACCAAACGGACCCTTGTGGATTCTTGGAGATGTTTTCATTGGCAAATACTACACAGAGTTCGATATGGGCAACAATCGTGTTGGCTTCGCTGAAACAGTTTAAAACAAAGAAGAGAGGTCTTTAAAAGTTATCATTGTAGGTATTTTGCTATCAATCAGTCGAATGGCTATTTGAGTGCATAACACCAGATACAGTCATTCCAGTTGTGACTTATTTTTTTGCTTCATTTTGTGTTTGTTTTGAAAATAAATATTGAGATTGACCTATCTTAAAGGGTTATCGCGTTTTATTGTTTTTTCCCCCAGATCATTTTATAAAAGTTTAATGAAAATAAATCTAAGCTCTATATATTGCAACCATTGACAGGAGGAGCTTGTGAATTGAAGCTTTTGTTTATTTTATGAATTATGTACGAAACAAAGAGAAAGTGAATCATATATAGAATGACGCATATCACACCGTCCTCCATCTCATACAATGACAGTAGAGTACTTAACACTTATAACAACACTTAAAATTAAATGTAAAATATACCTAACTTTAAAATATGTACCAACTTTCTTAGCTACCGATCTATTGCACTCAGGAATCTTGTGATTTGCGAAAAGAGGGAACGAAGCATTGCACATATTACAGAAGAATGAATAGGTACATAGGTTGGTAAAAGGTTACCATTATGAGAAGGTTAGGCCCTGTTCGTAATGCGTTTACATTTCCTTCCACTAGTTAAATTTTGACGTTTGGTGATATTTGCTCTCCGAACTGGATTTAACTAGAAAAGGTTAAATGGTTTTTTTTTGTTAGTTTTGGCAGTGTCGCTCGGATGCACTAAGCTTTCCCTAAGATCAACCAGACTGGATGGAATTGGGGATGAAACAGAGCTTGAAATATAAACGACGAGGAAAAAAGGGGACGTAGTCGGATCAGACTCTGTTTCTTGGGGTGAAGAAACTGCCTACTGTTGAAAAATGAATTCATAAAAGAAGATAGGTGATGTCATGTGAGGTCGGCCAACTCCAGTAGTCGGCCACCAAAATTTAGATGTAAGTTTAATAGGGAACATATACATAGAATTCATATTAAATACTATTTTTTATATTAACGGATCACAAAAAAATGTAGACAAATCAGCTGCTGCTATTGTTGGACAAAAATTTCATTTGTGTTGAAGTTCTTGCAGGAAGTGTACACGTTAATTTAGTTAAGGAAAAAATAGTGAAAGTATTCTGCAAAAAGGTAGTACCCGCGGCATGATGGTTAGTGCGTTGGACTGTCATGCCAGAGGTCTTGGCTTCGATCCCTGCCTATGCCATCTAAAGTCTTTTCAGGGGTATTGCCTCTTGCGAGGAATTGACAAATTCTCCAAGAGTAACTCTTGTCATGAAAAAGTGCTCTCTCAAATTAGCCGTTCGGAATCGGCATATAAACTGTAGGTCCCCTCCATTCCTGACAACATTACTCGCACACAGGAATGGTTGAGAGTTGTAAGTCACTAGGCCCTGGTTCTTCATGGACTGTTGCGCTACCCAATTTATTTTTATTTATTTATTCTGCAAAAAGTGTTTTTATTAATAAAATTATGTATAATAATATTTTTGTTAATTGTTTTTATGTTGTTTATTGCTTGTTTTTTGCATAAAAATATGAAAAAAATCTTTATTTTTCAATAAACAGAGGGGCCGACCTTAGAAGACATTTTTGTACAGTTCTTCTATAGTCGGCCGCCTTGGCCGACTGCTGAAGAATATCAGCCCTATTACGGTTGTCAATTATCAATACGCTAGTTGACATTTTTCAATAAAATTGATGAATTGGTATTATCGCGTTGTCAGCAATCAAAATTTTTGATAAACTGAAAAAAAAATTGAATAGCACCATCAGTTTATTGCAAACTACTTACATTTTTAATCCAAATCAACCAAAATTCGTCACACGAAACAAAAGCCAATCCTAGTCCGTTAAAAAATTGTAAATGAAATTGAAACGTCAAAAGTAAAAGTCACTATTCACAATAGATTTTTGATCTTTGTTCACAATGGACCAAAAAATGATCAACTCGCGTTCATAATACCAATTTATCAATTAATTGACAAAATGTTTCAATTGTCAATTAATTGATCTTTGACAACCGTAATAAGGCTGTATGATTTTTTTTGTTTTGCTTATTTTCATATGAAAATCGAATGCATACATACCTAAATCACTCTTAATTTTTAACACAATTTTCGAGTCTTTTTTCCTATCTTCAGTAGTCGGCCCCCTTTTTAAGTAATGATAAATAATTAGAAGGACGACTATAAAAGAATGGTTTTCTAGTGTCGGCAGTGTGTATTTGAGATGAAAACGAACAAAATTTACTAAGAAACACTTATTAAGAAATTCCCAAAACATATTTAAGGTTTTAATACAAACAATAAATGGATGGTTCTAAGCTCGTTTTTTATAAATATTCTGAAGAGGCGATAAGTGAAGCTCTTTAAAAAAATGGGAAGACAAATGGATAACAGTATAAAGTCCCAAGAACAACACTGCAGGACAGACTTCATTGTCGAGTTGCTAAAAAGCCTAGGTGTATGGGCCCCGACACGGTTCTTAGCAAAAATGAGGAAAAGTTCTTGGAAGATTGGATAATCAACCTAGCAAAATGTGGATTTCCACTTAAGCCATCTGACCTTCTGAACACCGTTCAAAAAATCATATTGGAGGAGAAAAACCGACACAACATCCTTAATTGTCCCCCAGAACTCCAGAGCGACTGTCAAAAGGACGAGCAATCGTTACGGAGGAAGTACCTCGAAAATGGGTTTGAGATAAACAGGGATATTTGCAGGAGATAAATGCTGCAGAATCCTTCCAGAATCTTTAATAGAGACAAAACGTCATTTTGCTTGGCTCCAAAAACTGGTGCAGTTTTGGCTCCTAAGGGATGGAAAAATCTCTACAAGGTTAATGCAGGAAATTGAAAGGAGACAATAACCGTTCCATTTTTATTCAGTGCTGATGGTCAAATTCTACCGCCTTTAGGCGTGTTCCCATATGTGCGCTCTCCACCAGCTTTGGTGAAAAGCATGCCGGACAAATGGGTATTGAGAAGATCGGAGACTGGTTGGATGCGATCCGAATCATTTTTCGAAAATGTGGCCAACAGTTTCGTTGACTATCTTTCTGAAAACAATATTAAGCGGGTAGTATTATTTTTGGTCGATGGTCATAAATACCATCTTACCATGGAACTGAGCGACTTCTGCAGGAGTAGTAGGATAATTTTATATGCACTTTATTCAAATAAAACACACATTACTCAGCCAGCTGATGTGGGTGCATTCAAGGGGCTTAAAAGTGACTATAAAAAAACGGTTCACAAATGGCAGAGCATTCCAGCAAATGAAAATAAGGCTGTGACGAAGACCAACTTCTGCGAACTTCTAAAAGCGGTGCTGAACAGCACAGACACGACGGAAAGCATTAAAAACGCTTTTAGAAAGTGTGGAATTTTTCCATTCAATTTAGATGCTATCGATTTTGCTGAATGTGCCCAGAATACGCTTGAAAAAATCCAACGGAAAGAGTCACAGCTTCAAGTTTTTACGAAACAAAAAAAGGTCTGGCCTTAGCAAAAACTTATTTTGAGGCACAGGGAATCGACTTTGCATCTGTGATGCGAATTATAGACAAAGTTCAGAATGAACAGCAGCCCAATCAACCGATTGCTAGTATTGAAGATGGAACAGCCGAATTTCAAGAATTGCTAGATGAAGCCAACATGAAAGTTGAAATTCCCTAAGTCAAACCCCTTGATGAGAGCATAACCGGAACTTATGTTATAAACGATACTGGAGAACTCAACAAAATTTCTGCGACAGTTTCAATACCAACTCTATCACCAGTTAACGAGGAAATGCATTCTATAACTGATCTTCTAAAGGAAGCAGATGAATTCTTATCTACAATTGACAAACCACCAATCAGTGGTAGGACTTGACAGACATTTTATTTATTTTATTTCATCTAGTTTTATTTTCCTAACAGGACCATCATGCACCCGAAGTTACTCGAAATCCTTGACAGTGATAGACAAACTGCTGCAGAACATTAATGTCCACACGGAAAATTTACTCATTCAGAGCTCACCAGCGACTTCCTCTGCATTAAGTACTGCAGAAATAATTCCCAAATCCTGCAAACCTCCACGCGATGATTAAGATGCACACATTTTATCGAACGAAATTTCGAAGACATACAAAATGAAGTATTCTTCTGTGAAGCATGTGACAAGTGAATAAATGTACCTGAGTACCTACCTATATATTTTTACTTTTAGAGTTATTCTTTTATTTTATTAATACTACACATGTACCTACCTGTATGTCAAAACATACAAACTGTTGATGTTGTTTTTTTTTTGTTTTTGGAAAGTGCAACATATTCTATGTACGTAAGTTGCAATCAATTTTGAAATGAATGTTTAATAGTTTATGATGGTTTTAATTATCTTGGTCAAAAGAGAACAAAATAAAGAACTTACAATTTGGAGCCGACTACTGCAGACTTAGATGGCCGACCTTTGGAGTTTAGGGGGACGACTTCACAAGATTCATGGTTTTATTTAAATTTTTGAGAATATTTTCATTTTCATGGCAAATTCACTAGGTTAGGTTAGGTTATAGTGGCTGTCCAAGATGGAAATGGACACACTTGTGTTACCACATGAATCTTTAGGTTTCCTCCTAAGCGCAATGGAACCAGCTTGAGTCCCTTACGAAACATGAGAGGCTATTTATACCGATATGATTTAGATCGTTAAAGAAGAATTCTCCTAGATAATTTTCTTGCGTTTTCGAGCTAGAGCAGGCATGTGCAGAGAAGATGAAGAACCATACAGCTTCTGCAAAAGTCATTTGAGAATACGCCTAGTCTCGTGGCGTGCTTTCCTATTAGACAGTGTCCGGTTATGACACCTATTATCGAGCTTATATGCGAACTGCTTAGAGAGAGCAAGCACCTTGAACGTTTTAAATCCAGTGCTGGTCAGATGTTTTTAGTGACTTGACACGTAGTAATGTTGTTCCACCTGGTGCCTGCCCTCCTCACAGCGTCTTGCATAAGCAGCAGTTTACAAGTAGCGATTTGTATGCCAGTACTTGCCAAACGTGGTAGAATGGGCTGTACTGTACCGTTCCTGGCGAGTTCATCTGCCATATAGTTACCTGGAATGTCTCAATGGCCCGGCACCCAGCAAAGGTGAATATTAAACTGTTGGTCCATCTCCATTAGATATGATCGCCAGTTATGGACTGTTATAGAGTTTGTAGAGACAGAGTCCAGAGATTCACTAACAAAATAAGATAAACTATGTTTTGTTAAAAAGTTAGATGGCCGACTACTGGCTCCATCACCTTCAATAATATTTATCTTCCTACTTAGTATTTGCATGCAATATTTTTCCTGACTTCGAGTCAGCTTTTATAGCCTCTTATTGCGGATCTTCAAAACATTCTCGCACACCAATCTGAAATTTAATCATTTTTGAACAAACCACCATCCATCATGCATTTTTTGATGTAAAAGATGATCGAGCTCGATTCTTATTTTTGCACGTCTCGACTTTTCTCCTTCCGACCGTAAAGAAACAAGAACACAAAATATTCTTGATCTAGATCTATCAAAACATAAAACTCCCCTGTTTTTGCATTCCATGGGGCAAAATAAATTAATTAATATTTCCTCTAAGATCAAGTCTGCAGAAGTTCTTGGTTTCCTTGTTTGTAGGCCCATTGTTGCATTTTCTTCAAATTTTCTCTCTTCCTTGAGAAGCGTGAACATTTAACAGCTAATGAGCAGGTTCAGTCAACATTAGCGACTTCATTTGCAGTCCACTGCATTTTCTGAACGTACATTTTGACCAAGACAACTAGTTAGTTTTTCAACTGTCATAATCTCCAAACTTGGAACTTTACTTCACTTACCTCTGCCTTCAGTTCATTGTACAAAAACTATTAAAAACATTATTGTCGCTCCTCAGGCAAGCTACAAATCCATCACGATTTGTATTTTGTATTGTAGAGAAATATTACTTATTTCTCTTCCAATTTGACAAGGAACCCTTTTACAGAAAAGATTAAATGAAACTGTGCAGAAAATAAATAATTCATGGAATAATTAAGTTCAGCTTTCAGTTGAAATAAAAAACATTCAACTTTCCAGTCAACTTTATAATAAAGTTGCCATAATTGGAAGGAAATTTTTTGGCAGCTGGCCAATCAGATACAAGAAACTTGCTTTACTTTCAAGTCGCCTGAACCTGCCCAATGTTAAATTTAACCAAACGTCAAGTTTTAATCTACATTTTAAACACAGTTCGTACACGGCCTTGTAAATAAAATGTATAGGCCAATAATGTTATGCCGAACGTATAATTTGAGTTTAGTTTTTTACTATTAAAATGGTATGTGAAAAATTATGTATCAGGTGCTAATAAGTCTAATGACTGAGGTGGCTTTGTCACGTAGAACGAATACAAACCATTGTTCCGGCCCGGAAAGTTTTCGAATCCACGCATCCAGGAAGACTTTGGTTCAGGTGGCTCTCTATAAAACAAGTTAAGAAGGAAGAAAACAGCTGAAAAGGGAGCTCTATAATAGTGTATGATGCAATAAGTTACATAAGACAATGGATAGGCTCAGAGAACATAAGGGACTTGAAATTAACACAAGTTTCTAGTATCTGATTGACTAGCTGCCAAAAAATTAGTCAAGAAAAATCTCCACAACTATTAAGACAAGTCTACTTATGTCAAAAGGACAGTTGATAACGCTTTTTCATTCAACTGAGGGCTGAACTTTATTACACTATGGTTTATTTATTTTCTTCACAATTCCATTAAATGTTTTGTGTGGAAGGCTTCCTTGTCAAATTGAAAAAGAAGTAAGTAATTCCCTAACAACATACAATCTAGCATTTACAAACAAAACTAAATATTGGAGGAATCTAGCATTTACAAACAAAACTAAATATTGGAGGAAACGTTAAAGGAATGCATTTAACTGCGAATGAAGTCCCTTATATGTGGTCTGAACCTGCCCAATGTATTGACATTTATTTGGAAGACTCATAATGTCCTTAATAGCTTCAAACTGTTTTACCTTCCCCAACAAGAGGGAGGTATTTTTTGTTTATTCCTCCTGCTGCATCTTTTTAAGGCCATTACTCGTATTCTTAATTCATTCAGTATTAGTTCTAAATCTAAAAGAAACTTTTTAAAAATTTGAATTCGATAATTTTCGATGAAAAATTTATTTTCCAGTCTTTTTTAATTGTAAAGACTTATTGATTTTTTTTTAGAGTAAGATAAAAAATGATAATTTCAAATGCAAACTATGTAACTTAGTTTTATTTTACAAAAACTGCAATTACTTATATGTATGAATAAATTCTTCGACTTTTCGGAAAAACTTAAATAAAAACAAAACAGAGTTTCCTCTTAAACAGCTTCTGCGAAGCCAACACGGTTTTTGCCTAAATCAAACTCAGTGTAGAATTTTCCAATGAAAACATCTCCAAGAATCCACATTGGTTGGCCTAGAGAATATTGATCCATTGCACTGAATCCCGTCAAGCACGTTCCATTAGAAATGTTAATAACATAGTCCTTGCCTTCTAAACTAAAGGTTTTCCCACCCAAAACAAAGTGAGCTACAGGCAATTCGGAAATCGATTCACAATCTATAACGTATCCTCCACTTAATGGGATTGCTCCTAAAGCCTTGGTGATAGCATCGATTTCAGTTGTTGGACCAACAATCAGACTGGTTCCGGTATCAGCAATAGCCTGGCAACCATTTTCACAGAATTTCACATCACCAATTGATCCTGAGTCCATTTTGAACTGCCAATAGCCTTCTTCAGTTACTGGCAAATATGTAAATTGACCTTTGTAATGTTCCTTATCAGATCCTCCAAAAATAATTTCTCCTCCTTCTTCGCCATCTGGGTTTCTGTTCAAATAAAATGAGAAAACTGGTTCTTTCACCAAGCCTTGTTCATAAAGATTATAAAATGGAGGAACAACGTCATTCTCAGCAATTGAACTATAACCCAAACCAAGTATTCCATCGAATTTGGCTGCAACAAAAACACTTCCGGGTTCTTGTATGGCTTCAGCAAATGTCTGTTGCTGGATTTCCATTCCTCCAATATTTACATTGTCAGTAGATAAAAAGCCAGTCAAGGAACCAGTACCATAAGCAATGGCGAATGGAGTGCCATCTCGAGTGTAAGTGGACGATTTCCTTGAATTATATTTATTGTGTAACAGACAGGCAAAATTTAAGATGCTACACTTTTTCGAAGGAACCCAAAGGTTGGACGATCCCGTGTCAAATATTACTTTAAATGACTGTGGTGGAGTTCCAATGGTTATTTCACCAAAATACTGAGTGTCAAAATAATTGGTAAGTGGTTCTCGGTGAACACGGCCTGATGCTCCTCTAGTAGGGTGATCCAATTTACGGATCTCAAATTCTGTACCGACTTCAGCAAAATGTTTACGTACAGATTTGAATTTCTGAATTTTTACACGAAAAAGATCAGAAGAACTTCCAGCAACTATTAGGCACGATAAAAGTACAATAAATTTTAACATTTTGGTTGTTTTTATCGAAATATCCTATTATCCTATATTGAAAACAAATATTTTATATTAATGAAATTTGTATACCCAAAACTATAAAACCGAACTTACCGTTAACGAGTTAAAAAAATTGAAAATCAACGTTTATTTTTCGCAATATGAATTGCAACTGAATTCGCTATTAGCAGCTGTGGCTATTTAAATGAATTTCGTTTAAAAAGTTATTTAAACTGTAGCCAGTTTGATTTTACATCAAAATTATGCCCTTTGTACAAAATAATCTTTAAAGATAATATCATTTGTTTTTGTTATTAAATCAAGAACATTATGGGAACTTTAAGATATGGTTTTGATTGATGATATTGTTTTTTGGTAAACCCAGACAATATGTCATGTTAATTCAAAATTTGACAATATCATAAAGAACTTATTGTGGTTTTGAGGTTATGCCAATAAACTTTAAATAACTACTTGAAGTCTGGAAACTGCACTCATTTCGTAAAACATTAAAAATTAATAAAAGAATAAAAAAATAGACTCGAGGATTGAACCTAAATACAGTAAAATATATTTGATTGTAGACCACCGAACTTTGTCTATTTGAAAAAGAAGCACTTTTTAAAGAGCTATTATTATTTTTAAACAAATAAAATTTGAACTTATTCCAGCATTAACAAGTACTTTAAACTTTAAACAAATTTAACTTATGAACAAATTCAATTTTACTTTAATATAGTTTAACTTTATTACAGTGACAAAGTTAGTTTTTAGAATTTTTTCCACACGTGAATTGGGAAATTTCGGTGAAACATGGAGAATGCATGATTTAAGTTATTAAATATGTGTCTGTTAATACTCAACTTAACTTAAGTAAATTATAATTAAATAATTTTATCATGCACAATTAATAAACTTTGCTTTTCAATAAACATGCAATTTATTTCAAGTGTGTTTTGTTTACAGTAGACTTAAGGCGAATTTAAATGAATTATTATTTTTTTAGTGCGAAGTTTTATATCCTTGGTCTTACTTGAGTTTAATTTAAAGCTTAGTGTTTAAACTCCTAGTCAACGAGAGACTTAATATAACTGAAGCAAAATGAGTTAGTAAAATGTGAAAATAAAAATTGAAATCAAAAATAGAATAAACAAAATAAATTAATATAATGTAAACCTAAGGAAGTTTGAAAATTAACAATAATTCCTATAATCAAAACCAATTAAGAACTTTGTTTAGAAAAAAAGGTATATTATTAAAGTAAAAAATATATTTTTATGAGTTCAGTGCCCTGGCACTATGTCTTTTCAACGATACTAATTCACTTCTATTGTAACCTTCGCTATAAGTAAGTAAATATTTATTGATGTATATCAGATATCAACTCCTACTCTCACCTCCCCGCGGTGAACATCGGGTGCCTAGTACCTCAACTGGAGATTGGGTTCCAACCCCAGTGAAAAGTTGTTGGGGGCAGCAAACGAGAGAGGGGGGAAGAGGTGTTTCCACTAAGGCACCTCTCCTTATCCAGACGGCAGCGGACGAATTCTCGAGATGGAATCAACGGTGGCGTCTACAGTTCCAGTAAGGTTAAACTACTTAGGCCTGCAAGGAGCGGTTTATCCGGCTCCCCTTCCTTGGAGTTATACTAAGGATCTGGATCGGGGTGACTTCCTGGCCACGTTAAAAATACCTTTAGTTGCGAAGCACCAACAAGCCTCGGATACGGATGGATTCACTGTTGACAACCCACGCAAAGGAAATAAGGACAATGAACTTCAGATATGTACGTAGAATGTTAGGCCCCTTAACAGACCACGTGCAGCCGAACAATTAGCGGAAGCCCTAAACTGCTGCAAGGCAGATATTATACAGCCATCCAAGAAGTGCGATGGGATGGACCGGGCACACGCAAACTATAAGACTGCGATATCTACTACGGCGACTGCTACCGAGAACAAAGGCAGCGTATATTTGGGTGTGGATTTGTTGTCGGAACTAGGCTCAGGCAAAAGGTCTTGAGTTTCAACAGTGTGAGCGAGCGCATCACGACAATCCGCATCAAGGCTAAATTCGCCAACTTAAGCCTAATATGCGCGCATGCCCCAACAGAGGAGAATGATGAAGACACCAAAGACTCTCTTGGACAAGACATATGAGCAGTGCCCTGGTTTACTTACTTACTTACTTAAGGTGGCGCAACAGTCCTGTGTGAACTAGGGCCTCACCCAACAAACTTCTCCATCTAGCTCGGTCCCTAGCTAGATGTCTCCAGTTTCGCGCTCCAAGTTGGGTGAGGTCACTTTCCACTTGTGCCACCTGATCCGCAGTCTTCCTCTACTGCGCTGTCCCGTGGGTGTGGACTCGAAGACTGTCCAGGCTGGAGCATTGGTTTCCATGCGCTCTACGTGACCCAGCCATCTTAGTCGTTGGATTTTTACTCTTCTGGCTAAGTCTACGTCGCTGTACAGCCCGTACAGTTCGTCGTTCCATCTTCTCCTCCACTCCCCTTCGATGCATACGGGACCGTAGATCACACGAAGAACTTTTCTCTCGAAGCGACCCAAGGTGCTTTCATCCGCTTTTGTCATGGTCCATGCTTCTGCACCGTATAGCAGGACGGGGATGATAAGGGTCTTATATAGCAACACTTTGGTCCCTCGAGAGAGGACTTTACCACTCAATTGCTTTCTTAGTCCAAAGAAACAGCGGTTAGCAAGAGTTATTCTGCGTTTGATCTCAGCGCTGGTGTTGTTTTCTGCGTTTACAGCGGAGCCTAGGTAGACAAAGTCCTTGACTATCTCAAAGTTACGTCTGTCGATTGTGACGTTTTGACCAAAACGTCGTTGTTGTATGTCCTTTCTAGACGACAGCATGTACTTTGTTTTGCCCTCATTAACCGTTAAACCCATTTTTGCCGCTTCTGCCTCAATACTCACAAACGCCCCATTGACATCACGCTGAGTTCTTCCGATTATGTCAATGTCATCAGCATATGCCAGTAATTGGACAGACTTTTGAAAGATAGTGCCTCTAGTGTTGACGTGTGAGCTTTGCACTATTCTTTCAAGCACGATGTTAAAAAAATCGCATGACAGCTCATCAACTTGTCTAAAGCCTTTTTTGACATCAAAAGGTTCTGTTAAGTTGTTTCCAACCTTTATGGAGCAGCGTGAATTCTCCGTGGTCATCCTGCACAAACGGATGAGTTTGGCAGGGATGCCAAAACTAGACATGGCTCTATACAGCTCGTCCCTGTAGATGCTGTCATATGCGGCCTTGAAATCGATGAAAAGATGGTGGGTGTCGATTTGGTGTTCTTGAGTTCTTTCCAGGATCTGCCGTAATGTGAATATTTGATCAACTGTGGACTTTCCTGGTCTAAAACCACACTGATAAGGACCTATCAGTTTGTTGACGATGGGCTTTAGACGTTCACATATTACGGCAGAGAAGATTTTATAGGCGATGTTAAGTAGACTTATTCCTCTATAGTTGGTGCAGTTTAGAGGGTCTCCTTTTTTCAGGATGCCCTGGCTATGACATTAAAATTCTCTTAGGAGATTTCAATGCCAAGCTAGGAAGAGAAGACATCCTTGGTGGCATAATCGGGAGATACAGCCTGCACGACACTACCTCCGACAACGGATTCAGGCTGGTCGATTTCGCTGCGGGGCGAGACGTTCTGCTAGCTAGTACGCAGTTTACGCATCTTAATATCCACAAGGGGACATGGAAATCTCCTGATCAATCAACCGTCAACCAGATTGACCTCATTGCGATCGACGCACGACACTTCTCCAGTATACAGGATATCGGAACATTCCGAGCGGCCAACATTGACTCGGACCACTACCTCGTTGTAGCCAAGGTACGGCTACGGATATACCGATCCAAGCCAAAACAAGGAAGTACTGTGAGAAGATTCGACGTTAGACGGCTACAATCGCAGGAGACTGACATGTCCTTTTCCGATCGAGTCTCTAATAACCTCTTAAGGATTCCTATGCTGCCTGCATTAAGCATTGAAAACCAGTGGCAACGTTGCCTTGCAGCCATCAGAGATGCCGCCTCTGAAGTGGTAAGTTTCACACGGCCACCACAGCGAAACCCCTGGTTTGACAACGAATGCCGGCAAGCGCACGCAACGAAACAAGAGGCATACAAAACGGTGCTGTACAGAAGGACCAGAGCTGCTCGCGAGCTATACGAGCAGAAGAGGAGAGAGGAACACCGGCTTCTTAGACGGAAAAAAAGAGAGCATGAGAAGCGCGCGATCGAGGAGATAGAGGGATGTCACAACAGGAATGAGGTTCGTAAATTTTACCAAAAGGTAAAAAAAACCTTCGAAGGGTACCAGCCACGAACCGAAGCCTGTAAAGACGATCAAGGGAACATCATAGTAGAACCACAGTCGATGCTGAGAATATGGAAAGATCACTTCTCCAAATTATATAACGGCGATGACGAACCGAATTCCGCTGTAAGGGAGATAGAACCACTCAACCTCAGCGACGCAGATCAACAATTCCGCCTACCCGACCTTGACGAAGTGAAGATAGCTATATCTAAACTTAAGTCAAACAAAGCTGCTGGAGCTGACTGCATCGCTGCTGAACTATTCAAAGCAGCAGGCGATGACTTGGTACGGAGCATGCACCAACTCTTCTGCAAAATATGGTCGGAAGAAAGCATGCCCGATGAGTGGAATCTCAGCATAGTGGGCCCGATACATAAGAAAGGAGACCCTCTAAGCTGCGCCAACTACAGAGGCATCAGTCTCCTTAACATTGCGTATAAGATCCTCTCTGCCGTATTATGTGAACCTCTGAAGCCATTTGTCAACAACCTGATTGGTCCTTATCAGTGTGGCTTTAGTATTCCCACTACGGCAAATCTTGGAAAAAACCCAGGAGCCACCATCTCTTTATCGATTTTAAGGCCGCGTATGGCAGCATCTATAGGGAAGAGCTCTACCGAGCAATGTCTAGTTTTGGCATCCCTGTCAAACTTATCCGTTTGTGCAGAATGACGATGGAGAATGCACGCTGCTCTATCAAGGTCGGAAAAGATCTTACGGATGTATATGATGTCAAAAAAGGTTTTAGACAAGGCGATGCACTGTCATGCGACTTCTTCAACATCGTTTTGGAAAGAATTGTGCATAACTCAACCGTCAACACTAGAGGCACAATCTTCCAAAGGTCCATCCAATTACTCGGATACGCAGATGATATTTACATAATTGGAAGATCAAAGCGTGATGTCAGTGGAGCGTTTTTGAGCATTGCGACGTAAGCGAAGAAGATGGGTTAAGTGGTCAATGAGGGCAAGACCAAGTATATGCTGTCATCAAAAAAGGACACTGAACGACGACGTCTTGGACAAAACGTCACCATGGACAGCTATAACTTTGAGGCAGTTAATTACTTTGTCTATCTAGGCACCGCTATTAATGCAGAAAACGACACCAGTGCTGAAATCAAACGAAGAATAACTCTTACAAATCGCTGTTTCTTTGGACTTAGAAGGCAATTGAGAAGTAAAGTCCTCTCTCGAGCATCTAAAATCGCCATCTGTAAGACACTCATCATCCCGGTTCTCATTTATGGCGCTGAGGCCTGGACCCTGTCAAAGAAAGATGAGAGCGTCTTAGGATGCTTCGAGAGAAAAATTCTTTGGGTGATTTTTGCTCCCGTACGCATAGACGGAAAATGGAGGAGAAGATATAACGACGAGCTGTACGGGCTGTACAGAGACACTGACCTAGTTAGCAGAATTAAAGTCTAACGGCTTAGAAGGCTAGGTCATGTAGAGCGGATGGACATCAACGATCCAGCCTGGAAGGTCTTCGAATCCAATCCCGAGGGACGGCGCAGTAGAGCAAGACCGCGACTCAGGTGGCGCACCCAGGTGGGAGAGGACCTCAACCAACTTGTCGCGTGAAACTGGAAACAGTTAGCTAGGGACCGAGTTGGCTGGAGACACATGTTGGTTGAGGCCCAGGTCCGCCCCGGTCTGTGGCACCACCTTAAGTAAATAAGTAAGTTTAACCTCCTAGTCAACCAGAGACATGATATATCTGAAGCAAAAGGAATAACTACTACAAAATAAGTTAGCAAAATGTGAAAATAAAAATTGAAATCAAAAATAGAATAAACAAAATAAATTAATATAATGTAAACCTGAGGAAGTTTAAAAATTAACAATAATTCCTATAATCAAAACCAATTAAGAATTTTGTTTATAAAAAAAGGTATATTATTAAAGTAAAAAATATATTTTTATGGGTTCAGTGCCCTGGCACTATGTCTTTTCAACGATACTAATTCACTTCTATTGTAACCTCCGCTATAAGTAAGTAAATATGAATCTATATCATATTAAAATTAGTTGTTTAGTTCAACAGGTAACTATATATTTTTTCTATTTTAAAAAGATTAAAAATCTGAAATATTTTAAATATTATTCATAATGTATATTTAATAAATGAACATCACGGGCAGTATACAAATATGTATGTAAAGGGTGGTTAAATTTGAAGGGCCTTTGTTGAATGTAGACCACACCTAAACGTCAATTTTTTTTTTTGCATTTTATTTGACAACTTCTAAATTTCAGACTAATTCAATATCAACTTTGGAATGATACACAATCGAGCAACGCACTTCGTGATTTGAAACGGTAATGTAGGAAGAGACGTCCACAACAACTCGTCGTTTTGTCCTAGAATTGCAAAATTATGCATAAAGACTTGCATTTACACGCTAACAACGTAAAAGCTTTTTACCATTCGGTGGCAAGAAAAGTCAACAGTAGATGAACAATTTTCGAAGTTGATAAGGCATATTGTTAATGTTTGTTTCCTCCGAGGCACTCTGCTCACCCAAGAATTGAAGGCGATAGAGTGTGGCGTGTAACGGAAGAGGGAAGATAAGGCACATTTCCACGTTAGTGATAAGGCACATTTTCACCTCAGTGCCGCTTTTTGGCGAACGATAATCCAAGAGTGATTGTCGAAAAATTCACAAAGAGTGACTGTTCGGTGGGGTTTTCGGATTATTCCATTGTGAATACGTGTACATTTTTAAAATTTGAATATGATCTTCAAATACGTTTGTTCAATAAACACAATGGATACTTTTTTGACAAAGATGAGGAGTTAAATGATCCCGTTTTTGTGGAAATGGCTAGACTCCCGAAATATCTCAAATGATGAATTTTCCATTTTAGATCGATTTATATTCTCCGCTCTGAAGTTCGTTCTGAACGACCTAAGCTGTACAGAATGTTTTTCCTACTTTGTACTAAATTCAATGTCATGTTATATCATTGAACAATGGTAGCATTAAGAGCATTCACAAAGCTAGTGGCTACGTAGTCAAGGGATTCTGATTGGCTAAATCCAACTACAAAAGTAGTTGAAATTTCCCCTCCTACGTAGTGTAAAAAATTCGGCTACAAAGTTAGTGGAGAATGATTTCGACGTTTCACAATCAGCTGCTCGGTATTATAACACGAATTCAAAATTAAATAAATTGTTCAATATTTAAATACAAATTTAAATCATTCAAATTGTGTCTTAATTTTGATTTTATTGAATTTAAAAAAAAGAGAAGTTAAAGTTATCAAATCAAAAATGTTACTTATTTTATATATTTTCATTTGTCAATAATATGACAGTTCCAGATTGACTATCTTTGTAGTGTAGTTTTGCATTCACAAAGCTAGTGGTCGCATTCGAAAAGCTAGTGGCTACGTAGTCAAGGGGTTCTGATTGGCTAAATCTAGCTACAAAAGTAGTTGAAATTTCCCCTCCGACGTAGTGTAAAAATTTCGGCTAAAAAGTTAGTTGGCACTGATTTTGACGTTTCACAATCAGCTGTTGAAAAAATTTAAAAAAGATACAAACATTTCAAAATGTAACTTATTGTGCAGTATTTAGAAATAAATTACGAAATAGAGGCAGATGAAGAAATTTGCAATAAAATCTTAACAGGTAATGTTTTTTAAGTGCAATAAACAAAACAATTCACTTAACAATTTTGTTTCAGATCCAGTGTATGCCGCAGCATTCATGGAACAAAATTTGAGTGCACAAAATGCAGAACATACGGAGGAAGGTAAATTTGAGTTATTTTGAAAAATCTTAAATTATTTCAATGTAGTAAGCTAAAAAATATATCTAACAATATTATTACAGATTCAGTGTCTACTCCAACAAATCTTGATTATGCACAAGAAAACACAGGCAATATAGAGAAAGGTAAAATTAAATTGTCTCTTATTTAAAAAAAGAATTGAAGGAAATGCGAGTTCTAAAACAGAAAAGGTTGGAATTCGAGATGCTTAAATACAAGGAAGAAAAAGAAAATAGAACAAGTAAGTTAATATAATTTCTTAAAATATATTCTCCTAATATCATTTTATTTTTTAGATAACTGAGAACTTTGCAGAGATTGGATGGAGAGTTATCGTGTGTATTTTTTGTTAATGAATTTTATAATTTTTGTTTTTAACTGTGATGAAATACTTTTTTTTTAAATGAATTGTTTTTTTTTTTGTTTAGTATTAAGTGTGTTATTTTTATTTTTAAGAAAGCTTATAGTTAGGTTAAGATTAGTTTATAAGTTTAGTAATAAGATTTTTAGTCATGAAGACAAACTGAAGTTCCTTTTTTTGTAAACAAAACAAAGTACAAATAAAAAAATTAATTGAAAAAAGTACATATTTTATTTTTAAAAATTGTTCAACAAGAAGTTTCTTTTTCTAGCACAGCTGCTTCTTTCTTGGTTTTCCATGTTTTGACTTGAATTTAAATCATTTCCCAGATCGTCATCATTTTCAGATTCGATGTCAGAAAAATTTCCAGATTCATTAAATAAATGAATGTGGTTGTGCAAAATGCAACTAGCTGTTATAATTTTATTGGCCAGCATAGGACTTGAAACATCCAAATATTTCAATCGACGAAATCGGCCTTTGAGAAAACCAAAAGTTTGCTCTATGGTTATTCTGGCACTGCTAAGGCGTGTATTGAAATTGATTTGCCTTTCGAGAAGGTGTCCATTGTCACGGAAGGGAGTTATTAGGTTTTGACCTAGAGGGTAGGCAGCATCTCCTACAAGATGGTAGTCGGCAGGCAAGAATTGAGCCAATTTATCAGAGAGAGGGCTATTTCTAAAAACTCGAGCATCATGTAGTCGACCAGGAGCGCCTACATAAATATCGATGAAAACAGCTCGATGGTCACAAACTCCTTTTAAAGAAATTAATATGTAAATATATTTGTTAAAATTAATATAATATTAAGTGTACCTTGTAAAATAATCGAATGCGTATTTTTTCTGTTGTAGTAGTCTATAGGGTTCTTGACCGGCTGTTTTATTTGAATGTGACACCCATCTATCGCACCAACGATCCCGGGAATATAACCTCCTGATTTTTCTCGAAATACCTTCATTAGAATATTTATGTATGTGTTATTTCAAAATGATGAACTGAATTTGTCAAAAATTTTATGTACACATACCCGGGATATATCATTATATTGGCTTATTGATGGCCACTTAATGTATTGAGCCAAAAGGGAACACAACAAATCCAGAATCTCACAAAATGAATTGTGTGCTGAACTTGGTGCTAAATTGAAACGATCGCCAGATGACAAAAAACTCTCTTGTTTGCTTAAAGTCCAAATAGTATACAAAAGTTTTTTTTCCAACTGATGAACACACTTGAGATTTCCAATCTTTGTCATAAGATCCTTTAAAGAACTAATTAATAACATACTTATATAAACAAAAAAAAATTACCGAAAAACAACTTCGACTCATTCGAAAATGGCACCGGAATTCTTCTAAACTGTAATCTGGAATTACTACTTCATAATAGTTCGTATTCCTTACGCGATCTTCTTTAATGTTTTCTTGAAGTTGGTCAGATAAGGAACCCACTGCGAGGAGATCGTTTACGACAATCACAGCTCTAGCTATTTGGCAAATATATGAAGTGTCTTAAATTGACCACAATTAAACTATTTTACATACCTATGACTTCATCTTCTTCCGAATCGCTCATTTTATCTAATTTTTTGTATTTGTTTTTATTTAATTTAAAAATATTGTTGTTATTTGTTTAAAATTCTTAAAACTTTCTCAAATGTTTCCGATTTTGCGTTTGTTTACTTTTGCATCTGTCATTAATATGACAGCTCAGGATTGACTAGCTTTGTAGTGAAGTTTTGCATTCACAAATCTAGTTGAATTTCGACTACGTAGCCACTAGCTTTTCGAATGCGACCAGTGGCTACGTAGTCAAGGGATTGTAATCGGCTAAATCAAACTACAAAATTGGTTGAAATTTCCCCTCCGACATAGTGTACAAAATTCGGCTACATAGTGGAGAATGATTTTCACGTTTCACAATCAGCTGTTCGGTTAGGACACACGAATTCAAAATGAAATAAATCGTTTAGTATTTAAATACAAGTATGAATCATTCAATTTGTGCCTTGAATTTGATTTTATTAAATTTAAAAACACAAAAGATAAGTTAAAGTTATCAAATCAAAAATGTTTCTTATGTTATATATTTGCATTTAACAATAATATAACAGGTCCAGATTGACTAGCTTTGTGGTGGAGTTTTGCATTCACAAAGCTAGTTGAATTTTGACTACGTAGCTACTAGCTTTGTGAATGCGCCCAATGGCTTCGTAGTCAAGGGATTCTGATTGGCTAAATATAACTACAAATTTAGTTGAAATTTCCCCTACGACGTAGTGTAAAAATTTCAGCCATAAAGTTAGTTTACACTGGTTTTGACGTTTCACAATCAGCTGCTCGGTAAGGATACAAGAATTCAAAATGAAATGAATCTTTCGGTATTTAAATACAAATATAAATCAATCATATTATAAGGAAAACTATTTAAAGTTCTGAAAACACTAACGTTTCTTATTTTATATACATATTTGTATTTGTCATTAATATGACAGTTCCGAATTGACTAGCTTTGTAGTGTTGTTTTGCATTCACAAAGCTAGTTGAATTTTGACTACGTAGCCACTAGCTGTGAATGATTATTGTAACTTTTTTAAAATGAAAGTTGTTAATATTATTTTTGTAATATTAAGTCTAGCCAGCTAATGATCACTTTAAAGATCATTTATTTTTTCCAAAATTGAATTTAAATTAATATTTGAATTCGTTAGTACCTTGTCCGGAAGTAAACAAAGTATACATTAAATACTGCGTTTCTTATTTATAACCCACTTTTCAACTTAAATTTTAAGATCTACTAATGTTGGATTTTTCGCAAAACATTTAAACCAATCTTCTAGCTAATTTGTATCTGTCAAAAGTAACAGGAAAACAATTGTCAGACTTCTTGCAACCGTTTGTACTCTTCTTAATTCCCAATTTCTTGTATTTTCAATAATCCACTAATTGGAAAATCATCCAATTTTTAATTGGCAGAAAGTATTCGCGCAGGAAGAAACAACAAAAGTTTACAGAATTGTAAAAGAAACTACTAAAATCGAATAAGAAATCACCGTTAGGCAAAGTAAAGAAAAAGAAGCTATTCAAATAGGGTCAAAAAGGATTGGACGCATAAACAAGATTGTCGTCATTACCTGCTTCATTCACAGCAATAAACATGCTTTCTATTTCCACCAAAAATAAGCTGACGAGATTCAAATTTGCTCGTGACCACATCAATAAGAACGTTAGAAAATGGAGAAACGTACCCTTTTTGGACGAGTCCAAATTCAATTTTCAAGGGTTCAAGCCAAAGAGGAACTAAATCCACTTTACACCAAAGCTTCACGGAGGAGGTAACGTAATGCTGTGGATATGTTTGTCAGGGCATGGACTGGGACCGATTCATCAGATAGATGCTACAATGGATCGTTTTATGTACCTTGACATTTTGCGAAATGTAACACTGCCACACATTGAGGATCAGTTGCCTTTGAAATTGATATTCCAGCAGGACAGCGACCCAAAGCACACGTATAATACGGTTAAGACGTGGTTTTAAGAAAACCGGATTAACGTATTACAATGGCCAGCACAGTCTCCAAATCTCAACCCCACAGAAAATGTATGCTGAATATTGTAGATCGACGAATTATATGGACTAATTCAAAAAAAAAAACAATGATCTCATTGATAAAATTTAATTGGCTTGGGAAAGTATCGCAAACAGCAAAATAAGCAATTTAATTGACTCCATGCTCCAGAAGATGTGATGAAGTGATTAAAAACAAGGGGTTTGCTACCAAATAAAGGGTGTCCCAAAATTAACGCAAGATTTGATTTTGCCGCCATTTGTGCAGTGAAGTGTTGGCAACCCTGACAAAAAAAAAGCAATTTGACAGCTAACAGTATAGGGTTATTAAAAATGGAGCGTTACACGATAGAACAACGTGTCTTCATTTTTAAAGAATATTTCAAAAATAGTGAAAGCTTGGCGGCTGCAGTTCGAAAATTTCATACAAAATATGGTCGGAATAGTGTTTTAACTTCGTCAACTGTGAAGAGATTAATTGAAAAATTCATGGAGACTGGATCCGTTGGAGACGTCAAACACACTGGTCGTCCAAAAACAAGCCGTTCAAATGTGAATATCGAAGCAGTGCGTGAGAGTGTTGCTGAAAATCCAGGAACCTCAATTCGACGTCGTGGACAAGAATTGCAAATTTCAAGAACCTCTCTACAGCGTATACTCACCAAAGATCTGTGTCTTCATATCGATATCGCGACATGATCACACAGTTCTTTCTTCCAAAATTGGATGATATTGATGTGTCCAATATGTGGTTTCAACAAGACGGTGCCACATGTCATACAGCCCGTGAAATAATTCAATTACTGCATGAGACATTTCCAGGTCTCATGAATTATAATGCAAATATTTAAATTGCAATTGTTCAAATTACACTCCTCGCCACATAGTTCCATAGTTCCCAAACCAAACTGAGACCTATTTTTTATTTTCAGTTCATTGTTTTCATTTCACCTAAAAAAAACATTTAATGATTAGGATTTAAATATTAATGAAAAATTATTGATCAAAAACACGCAAACTGCGAGGTCCAAATTTCGCACCACATGAATAGGATACTTTAATAAAAAAAAAAACATTTTAGAGTATTACTGTTCTTTTTATTACGAACGTTACATTAAATGTAGGTAACTGGAGTATTTTATTTAACAAACAAACAAATGTTTTAATAGTGAGCCAAAACTTCACACATCCTGTTTGGAAGGGATGCATACAAACTGTCCAAATAATTTAGCGAAATCGAGCTCCAAGCCAATTCGATGGCTTGAGTTGGTTCGGATATATTCGGTATAGTTGAATATTGTTTTCCTGATTCGTATACTTGACGTGTCAGCCATCCCCAAACATTTTCTATAATATTCAAGTGCGGTGAGTAGGGCGGGCAGCTTAATAGCTCCACATTTTGGCTCTGTATATATGATTTGACAAACCATAAAGGGTTTGAAAGTATGAAAAGGCCTCTTTCAATATAGGTACCATTGTAAGACAACGCATTCATTGTGTTTGACACAAAATGCAGTTTGCAGGTGCCATAATAGAGACCATTATACCTCCAACTATGCTATGCAGTCGGTCTAGATAATGAGTTTCTTTGCGGAGGTCATGGAAATAGTAGCTATATCCATCGGGACCTTCCAAATTATATTTCGTCGGAGAAGACCACTCGATGCCACTCAGAAGTCTAGGTAACATTTGCGCGGCAAAAACTGAGGCGTTCCTCTTTTCGAAGGTTAAGGGGTGGCTTCTTCTTGATTTTAAGTCTTTTTATGTGTTTAGCTTTCGAAATAACACGACGCTTGGTTGTTAGACTTGCTTTAACACCACATTTTTCCCTGATTTTTGCCAAAGTGTCGTGAGAATTTGACGCTTTTCTTAATAAAAGCCGCCTTTCCGCATGCGGCCTTTTATGTTTTCCCATATTTAATGTCATTATCTAAAAAATTGGATATCACGTGTCGGCTTCTCTCGAATTTTTTAACTATTTTGGCAATAGATAAGCCAGCGTCCTTATATGCTTTGATTTGTCCTTTTTCCACCTCAGTCAAAACTTTTCCTCGACCCATTTTACGTTTTTTTTTTAAATTTAATAATGAAAATTTACAAAATAGTTCGATCAACGAAAAATACAATTCCGCGTGGCAAAGATAACGAAACGATTAAACTAAAGAGGGTTAAGGTCTAAAACTTCTGCCGTCTTTAATAACTCCCAAAACCTTCCTTATGACATATTTGCTCTTACCGAAACCAACCTCACACCTGATATCCTTAGTACTGAACTCTTCACTAAGGACTATTCCATCTATCGAATGGATGTCGTGGAATGTGCAAGTAATACACACGGTCGTGGTGTGCTTTTAGCTATCGCTAGTGTCATCAAGCCAACGCTTTTTTAACATCAACTTACTTTTTTACTGTATTTCAAAAACACTTTGCTTAATTTTTTCAATCATTTTTAATTGCTTAAATTTCATTGTTTTTTCTAATTTTTTTGATACAATATTTTCATTTGTTCATCAACTGTTTTCAACAATCAAACAATATTTCAATTCCTGTTTGTTTCGCCCTTTATAAAATACCAATTTGTAAGTTTTATTTATGTACGTATTTTACTTTTATTAATTAAAGTATTTATTCTGTTTAGAAAATAAAATTGGACAATTCCAAGAATATTTCTTGTTTTTGCGTTTTGAATTTGGCCCGATATTTATTGTTTGGAAATCCAATCGGCGAAGAAACAGCTAGTAATTTTGAAAGTTCATTACTCCGTATTCCCACTTCAATCGAATTTGAAGGTGTATCAGCTAAGGTTACACTCCCTAAGTTTTGTCTTTTTGTCCTTTGTTGTTATATTCGACCAGCCCAACAAATTAAAGCATACCAAGCCGCTGTTAATGCAATTGATTATCTGCTTGAACTAGTGCAACCTAATGATTTAATCATCGTTCTAGGTGACTTTAATCTTCCCCATCTCAATTGGTCCACCTCAGATGATCAGACATCCTTCTTTCCAACTAACGTCTCTTCTGAATCTGAATCGCTGTTCATTGATCGTCTGTCTGAATGTGGTCTTTTTCAACTAAATGGAGTAGCAAACTTTATGGGGAGACACCTCGATCTCATATTCTCATCTGATTGCGATACCTGTGTTGTCTCCCCGAGCTATCATCTTCTTTCAACCTTGGATCGCTATCATCCACCCCTTAATCTCTCCTTCCCCATTGAATTTGAAGACAACTTTTTTGAAATGGAAAATTACTGTTATGATTTTCGTAGGGCTGATTTCTCCAAACTTAACAATCTTCTTAGCTCAGCCGATTTTGAATTAAGATCCCTCCACTTAACAGTTGAGTCCCTTACGAATTGGTTTTATTTGATTCTTTCGTACTGTATTGAAGAATCATTACCGTTCTCTCGTAGAAAAGATTTCACCTCTGCTCCCCCTTGGTACAACAGAGAGCTCCGTAGCCTAAGAAATACCCGTAACAAGCTTTGGAAGATCTTTTTACAGTCCAAATCTGATACTGATCACAACAACTATCTTCTCGCCTATAATTCTTTCTCTGAATTAAGGGAATCCCTTTATAACCAATACCTTAACCAAATGGAAAATAACCTTCTTTCTGATGCAAGGACATTTTTCAAGTTTATAAATGTCAAACGAAAATCTGATGGGTTTCCACCTTCAATAAGTTTCTCCAACATAATCTCCTCTGATCCAAAAACCATATCAAATCTATTTGCTAATTACTTTAGCAAATCGTATACTGAACATCTGCATGATCCTGATCCACACTACTTTAGTTATTTAGATGGTTGCACTCAAACCTCCCTTTCATCGTTTACAATAACTGAAGAAATGTTACTTGCCAAAATCGTAAGCCTCAAAGAAAACTTTAGCCCTGGTCCTGATGGCGTCCCATCAGTTGTTCTAAAAAAATTCTCTGTCAAAGCCTCTAACTGCACTCTTTGAACTCTCTCTTTCCCAAGGTGTGTTTCCTCATATATGGAAAGATTCATTTATATTTCCCATTCATAAACAAGGCAATAAAACTGAAATTAACAATTATAGACCTATTGCTAAACTTTCATGCATTCCAAAACTTTTTGAAAGCTAAGTTTATGATTCCGTTTATTTCCATTGCAAGCCTTTATTCTTCCCCGCTCAACATGGTTTTCTTATAGGTAGATCCACTACGACTTACTTAATTGAATTTATATCCAAAGTTTTGTCAGCCCTTGAGAATGGCAAAGAAGTTGATGTCGTATACACTGATTACAGCAAAGCCTTTGATAAATATCCCATAACATAATTTATCTAAAACTAAGAGCTCTAGGCTTTCCATCTATATTTATAAACTGGATAAGCTCCTATCTTGCGAATAGAACTTATAGAGTCCTTTTCCGTAACTCAGTCTCCAGTCCTATACATGCAACTTCTGGAGTCCCACAAGTTAGTCACCTTGGCCCCCTTCTCTTCGTCTTATCTGTTAACGATGTCTGTCTTAAATTAAAAAACTCAGATATCCTAATGTTTGCGGATGAAAAGAAAATGTTTAAGATGATCTCTACTCCATCTGATTCCTTACTTTTACAAAATGATCTTAATATCTTTTTTGATTGGTGCATGCATAATTTCCTAGAGTTAAATGTAGGTAAATGTAAACAAATGACCTCTTCGCGCAAACAAATCCCATCTCATAGAGTATACTACTTCCTTAATGACGCCGTCAATGTAGTCGATTCTATTAGAGATCTTTGTATTATGGGTGACAAACACCTGAATTTCCATTCCCATTTTGACCAAATTATTAATAAAGCTAATAGATCTCTCGGTTTTATTAAGAGATGGTCAAAAGAATTTTCTAACCCCTATGTAACTAAAGCGCTTTACATTTCCCTAGTCCGTCCTCATCTTGAATATGCATGCCAAGTATGGTCTCCCTTTTATGAAAACCATTCACTCAGAATTGAAAATGTTCAAAGACGTTTCGTTCGATTTGCCTTACGTGGCCTCCCCTGGGATGATACATCCAACTTGCCTCCTTATGCCGATCGACTAAAACTGATAGGTTTGCAGCCCTTATATATTAGACGCAAAAACGCTGATATATTATTTGCTCACCAATTGTTAATGGGCAATATAGATTCCCCGGCACTCCTGAGTGATATTAATCTTAACACTAACCCTCAAAATCTGCGATCTGTTTCCCTTTTCTATATCCCTCATCACCGCACTAACTACGGGCACTTTGAACCAATGTCCAGAATTCTTCGTCACTGCAACGCTGCTATGGTAGTTTTCGATTTCAACATTTCCAAATCCCATCTGAAAGATACCCTTTACTTTTTCCCTTTTTGAGTCCGAATTCCCCGTCCCCTGTAATTTTAAGTTAAATAAAATCAAAACTGTTAGTTCTTGTACATTAAAGAGCTTTTATGTGGGCCTTAGGGCCACACAAAAAGATAACGGGCAATGTACCATTATTTTGTCATTCCGCTTTTCAGTTGTAAGCAAAGTAAAAAGAGTTTACAGGGTGTCCTATTCAAGTGGAGATGATTGTAATAAATGTATAATAAAATAATGGATCAGGTCACCCAACTGAAGACATCTAGCTAGGGACCGAGCTAGATGGAGAAGTTTATTGGGTTAGGCCCTATTTCATTCAGGACTGTAGTGTAAGTAAGTATTTTTTTTGGTTTGTCTGAGTCAAAGATGTTCATTTAACGCTTTTATTGAAAATTGTATCTTTCTTGTATGTTCAATGAAGCTTTGGATAAATCGACAAACTAAAAAACTAAATCTTGGACTGTACCATTAAAGTAATGAAGTACAATTCCTTAGTACTTGTAGTTGTAAATTTCAAGAAACAAGTACGGGCCATTACCTACTTGTATGCAACATTTTTAATGTCTAAAATATTTCAATTCCTTTTTTAACTACAAAAGTAAATGCGTCTCTTTTTAGATTATTATAATTTTGGTGTTCTTTAATCGCCATTTAATCATCGATTTCTGATAATCAATCAAGTTGATAATTCTTTAAAAAAAACGTATTGAATGATATCTACAACTGAGCTATGTTGAAAACTAAAAGCTCTGTATTTTTTTAAATTAAGAAACTAAAAATTGTTTGCTGAAAGTGACCGTTAAATCAAATAGAAAACCGTTTCTCTCAAGATTTATTCAAATTACTTTGATTTGATTACTCATCTCAAATTCGACAGAGATAGAGCTATAAAGAACTCATCTAATCGGACACAGAATGTAGATACCATGTTGTTGTGAAATAATCTACAAACACAACAAATGTTGAGTCATTCAAAATGCTTATGTATATCCAACGAATCGATTTCTAGCTGATTTCATAAATAATCGAAAATTATGGAATTAAATTTCACTTGACTGACTAAATTTTATTTCGTTTTAGATTCGATTCACTATTATTTTCTATCAATCAAAATATTTCTGGAGCATAGGTATTTGAATTATGAGATTCTGTCAGTAAAAAAAAATTCGAAGAATATTATTAAATACATAATAGAATATTTTTGTGTGTGTTTTATTCAAAAGGTGAAACAAATTATAAATAGGCATCAATCTATCTAATACATTGTATAAAGTAAATAGTTTGCTTTCAATATTTTTCTCTTATTTACATAAATAAAATAATAATACAAAGGAAGTTCTCACAGTTTAGGCCATAACCATAAATAAACTGGCAAACCTATTTTCTCTTCAAACTCGGTTGTGCGGCATTTTCGTGTTCCTCATCTGACTCTGTCGACTCTCGGATCTTATGGCTCTGTTGGGCTGCTTCGGCTTGTGCTCTTTTAGTTGCGTCACAAGCTTCATTTACATACCTATTGAATACTTCGGGTTTGTCGGCATAGACGTGGTGTCCGGCACCGGAAACTACTTTTATGTCCACAGAACTGTTGATCCTTTGGGATTTTATCAAAGGTCCAGACGAACTGTCCATCCAAGAGCGAGACCCGTAGATGAATGTTATGGGGATGTCTTCACGAATGTCCTTCAAACGTTTAACCATGGGATTCTTGGCCCAGCCAAAGCCTTCCATCATCGAGTGGAATGCACTCTCCCCACTGGGGGTTTGAGCATTACACTGGTGGATGTATTGTGCTAGGAGACTGGTTTCTTCCTCAACAGCCGATGAGAACTTTCGCATAATGTCAGGGCGGGTTTTCTGGACTACCCACTGGCCAAATGGACCAGCAGCTCGAAGAGCCCAAAGAGGATTCAGCGGTGTGAGCACAAAAGCTATTGCACGTACCCAAACGGGAATAGATTTCGCCGTAGTACTGTCAGGACTCGGTCGTTCGGGGAATCCCCACGGGTCAGCCAGAACAAGGTGCTTTACTCTATCGGGGTAAGATAAGGCGTAGCTAGAGGCTATGTATCCACCCATCGAATGACCCAGCAGTATCATATTAGGAATATTCATTTCTCGCCGCCATTCTTCCACCGATTTAACAAATTGTTTTTCGCACACATAAGCATCAGTCGAAAACTGCGGCCTAGAGCTCCGGCCAAAGCCAAGTATGTCCATCGCATATACGGGTCGTTGTTGGGCCAGTGCATCTAAATTCATTACCCAGAGAGCAATTCCAGCCCCCAAGCCATGAAGCATGACCAAAGGCACTTCTTTCGATTCGGTATTCATCTCGACTGTCCATACCTTATCGGATTCCCCGATGGCTGGGCCAATGTCTACATAAAATCCACGGTATGGCTTTTGGAGGAACGAGAGGATCCTCTTCTCGACGGCGCGTAACATGTTCGGTGAACTTTGTGTCCAATTAAAAACCCATCCCCAGAGCCACGAACCAACTCCCTTATGTTGTTTCTAAAAGATTCGTTGTTTCAAGAAATAGAACAAAAGATTTAAATTTCTCTAAGACTTCGATTTAATTGCAAATTGATTAGAATCTTAATTACAGAATAAGTTAATGCGTAGAGCAAGATTTTTCAACAGACCTCTATTACGTCCATATTAGCCTGACAGCTGCGATCTGTTGCTAATGTCATATTTGTGTGTGTCGTCAGAAAACTATCTATACTCTCAAAACATAAAATTAAACTTTGGTTTTTTGATAAGCTTGATAAGACAAATGATATTAATAATGATTTGCGAGAATACTTGCTTAGCTTACTACTAACTAGCAAGAGCAAGTAATTTATTATACTAATGAAATGAAATGAACTACCATTTGTATTTGTTTCGTTTTAGAATTAAATCGATGACAACACAAAAATGAAAACAAAATGAAAAAAAGGGTTGTTGTCAGATTTGTGTTTTGTGTTGTTATCACGAAACGAAGACGGAGCTCGTTTTAGGTTTGTTCGCTTTCAGATTTAAGGAAAGATCTTTTTGTAAATATGGTAATTTATGGTTCGATATTTAAAAATTGTCTTACATTACCTGCTTTTCAAATATTGCAGAAAAGTTGAAGGAAGCACATATTATGTGAAAACCCGAAAGTTGGGAGAGAATGCATCACTGTTAATTCATTTTTACTTCCCATATAAATATACATTTTTGTCACAAGACTTCTAGAATGCGTAATGAAATAAATCAAAGTAGTGTAAATGAGAAAAAAATATTTAATTTTATGTATGAATTTCGCAATTAAAAGGAATTTTGAATTAAATTCTTGAAAAAGTGTAACAAAAAGTAAATAATATAACATAGTAACAAAATTAAAAAAATAAAGCAAAAATGTGCAGCTTTTGTACCACTAGTTACTTTGTGGCATCACTAATGTAGACGAAAATGCTATAAAAAAGATGAACATGTTTGACTTCAATATACTCTTGTCTTTTGCATTTTATTTAATTTCCTATAATACAGAAATATCTTCTACATTTCGCGGTCTTTTCTCTCTATCTCTCAAACATGGTTTTTATGTAGCAGAATAGTTTTTTTTATTAGTACCTATGATATTTTCATGAAAGGATTTTAAATATTCTTGTATGAAAATCAGGTTAAACCAGCAATACACACCCAAAACAGCAGAGACAAGGCATAAGTCACTTTTGTATTGATACTTTTTCTTGAAAAATTATGAAATCCACGTTTTATATAACCAAATATACTCCAATTTTCTTAAAAAAAAAAGAATTGAGAGTAAATTTTGTATAAAATGATACAACTATTGCAAAGAGTACGAAAGTGAGAAAGATAACATAAGCAAGCACGTAAGCAAGAAATATCAGTGCCACATAGCCAAAGTCTAATTGTTGTCAAACATGGACCTAATCTTCTAAACCTGTTGCTATCCTATAAAGTTTCTGTAAAGCAGCTCACATAGCCCAGATCCAAAGGAATACAAGCCGATCAAAAATCGAAAGTGTGTTAAGAAACTGAGGTGGCTCGGTTTGACTCTGCCGATTCAGTTGGGCTTTCAGCAAGTCAAAAAAAGCTTGAAATGTTTGATTTATTTTATACAAACCCTTTTTTATATTTGTTATTATCTAGATATACATTGAATATTATGTCCAAATGGCATGGATTCATTGTCATTGGTATTGAGCATTTAAATATTTTATTAAGTTCTTTTATAATACTTCGAAAACGAAATCTATTGAGAAACTGGCGAACTTTTTAAAACCACAATTGTAAAAGATCTTAAAATTTGTTCGAATTCTTGACAGTTCATAACAAATCTTATAGTAGATTTCATGACAGATTCGTGTATGATAATTTGTTATATTATTAGATGGCGCAACAGTCCGTAGAAAACCAGGACCTAGTGACTTACAACTCTCAACCATTCTTGTGTGCGAGTAATTGCAAGGGTGCTGAATACCTAAATAAATAAAAAAAAATAAAAATAAAAGAAACATTTTGACAATTCATACACGACAAATTATAGCGTAATAAGCTTTCCACACCAATTCCAAAACCTGGTTTTCACAAAATTATCGGTTTTGGTCGAAAACCTACATCGAAAACTCAAGTTTTCGTAAATCACAAGTTTTATATAAAACCTCTCGAAAACTAGTAGCAATTCAAAGTTGAACTAAACAATTAAACCTTTCGAAACATTCAGCGCTCAAATTAATGTAAACAAAACAGCTGATGGCTTATTCACATCTTTTCTCACAGACCAGTAGGTCACCATTGGCGGGTTAAGCGAGGAACCGGAAATCACTGTGGCTACTGGCGTGACAACCCCAAGAACGAGGAAGACTTGCTTACAGTTCTTAATGACGTTTAAAAGGGATGCGTCTTCGAACTCATAACCATAAATCTGGATGAGTGTGATTTTGGTACGAATCTGGAACTAGGAATTTACCTTTTCTGCTCCCGCCAGAAGGACCTACGCGAAATCGTTCAGAATCTTCTCAAGCCCGCCTAAAAAATGCTCGGACGGATACAATATATGGCGATTCTAAAGGCACATTTGGACAATAGAAGCAATAGTCATAATCTTAGTATTTTGGATTGAATTTGTTATGAAAGAAGAATAAAATGTTTTAAATAAAATTAATAGTTATTGTAACAGTTTTGTTTTTGTTAATTCTATATTATATTGCCTACACAATTAGCTTAGTGAATTGTTTGGACCGGTTGAAGTGAATAAAGAGGATAGCTGCAGCCAAAGAAGCTTGTAGTTATTATTGGTACGTGTTGGGCTCAGGAGCCCTCTCCCCCCGTCCCCAGAACTTCCGTTGAAACTCTTCTTCGAGACGAGCTAGTGTTGCGGCCTTGTCTGCGCTGATGTGCTGCTCTATCACAGCACAGGAAAGGATTATGTACTTATCGACGGCAAAGATAAATCCGAGACGGCCGGCGCGTGGTGATATACTGGGAGTTTTTTGTATGTTAGTATCGAAATGTTTGTTAAACCACTCAATGAAGGGATCCCATTTTGGACCTCGTATAGATCTTTGTCTTCCTGAAAATCTCCTTCATAAGTACCTAAACAAGGCTTAAGTTTGTATCTTGCATTTCTAGATTCTTTAGTTTATTGCAGAGTATATCAAAAGTTCTTCGGTTCATTCTAAAATGTTGTTTAAAATACTCATCATCGTTTACTAACATTTTACGTTCCCAAAAAGTGCTGGTACGTACCTGCATAAAATATTAAAGCCTTTCTTTACATTTAAAGTTTCAGGATTTGCAAAAGAAAACGACGTTTTTTTTATGATAGAGGCTTGAGATAATGAAACAAAGTTAAAAAAAATCTTTATATTTTGTTCAACTTTCTTTTTATGTATTAATATCAATTTAAATTGGTTAGAATTCATTTTATTTTCACAAATTATTTGAGAAGAACAAAACTCCCAAAATTTTTCAATACAAAATTTGACAGCCGGTGTTAAACAAATTTAAGTGTCAAATGAAAACGTGTAAATGTTCGTTGTGATTGATTTTCGGGTTTTTCAAAACTTTTTGGCGAAAATTTGGTTTTTGGTTTGTTTTGAAAAGGCTATAACCAACAATATCGTCAAATAAACCCAATTGTCTAGAAATCGCAATGTGAAATCAGTTGGCTTAAAATATTTGTTTCTAAGCACTGAACTCTTCCCATCCTCCTTCACTAAACACACTCCATCGCAGTGCTACCAACACAATTCACAACTATAAAAGTCAAGCTGCTTTCATTCGAGTTGTCATTACTGTCATTTCGCTTAACAGATTCGGTTCGATATTACTGATCGTCCGTCATCAAATATTTTTCCTTTTATTTTTAAAATTTCCTTCACATCATCTCAAAATAAAAAGTGTAAAATCAATTTGAATTTATTAAATAAAGAATTTCCATGGCACTAGCATAAATTTCCATCTAATCATAATAACCAAGCAAACGATTTTACAGTATCAAACAAAATACAAGTTTTAGTTTCGGCAAAAAGAAAAGTTCCTCCAACCAGAACCGTGACAAAAGAAAACACCTTTCCAATAATTTAAAAAAAATATAAACTAATCCAACTTATTACCTTTATACAAATTAAAAACAAAATCTACAAATTCCAATTGAATTTTATTTTTTTGTAAAGTTTGTGATAAATCGTTGCAACTTAAAACCACGCAAACATGTCATCAAATCTCCGGCAAATCCCATTGACCTGCAGCGGCCATACCCGTCCAGTTGTTCACTTGGATTTCAGCGATGTCTGCGACAGTGGATATTTTTTAATATCAGCATGTAAAGGTAAGTTTCCATTGCTATTGATA
Source organism: Eupeodes corollae (assembly GCF_945859685.1). Taxonomy (NCBI): domain Eukaryota; kingdom Metazoa; phylum Arthropoda; class Insecta; order Diptera; family Syrphidae; genus Eupeodes; species Eupeodes corollae. Next base: position 24,391,661 of record NC_079149.1, on the reverse strand, counting down.
TCTATTTGGGATTTAGATGAATTCACAGAATTGTGTCCTTAAATGGATCTTTAGTTAAGTGTTCATCCGAAGGAGAGAGAAAAAACAAAAACAGATTATCATTGAGAATTCAGAATAAAATAAAATAAAATAATAAAAAAAGACAACGACTACGACGACGACAGCTTTGAACAAGACCTTGACCCACATATAGAAAAAAAACTAGTGTTCGTAAATGATTTGCGCTATTCGCGTAAATCGTGATTGGTCTTTGTGCTGCAAAGCGCTTTCTCGCAATCAAAACTTACACTATACTCGTACACTCTTTGCACTTGAACAAATAATATAAACTCTGATCCAAAGGCACAAAAACCAAAAAAAAAAGAAACATTGAAATCAGGTTGTGCTATTGTTTTGTATTTTTAAACTATGAAGAATAAAACTACCACATATTGAGGCATTCAGGAAAAGGAAACACCTTGACACTTCGATTAGGTTGTCCATTGCTTTGCAGGAAAGGAACATGACCAGAAAGCGATGGGAGAACAAACAAAAGAGTGCAGCTCAGTGCAGCGATTGAACAAGCGAAACTTTTTATGTTTTCATATTAATTTTCATTTTCACTACTAACTGAGAAGCTATAACCAGTTTTTCGTTGATTTTCTTTTGTAAAGTTGTTGCAAGTAGGTAGGTATACTATTTGATATACCTATATGTATATTTAAGTTTTAGGAAATCGCGTGAATTCGGCATTCTACCTGTAATGCGTTGCACACTCAGATTCAAGGTTAGAATGCAACGCGCTGCCAGGAGGTCATACATGTAATTTTTGTTTTCTCTGTTACTTTTGTACATTAAAATTATAAATAATTCATCAAGATAGAGATTGCTTTTTTAATACGATCATAATTCTTAGGATTTTAAGTAAAAATTATGAAAACCAGGAAGCTCAGTGATCCAGTAATGAAACCGAAATTTTGTTAAAAAAGACTGTTGTGGCTTCTTGATAGTTCTTTTTTCTCAAACTAATTATTTCAAGTTGAAAATAGTAAATTTGGGTTTTTAGGATAGTAATATTTATGTGTCGCATGCTTCAATACTTCCACTATGATGAAAAATGTAAAACCCTCATTGTAAATAGAGAGCAACATCTCTGTTGGAAAACCTTTGCCCTTTGAAGCCAATAAATAAATTCGAGCTTCAAAATTAGTTATCTCAACAATATTCACTTTCATTTGAACAATCGACTTGCGATTCATAAATGAGTTCCTTAAAAACTTCGTTTGTCTACTCAACCCAAAAATAATTAATGAACTGCTACTTCGCACGCTTCTTACTGGCTATCATAAGATTCGGTGCTGAACTGGTTGGGAAGAAAAATAGCGAGTGGATGAGCAAGTTAGAAGAGTTATTAACGGTACTCATTACAGTTTTCTCACAATTAACCGACACCATCAAAAACAAAGAGCTTCTACATTAGAACTACATATTTATACAAAATTGTTCTTTCCAAAAAACGGTTCTCTTGCTGTTGCATTTTTTTAAATTTGTAGGTTTTTTTTTGTAAAGAAAATATTTTCTTATTTTACTATAAAAATGCAAATGCAATTTATCAAAACTATAATAAGTCGAAAAGAAAAGGAAAATTGTAGTAGGGGAGCCCAAGAGGGGTTTTTGGGATTTACTAAAGCGTGGCAGATTAATATAAAGGGAAGTACCTAGTACCCTATTGAATACCTCCACAAAGTATTAGCCCCGTATATGTGGCCGCGCGTCAAGGATTAAGGATCAGATTAGTAAAAAAAATTGGTCATCTGAAATTCTCGAACGCGTCAGATAAAGGTAGGGTAAGTTAGTTATATGGTAAAAAGTGTATATTCCTAATCTGACAATTTTCGATTGCCAATAAGAAGTAGGTGGTTTACAAATTTGTAAAAAAAAGAGGCTGGGATGCGACCCACACTGATAACTTCCCATCCCGTCTGTCGATTTGTCTTGCTTAAAAGTTTGTCCATATGTACTCGTATCAATTTTTACCAAATTTGCGAACTATTTTTAGTAGATTTTATTTTTTTACGAAATAACGGACTGTTAGATTTTTATATACAAATTACTTAATATTGAAAACAATATTTTCTGTGAAATAAAATAAGTTTGAAGCCAATATTTTTTATTTTTGAAAAGCTATTTGAGCCAAAAGTAAATTTTTACCAAGTTTTAGTATTTTTTTTTTTAGAGTTTTATTTTTTGTAAAAAAAACTTTCAATTTGAATTTTTTAAAAATTTTACCAAATGTTGAAAACAATATTTCTTATAAGATAAAATTATTTTGAAGCTATTATTTCAAAGTTTTTAAAAGATATTTGAGTCGAAAATCATTTTTTATCAACTTTTGTTAATTTTTTTTTCGGTTTTTAATTTTTTGTAAAAAAACTGTCAAGTCGATTTTTTTCAAACTTTAACTGAATGTTGACAACAAGATTTTTTGAAAGATAAAAGAAAATTAAAGCCAATATCTCAAAGTTTTGAAAAGCTATTTGAGTCGAAAATCAATTTTTACCAACTTTTATACATTTTTTTTTAGCTTTTTATTTTTTGTAAAAAAACTGTCAATTCGATTTTTTTTTAAATTTTACCAATTGTTGAAAACAATATTTCTTAAAAGATAAAATTAGTTTGAAGCCAATACTTAAAATTTTTGAAGAGTTATTTGAGTCGAAAATCAATTTTTACCAACTTTTATAATTTTTTTTTAGGCTTTTATTTTTTGTAAAAAAAACTGTCAATTCGATTTTATTCAAAATTTTTCCTAATGTTGAAAACAATATTTCTTACAAAAAAAATTAGTTAGAACCTATTATCTCAAATTTTTGAAAAGATATTTGAGTCGAATTAAATTTTTACCAACTTTTATACATTTTTTTTTAGGTTTTTATTTTTTGTAAAAAAAACTGTCAATTCGATTTTTCTCAACATTTTTTAAAATATTAAAAACATTATTTCTTATAAGATAAAATAAGCTTGAAGCCAAAATTTCGAGTTTTTGAAAAGATATTTGAATCGATATTCAATTTTTACGAACTTTGAGTAATGTTTTTTTTAGGTTTTTATTTTTTATAAAAAAAAACTGTCAATTCGATTTTTCTCAAAATTTTGTCATATAATAAAAACATTATTCTTCGTAGTACAAAATTGTTTTAGAGGTGAAATCATATTTCAGTCGTAAAATATTGCAGGTCACAAATTTTTTTTTTCAGTTTTATTGATTTATAAAAAAAACCGTTATATTAATTTTTTTCAAAAAATATACCTGTTTGGTATCACGTTACAATATATTATATAAAATTTAATTCAAGTCTCTAGCGTTTTTGGTTTGTAAGATATTTAGGGTTAACCAAAATTTTCAATTTTTTTTTCAAACTGCTATGGTAAAAAAAACCACCCACGCAATTTTCCTGAGAGCCCTTTCTGCATCTTTCTGCCTTATTATCTGTATAACAAAATTTATTTGAAGTCGATATCTCTTCTGGTTCTTGAGCTATGAACGACGACGTACGGACGTACAAACGTACGTACACACGCACGCACAGACATCTTTCTAAAAATCTTTTATTTCGACTCTAGGGACCTTGAAACGTCGAGAAATGTCAAAATTTTCAATTTGACAAATCGGACGCATTACAATAACTTCCTATGGGAAGTTAAAAACGTCATCTTGACTTTTTCGAGCGTGGCTAATTTTTGTTTTATTTTGAAGGCAATAATTCAAAGTTCACGAATAATATAATCGATAAAGTTTAATGCGTGCAGGAGCAGGTACATGATGCTGGTATTCCCCTTCCCTCGTTTCTATTGCTCTCTCACTCTTTCACTCTCTCTAACTATGGCTCTCTCACTCCGTCCCCACTGTGGGTTCTGTTGCCATGATAACTGATCCCGCAGTTGTTTTTTCGTTTACAATGTTTTTGTGACGCCTAAAATAATTTTGCGATTTTGATGCTTATTATGTAAATTAAAATTTAAAAAAAATTTAACTAATTCACAAAAAACCATTAAAATTACGTTAGATACATTACAAAAATCTATAAATGTATTAGAATATCGTCAGAGTAAGCCAGTTCTCCGAAAATCCCTTACAGGATATGAGAATCCGAGGCTTACAAAAGAATCTTCATTGAATAAAGTACAAATACCACGCGCAGTGCTACAAATTATTTACAGCAATAAAAATACCGCGAGATGTTCAGTATTTACAACAAAATTTATACTTTTTGTACTTATTTTCTCATAAATAAAAATTTTGTACTTCAAAGAATATAACTGTTTTCTTTGCATGCTATTTTTTCAGCTCTTCAATTCGTTAAGTTAAAAGATTTGAAAAAATACGAACAAAAATTCTTGCCATTGTCAGATTAGGCGAATCCCTCCAGATAATCGTCAGATTATTAGGCAGCACTTTTAGGGTATATTAATGAACCATATATATCTTAATGTGACGCGCTCGAGCATTTCAAAATGACGATTTTTTTGCAAATTCTAATTTTAAAAATCTGACGCGCTCGATTAAATTTTTTTGTTTTCCCTTTTCAACAATTACTAGAATAAAATTAAATTGGTTTGAAATATTAATCTACGATTAGACTGTCGACGTGAATATTCAATGTGTTGATTACTTGACATCACCTTAAAATCATCAATAATCACAGTGCTATCTCTAAATTTATTGACGTGTGATGTGTGTTAGGACTCGCCCAAAACCAAAGCGAAACATTTGATGCGAAAACAAAACTTTCGTCATTGGTCGGGTTTAAAGGCTCTCCCAAACCAACGCGAAAGTGGCACATTTTGTTTGTTTGTCATTTTTGTTATCATTGTGAATGATTCGTCCTGATTCGCTTCGCGTCAGTTATCGCAGTGTAAGTTTATTTTGAGAAGAGAGTTTAAGTGTGGCGCTGAATGTTTCGCTTTGATTTGTCCCCTTTCACACAAGAAAACTGAGTTGCCAGCTACTGGGAGCTTGTAGGCAAGACTGGCTACTGGCTTTTGGCGTTTTCGGATTTTTTAGTGCCTCTCTACATTGGATTTTTAATGCTGGGTTTTATTATGTTCGTTGTGTCCATACGATGAAGAGAAAATCAATGTGCACATCCCTATATCACACCCTGGAAATCTATCTATCTTTCACTCATACAATACAAAATCTTTCATGTTGAATCCAAGAATATTGTTTGCATTTGGGCTGTAATCTACCCACCTCTCTCTTTTTCACTCACATATAATCTACCTATCCCACTGCTTGCACCTAACAATAAAAATTTAATGTGGACAGCCACTCTTATGTCATTTCAATCGTTCAATTCTCAATGTTATTCTGACTGGACGTGCATGAACACATTAACTTGAACTCTTATTCAACTCTACATAAAAACAACGATACTTTTTTAACACATCCTTTGAGTACGTATTTAAAATAAATAGAAAACGCTTTTATATTTTTCAATAAATAGTTAGATGAACCAACAAGTTGTTCACCTATCAATTTCTCTACAGTTGAGGGATTCAACATGAAGTGGGATTTAAAATCGGGCTCACTATAATCCTTGATAGTTTTCATAAAATTCGAAACGCTTGCGTCCTTCTCATAAGATGAAGAATCATCAAAGCTCATTAAGCGATCAAGTTCTGATGATGAACTGCATTCTTCACTGCTTGATGATGAGTCCAATAAATACTCTAATAAGATCTTAAAAAAAAAAAATTTCAAGAAGTTTAACATATAATAACTTTTACTTTTTTTGTTTCGTTATATATTTTAATTTTTTTCTTTCAAGTAATTATTCTTTTTGTTGACAGCTGATTTTGACATAAATATGATTGCGCAGATACCAACTTGGAGATATAAAATAAGAGTGCATATAATAGTGAACATACGTTTTATGCACACTTTCCATTACTGCATTTACTTTCCATTACTGCACTAGCTATAATTTACCAATAAAATACGCCTAGTGTATCAATTTCATATCCGTATCCCTTCAATAAAAAGTTTAAATGTTTTCCTCATCCAAAATGACTTCAAGTACAAAAGTAATAACAAAGTGCAAATTAGGCACGTTCATGGTTTATATATTTTAAAGGTTTTCTATAGTTAGTACAATTCATTTTGCTTGAATAATTTAAAGAAAAGAAAAAACTACAGTAATAGTGGGTCAAATTCGTCTCAAAACCCTGTTTTAATCAATTAAAAAATGTGGCTTTAATATTTTGTAGCATAACCTTTGGAAGTAATTACAGCTTTTAATCATTGACCTTACCAATTTTTCAGTTGTTTCCGAGGTTATTTGTGTCCATTCATAGAGAATTTTCTCCTTAAGGTTGTTTTTGTTCTTAATAGTGCATTTGCGGATTCTGCGGTCCAGCCTGGCGGTTCCTTCTTAGTATTGTTTTCAGCAGTTAAATCGGTATTTACTGTGTTTCTGGGTTTGTCTCTAGCTGATTTTTTTTTTCTTCTGAACTCTTGGAATTTTTTGGCAACTGGGCAGCCTCTATAGCTTGCCGGGTGATTACCCTGGCAGTTCACAAATTTTGCTTTCTGATCTTTGCTCATAGGACATTTTTTAATTGCATGTTTTCCTTCGGACTTTACACAAGCAAACTCTCGGTTGCAGTATTTTTGGGTATGACCAAAAGCTTGGCAACGTTTGCACTGCGGAACAACTTTAGATTTTCGGAGTGGTTCAATTTTAATAGCTATGCTCAAGATTGATTTTAATTTATAAATCTTCTCGAGACTTTGTTTGATGTCAAAAGTAAGCATGAATAAAGGTAGTCACCTCTTACTTGGTCATCGATTCTCCAGAGGAGTTTTTAATTGTCTCATTCTTAAATATATTGACTGCATCAAGGGCTTGGAAGGCTTTTTGTACGAGATCTTCTACTACTTCCTCGGGAGAGCACGAGGAATGAAGACCTCTGGCTACTACTTTTATTGACCTTGTAGCTTTGTTCTCATATGAGTGCCATTGTATTTGGTGTTTGCTCAGTTCTTCAGTGATAGATCCATACTCGTCAGCTTCTTCGACTGTGACTTTCCAGTTGTCTTTGTTGTACGATGTGCAACCTTTTTAGAATGTTTTTTTTATTATTTTCTTAAGATCTCCAAAAATTGCAAATCCTGAGATCATAATTGGTGGTGGTGTAATTTTTTTGCTGACTTTATCGTGAGATATTGATTTAGCAAGAGCTACCACATTATTCGCTTCTTTAGTTCCTGTAATCAACTCTTTGTTATTTTCGGTTTTAGAGCTTTTCTGATTTCTTGAACGAGTCTCGGGACTGCGTTTACGTTTCTTTGTGGTATGCTTATTTTTCTTTTTCTCAGTTTCAAACAAGAGCTCTTCTTCATCAGTTTGATATTCAGTTTCAATATATTTTGGACTTAACTGAAGCGTGGACTCTGAATCTTTCTTGTCAAGCAAGGAAACTTTCTCTTCGAGTTTTTTCACTTGCAGCTGAAGACTTTGGACTAGAACTTCAAGTTGTTTTCTTGCCGCTATTTCAATTTGCCATTCTTCAAAGTAGTTCTTTGATTTTGATTGGTCTTTCTCTTTGACTTCGTTGGAACTCTGTTGATCTGTGATGTCGATCTCTTCATTGATCTTGGTTCCTTTTTTGCTGATGTTTTTAACATCTATAGTATTGTTTGAGGTTGTCGATGATGGAACCCCTGAAGTAAATTTGTTTGGGGGAGTTCTTTGCATCTTTGAACTCCGTCTCTCAATATTTTTAAGCAGTTGGTCCAGAAAAGCATTTAGCATTATTTTAAAATTTCATAATGCTTTTCTCTTCTCTATAATGGTAGATCTAGCATTAATAATGCCGCTATGGGAAGACTGCATGCAACTGTTTTTCCTTACATTTTTGAAAATTTATAGCCGCTCCCCCCACTCATGAAAGTGTATATATATGATATGACATTTTTTCTACATATCATCTAAGCTTGGCAATCCAAAAGGTCTCTTTGGCGCTCGAGTACATTCCGATTTAGCACCATGGGCTCCCCTACTATTGGGTCCATAAAAAGATATATTTAAAAGTCAAAGAATATTGGAAAACCTTAAAATCTAAAGCAATTATCGATCAAGATATTTATTAAAATTCTTTTTTCTCCAGTACCTTATAAATTCATTAACTTACAACAAAAGGAGTTCAAATTAAAAATAAAGCTTTTATGGAAAATAAATAAAAACTTTTTTAAAATCAATTATTTCACGATTGTTTAAAATAATATGGTTTTAAAAACTATGAATGTTTTTCCATTTTTTAAAAATCATCTTTGAGGTTAGATAATAAATGAAAGCAATTATTGTGGTGGTATCTGTTGCGTGAATGGTTAATCTGTTATGTCAGAGGTCTCGACTCAATCAACGTACATACATATATGCCACCTAACAAATTATTCCACGGGTACTGCCTTTTGCGAGGTATTGAAAATGTCTCTAAGAGATTAAAAGAGCTTCTCAAAATTATTGGATCCGATTTTACATACAACTTTAATGAATGCTCTATTACTATTCGTCCCGAAGAATGAATTTCATTAAATTTACGTTGAGCAGTTGTTACATTCCCATTGTCTTTGAAGGGTGAATTAAGTCAGTCAAGATATGGATATGCTGAGTCGCCAAGCAGAAACGAGTTAAAAGGAAAAAGTTCTTCTGTCCTCTCGCATGCGTCCTTGTAAAGATCGGATCTACGTAGAAGTCGGCTGTGGTGCAAGCTCCCCGGTTCTCTACAGAAAATATATATACATTTTTTCTTTGCATTAACAACACCTTGCAGTAGAATGCTATGCTTTCTGTTGAAATAATCTTCTTTGTTTGAAACCGGGCCTTGATTCTTATATGTGATCCGTCAATGCATCCCAAAATTCCTGGCATCTTTGTTTTTGCTCCATTCTAGCCATATTTTGGGCAATTTCTTCTCTGCTTGGCCACTTCACATATACTTCACATATGACCGATGGATAGAAGCCACAAAGTCACCCTCTTCACAATACTCCAAGCGTTGGAACGTGATATGCCAAATAAATTCCCAATTTCACGAAAAGTATTTGTGTTCGCCATATAGGTACCACAGAAATGTATGTATTTCTTTTTCAGCACAAGTTTTCGGCAGCCCTCTTCTTGGTGTGGTAACAAATCGTGGCAATAATTCTAGAATAAATTTTAATATTTACATGTAAACGTTAATATTAAATAAGAAAAATTTTGTGTATACCTATCAAAATGTGGACAGTTGACCTATGAAGCCGAAAGTGGTTCTTAAAATCTGCGTCGCAAAACGTATGCACAGTTTCCAAAAAATTTGTTATTTTATTCGGATGATTTGGAGGCGTATTTTCGTCTGTTGAGGAATTGGAACTACTCGTATCATCTAGTAGTTCGGACAAATTTGACGAGAGTGATTCATCGCTATCATCGCTTTCAAATAAGAACAACAAATATGAACGTTTATTATAAAAAGACAAAAAAATAAAAATAAATACTTCCATCAACCACAGCAGCTTCCATTTTCGGGTTTTGATTGTTTTTTTGCTTTATTTTGAAATGTCACTTTTGAAAGAACGAATTTGACACTGCTACCAAACTTTAAATAATAAAAAATATGATGATCCAATGCCGTTTTAATAAGTGCGTTTTGTTCGCATTTCATATATAGTAAAGTGAGAAATTCCCAACAAAACGATCCGCAGTGGCCAGATTTTTGTATTTAAAAATTGGTACAACTGAAAGAAGATCTGTCAAAATAATAATACAAAACTTCAAAAAGGGGCTTTGTTCGTAGACTACCACATTAACATGTGGTGTTGAAGCGAGCCTCAATTCTTTATATACCTGAATCGAGTTGAGATTTATCTATTCTAAACTGAGATAAACCTTTTTTGAAAACATAGCAAAACATAAATATCTTTTCTATTGCTTTTTCTTGCAAAATAAGCCCAGTTGGTCCATTTTCACTAACAAAACTAAACAATAACAGTAATAGATTCGTTTTTTCCGCAATGAAAAACACACATGATTCCAAATTCAGAACTACTCAACGAACACAGCCATCGGGATACAAATGCAATATCAATCGTACCAACATTTAAGAACGAAATGACATAAGATCCATTCGAGGCTCGTATAAATGTCAAAAACCTATCCATAGTGAGATTCTACTCTAACTTTTATCGGTGTTATTCTCACTATGGATATTGTTTTTGTTATTCGTTTAAAATCTTACTTTACTATGGATAGATTTCCCAACAAAACACGGATATTATCATGATTTGATCCGGATCAGATCATGGTGATAATAAAACGCGGCTATTATTATTTTCATAGGAGTTTAAAAAACTATAAAATGTAAATTAATTACAGAAGAGGCTTTAAATATTTAAATGTTATTAAAAAAGAATCTAAACACACTAGAAGTTGTCCTATTGTTTTTTCCGTCAATATAATATACAGATGAGAATTTTGATTTATAATTTGCACACGCTAAAAAGATTATAATTACAAATATCATTATTTGAACAGAGTGTGAACGTAAGGGAAATAAGGAAGCCTCTTAAAGATATAAAACATTTTTAGAATTTCCCTCAAAAAAAGTGGAGACTACACGAGTTTTGACTTCTTATTTAAAGTTGATATTATGTACATACATATGTATATTTAAATAAGAGAATATACGTTTTAATAGTTTGAAGATTATAAAAAGAATAGAGATTTTATTTTATCAGTAATAAAATTAAATAAACAATTGATATGCTGGTGAAAATCTAATTCTTAAGTGTATAGAACAACAGTTTTTTTTTAAACACTCTCATTGAATTAGATAAAACCAGGAGAATATGAACAAGTAATATGCTTCGAGCCAGTTAGAATGTAGTCAATAACTCAGCTGCCATTTCTTTAGTGCTGACGTATTTCAAAATAATCGTCGCTTTGTCAATTGTTTATTATGTTTAACACCAATGTATTTTTTCTCTCATGAGATGTGCTGGTAGTAACTTTATTATCACACCGAATGATAGTTAAATCTGGAGAATTTAGAATGAGCTTTGTGTAAGCCTATCAACCAGGTTGCTTCTTAAGTCACTGCAGTTAGTGTCATATATTCTCTTTCTGTCGTCGAGGTGGCGACTGATGTCTGCTTTTTCGAATTCGTGCGCAGTCTTAAAGGTTTTCTAGTTCGAGCTATATATTGACCCCAAACTTCCAGGAATCCCAATTTTCACGACCTTTAAGTTTTTGGATAGAAGGAAGCGCGTTATTTAATACCAAGAAAACTGCAAAAATATTCAACTTCCAATAAAAAATAATGGTTTTTGAATTTTCTGAAATTATTCCTTTACTTACTTACTTAAGGTGGCGCTACAGTCCGGGGCGGACCTGGGCCTCAACCAACAAGCGTCTCCAGCCAGCTCGGTCCCTAGCTAGCTGTCTCCAGTTTCGCACGCCAAGTTGGTTGAAGTCCTCCCCCACCTGGGTGCGCCACCTGAGTCGCGGTCTTCCTCTACTGCGCCGTCCCTCGGGATTGGATTCGAAGACCTTCCGGGCTGGAGCGTTGATGTCCATCCGCTCTACATGACCTAGCCATCTAAGCCGTTGGACTTAAATTCTGCTAACTAGGTCAGTGTCGCTGTACAGCCCGTACAGTTCGTCGTTATATCTTCTCCTCCATTCTCCATCTATGCGTACGGGACCAAAAATCACCCGAAGAATTTTTCTCTCGAAGCATCCTAAGACGCTCTCATCTTTCTTTGACAGGGTCCAGGCCTCAGCGCCATAAATGAGAACCGGGATGATGAGTGTCTTACAGATGGTGATTTTAGATGCTCGAGAGAGGACTTTACTTCTCAATTGCTTTCTAAGTCTAAAGAAGCAGCGATTTGCAAGAGTTATTCTTCGTTTGATTTCAGCGCTGGTGTCGTTGTTTGCATTAATAACGGTGCCTAGGTAGACAAAGTAATTAACTTCCCCAAAGTTATAGCTGTCCATGGTGACGTTTTGTCCCAGACGTCGTTGTTCAGTGTCCTTTTTTGATGACAGCATATACTTGGTCTTGCCCTCATTGACCACTAAACCCATCTTCTTCGCTTCCGTCGCAATGCTCAAAAACGCTCCACTGACATCACGCTTTGATCTTCCAATTATGTCAATATCATCTGCGTATCCGAGTACTTGGATAGATTTTTGGAAGATTGTGCCTCTAGT